>NC_051406.1:11422662-11422777 GCF_015228065.2 Penaeus monodon
TTCCCCGAATTACATAGGAATACCACCAAGCACACGGGGAGATTGGGGCGAGAGATTTACGTATTATGGTTCATTTTATGAGCACAAAAAAGAAAGGGAGGAATGGAGGAAGTAC
>NC_051406.1:11422902-11423276 GCF_015228065.2 Penaeus monodon
GTAATGAGAAAAGGGACCAAAGAAAGCACTAAAGAAACATACGAAAATGGAAGCGTAAAAGCGAAAGAGAAAGAGAGAAATAGAAGTGGGTGATAATGAAGACAATTCGATTCCCTCAGCAACCCAAAATTGCCTTCACTGGATTTCGATTTCAGCCATTAACTTTCGTGTGAATTACTAATTACTTCCGAATAAACCTGGTATTTTGTTCTGTCGTGCCCTTTGTAGAAAACGTATTTTTGATGCCTTTTTTTGTAATTATTATTGAATTTATGCGTATTTTTTCAGCTTCATGGTTCAAGGATAATGTCTGAACCTCATTAACGTTGTTTTATTTAATGCCTTTTTTTTCATTGTTTTATTTTTTTTCATTA
>NC_051406.1:11423508-11423590 GCF_015228065.2 Penaeus monodon
CGTCTACCCCGACTCCTTATATGACTACCGATCGCTTTTTCAGTTTGCATACTCACTTTACCTCTTCTGGTTGACCTGAGAC
>NC_051406.1:11424023-11424149 GCF_015228065.2 Penaeus monodon
TAGACGCGTGAGCTACATCATATTTCCAACTGTTAAATGGCATGTTGGCGTAGTGTGACATAGTACATTTTAGCAAATATTGAAATGTCACGTTTTGCTGCCTTCCTTTACTTTATGCGAACGTTT
>NC_051406.1:11424171-11424741 GCF_015228065.2 Penaeus monodon
CAATATCTACCATACCTTTTGAACCTTCCAAAAAATAACATATACTATACCCCTATTCAAATCACAATTCAAGATAGAGACGCCCAGAAAGTTTCATAAAAAAAAAAGATCTTCACAATCCCTAAACAATCATGACTTTGAGACCACATGCCGCCTTTTTGCTCTCCTCAATGTTCAAAACATTTCCCTCTCGGCTGATGAGTTACAGTGCTCTTAGTCGAGTAGTTGTGGATTTGAAAAGGTAAACAAAACCGCTGGATGGTAGGGTTCACTTGCGTAGTTCGGGATACGTGCGTACATTCGTTTCGTGTGCAGAAAACATTAGCAGTTAACATTACTTTCTTCATGGTAAGATTGCAAACTCTGATTTAAAAAGGAGACTTAGCGAGGAATCTATTCATAGAATAAAGTAGCAAGTGATACTTATATCAAGCGTAGCCATTTTAGGAAGCATGTATTATCATTAATGTTTAACACGGAAAATTCGCATGGGCAAGCTGCTGATGGCGTCGTATTTCGCTTGAGTAACGCTGGACGTTCGCTTCAAAAAATGTTTCGGATCAACAGCAT
>NC_051406.1:11425684-11425945 GCF_015228065.2 Penaeus monodon
CGTATGTGTATGTAATCGATAAGGCTGAACAAAGTTATCAACGTGAACAGATTTGATGGTTCCGAAAGGGCTACCTTGCAATGATCATATCCCCATGATGGCGCTTATGCACGTTCCCGCCCAACTTAATGCTGACCAGTTCCACATTGTTCGACTAGATAGATGTTTTTCAGGTAGATGCGAGGGTAAAAACTCTTGGCAAAACAAGGCTCCCACTAAGTCCTAAGTGCAACAACTATCACTATAGCGTTTGGATTAATG
>NC_051406.1:11425986-11426115 GCF_015228065.2 Penaeus monodon
AGCCCATATGAGAGTTTTCCCTAAACGGTCAAAACATTCCTGTATGTGCATGGATTGTGAAAGTAACAGTGCATCCCAAATTGTAGGCTCCGGAATTGACTGGAATTTACTGAAAGTGTAAGGGAGTTA
>NC_051406.1:11426236-11426375 GCF_015228065.2 Penaeus monodon
CAGTTACGTAATATTATCCTCCCACCCACTCACTCCTTACCCACTCAAAGTATGCTATCAACAACCATATATAAACGGATTAACGATGGTAATAACTCGTACCCACTTCTCCCTCCCCCACCCTGTTTCTCCCCAAGCA
>NC_051406.1:11426741-11427049 GCF_015228065.2 Penaeus monodon
CACCCATGTTCCGTAAACAGGTGGAGCGAAAGGGTTGTCCTGAATACTCAGACAAGCAGAGAGAGAGGGATAGACTGCTGATGAAGTAGCCGATATCAGACCTGTTCTCAGGGGCCTCCCGACACTTGTCTCGGGCGATACTTAAAGCACACTGTTTGGAGTTGCCGGCGAGGGATTAAATCTTATCAGTGACAGATAGGAGAGGGGGAGGAAATTAGAAAATAATGCATATCGCTGGAGGTACGTGGCTTGTAAATTCAAATTATGGTGATTCGTGTTCTCGTCTGTTTTGGAAGGAAAATAAGAGA
>NC_051406.1:11428959-11429068 GCF_015228065.2 Penaeus monodon
AAAAGGGAGCGAGCCCGCGTGAGTAACTTTTTCCAACACAAATGATCATATCCAACGCATAACCATTCATTATAAAAAAACGGGACCATATGCGAAAATCTGCAAACCT
>NC_051406.1:11429099-11429452 GCF_015228065.2 Penaeus monodon
CGGAATCCAACCCCACAAAAATGTAAAAACAATAAGATCAAAGCCAACAAAAAAAATCCAGACGAATGGGTTCCCAAGACTGGCAAACCTTCATAAATAAACAAAAGAGTAAATACAGGCGCCTCACACTTGCATGCAAATACAGCCGTAAATGCTCCCTTTTAGTCTCGTACACACACGTTCTCCGAGACTTTATGTGCGTAGTATTGATAATCAAGAAATGTTCAGTTGCAGGAAGACAAGAATACAATTGTTCTGAGATTGGAAGGAATGCCAAACCGGGCGCCATCTTGGTTCGTGTCCTGGAGACCTTATGTGAAAATACCCGGCAGATTTTTTCCCTCGTCTCTGTG
>NC_051406.1:11429509-11429595 GCF_015228065.2 Penaeus monodon
TCATTTTTTTTTGTCTTTATTTTTCGAGATCTTGATTTCTGTGGATGTTCTTTGTCACTTTGGCACATATCTACCCTTTTCCTTTC
>NC_051406.1:11429765-11430057 GCF_015228065.2 Penaeus monodon
ACACCTCACACCAGGATATGCGAGCCATTCCCGTCTCCAGCAGCCATAGAGAAGAGATTAGATAGGCCGAGGGAAGGGAGGCTGCAAATGATATAATTTTGAGATGATGACGCGTGCCATGTGAACACTCTCCTCTGTCCTCTCCACGCTTCCCCTCTTCCCCCTTCTCTCCCCGTCCCCAACTTCCCCTTCTATTCCTCCGTCTCCTTCTTCCCTATATCTCCTCTATCACCGTTCACCACTTTCCCATCTTCTCCTCCCCCAGAAATCTTCCCTACCCAGTGTTGTTCCT
>NC_051406.1:11430641-11430871 GCF_015228065.2 Penaeus monodon
TACAGAGCATCCCCCTATCCCTCTCCGCTCCTCCCTTACCCTTCTATTCCTCCATCCCTCCTCTACACCTCCCCTATCCCCCTCTACACACCCCTTCTCCCCCTTGCGCTAATGTAAACACACACACCCAAGCCGAGGCATCGGGCAGCTCACCGTGGTGTTTTGGCCATACGGAGTCACACACAACAGGTGCTCCACACACGGCTGCAGTACATGGTTGGAAGGGGAGA
>NC_051406.1:11431448-11431825 GCF_015228065.2 Penaeus monodon
TCATCCAGACACACACATATGAATGCACGCTTTCGTTTAAAGAATATTCACACTACAATACCCAAACAGTAATGTTTCTAGTGTTAAACACAAGAATCCAAAGACACACACGCACACCAACGCATATTTGAGCAGTCTGTTGACATACGATATTGCAAACACCAAGCTCTTTCAAGTCAGTCAACATGGGACATTTGCAATAACAGTAGCATAGCCATTTTTCTATATTTTACACGAATACCTGACACGTGTACGGCATTATACCGTGATATAGAGTATCAGTTAGTGATGCAAATACATGCATGATACAATATCTATAAATCTATCTGTCTGTATATATTTATTCATACCTGTCAACCACCCACCCACACATTCAC
>NC_051406.1:11431893-11432249 GCF_015228065.2 Penaeus monodon
GTGCATATTCATTAATACCTCTCTATCCCCCTATATCATATTTGTCTATCATATCCTTCCCCTTTATGCTTCTTTACAGTCTCTTCTGTCGTTTTCCCCTTCTTGTTCCCTTGCTGTTTCCCCTCTTTCTCTTGTTCATATTCTCCTCTTTCCATTCTTATCCTCTCCCGCCAATCCTCTTTTTATTGCTTTTCTTTATCCGTTTCAACCAACACTAACAAGAAAGAAAACATTAACGAAAAAATGAAAAAATTCAAAACCACGTTAATCGAAATCTGTATTTTGATATAGATATAGACATGCTTATAAACTTATACACACAATAGATTTAGCTTATTTTTCAACTTTCGTTATGG
>NC_051406.1:11432903-11433089 GCF_015228065.2 Penaeus monodon
AGAATAGGCAATATAAACAGCGCTTACATTACACTTACATTATTAACAATATCAGTTTCACCAACACGAGAAGCCTGTAGTTCCTCCCAGTGACTAATCATCACTTCCAGTCCCACTACTGTTGATTGGCTAATCACCAGACTCTCCTGGCCTTAGAGATGTGGTCCTTTCACGCCAGGGGTTTAT
>NC_051406.1:11435235-11435348 GCF_015228065.2 Penaeus monodon
CCCCGATGTAGAATTAATTAAATCAATAAGTTCCCCGTGGCACTCCACCGCGGGTGCCAAGATTGGACAGCGGGGAGAAAATTGGCTGCGAGAATAGAGGCATGGCACTCCTA
>NC_051406.1:11436217-11436483 GCF_015228065.2 Penaeus monodon
CAAAGCAAAACACCCATGCATTCGATAGTGCAACAAAGGGGCGTAATATGATATTCAGATTCCAGTGCACAGCAGAGTGAAAATCTCGCGTTATTTACCCGTCTAAGCTTTTTGTTATTTGCAGAACTCGCTGGCCGCTGAACGAAACAAATCATGCTACAATACTGCATTTCGTTTCTTATGGTTTCACTGATAACCTTGGAATTTTTTTCGAACTTGGAAACTGGTATTTATGTTTATATGTATTATGCATGATCTTTAATTCT
>NC_051406.1:11436513-11436700 GCF_015228065.2 Penaeus monodon
TATTGATGGATTTGTCTGTCTATGTGTTCATGTATATATCTAATTTATACAATACGAAAAAATGTGAACATTGTTTTGTTCATATGACCGAGTGTTGAGCGAGATATAGGTGTTATTTAGAGATAAGTAAAAGAATAGCCTGGCTGATCTATTTAACCTTTCAAAAACAGGATATGAAGGGCAAAAG
>NC_051406.1:11439830-11440343 GCF_015228065.2 Penaeus monodon
ATGATCAAAGATCTAACGTAACATCCACCTTAATTGTGTGTGTTTGCATATGCATGTTTGATATCTTCAATTCTGCTTACATGTGCGTGCGGATATGCATGGTAATACGTACATAAGTTTCTATGCGGTTGTGAGTATGATGTACGTGTATGGATTCGTCTATGCGTACATACATTTGACAATTTTATTTACACATTTTTTACCTGGACATGAAACAAATATTATCCTTACTGCTCCCCTGTTGTTCGCCGTTAGCGTAACAGAGCGGAACGGTGCAGAAAGCGAGAAATTCAACCGTAAAATGTTTTTTTTTTAAGTGAACGAATGGTTGAATAATGCGCTCATGAGCATTAATATTTGCCGTGGCATTTAACGTGTATTTTGTGAAAGAATATTTATGCTGTTATCGTTTTATGGTAATTGTTTTGTGGTAATTATTAATATCGTTTGTTACGCATTCGTATCATGACATTTATATGAAATATTTTTCTTCGACCTTGTTTTGCACTCTAA
>NC_051406.1:11440661-11441463 GCF_015228065.2 Penaeus monodon
CTTAATATGTATTCTTTCACCATTTTACTATTTCTTATATTGCTTACTTAAATAGTTTTGTCATAACATTGTTAAATTATCGTACTGTATACGTATTTTCTTTTCCATACTTTTGTTCCGTTTTGCTCCTGTCTTTTCCCTCTCCCTTCCTCCGAACCCTCCTCCCTTTATTTCCCTTTGCTTACCCCTTCCCCTCCCTTCCTTTCCCCTGCCCTTCCCTTTCCTTCTCCCTCCTCCACCCTTTCCTCCCCCTCCCCCCCCTCTCCTTCCCCCCTCCCTCCCTTTCTTTCCCCGTCCCCTCTCTCTCCCTTTCTCCCTCCTCTTCTCTCCCTTCCCTCCCTTTCGTTCCCCCTCCCCTCCCTTCCCTTTCCTTCCTCTTTGCCCTCCCTATCTCCTTTTCTCCCTTTTTCCTACACCCCTCTACCCGACCCATCGCCTTCGACCTGTATGCTTTAGCAAATGGTAAGGCTAAGTCTCGCTACTTACTGGACAGCGGCAAGCAGGCAAAAGCAGGCAAAAGCAGGCAAAAACAGGCAAAAGCAGGGAAAAGCAGGCAAAAGCAGGCAAAAGCAGGCAAAAAACAGGCAAAAGCAGGCGGAAGCAGGCAAAGCAAGTAAGACAAGCAGAGGAAAAGCAGGCAAAAGCAGGCAAAAGCAGGCAAAAAACAGGCAAAAGCAGGCGGAAGCAGGCAAAACAAATAGGACAAGCAGAGGAAAAGCAGGTAAAAGCAGGCAAAAGCAGGCAAAAGCAGGCAAAGCAAGTAAGACAAGCAGAGGAAAAGCAGAGCAGGGAAAGAGGAGTC
>NC_051406.1:11441491-11441587 GCF_015228065.2 Penaeus monodon
GATGGGGGGGATGGGGGGAAAGCGATCGGCCAGAGGGTCATTTACTTACTTTAATGATATCTCTGGTCGATCAGACGTACAGGCCTTGGGAAACAT
>NC_051406.1:11442825-11442983 GCF_015228065.2 Penaeus monodon
AGCCATGTCTTAAAAACGCTCTGTGGTGAGAGACGCAGAAAGGCGAATCGAAAGGGTTAAGCCTCTTTTGAAATGGCAGAGGGAGACTTAAGATCACCTGAGACGCAGTGGGAGGCAGGAAAGGAGGAGGTGCTCATTTGGGATTAGAAGATTGGACG
>NC_051406.1:11444484-11445203 GCF_015228065.2 Penaeus monodon
CGGTGTCCTCCATGTCATTTTTTATTTATATTCCTTCTCATTTCCTCTGTAACCCTTATTGCTCGCAAACACAGAAGATCAAAGGTAAACGAACAATACAACTCCGACCAAGATTTCTAATCATTCTTTCGATCTCGGGTCAGTAAGGACGAATATTCCTGTGTACTAGAGGGAGATTCCGGCCTTACCGAACGACATGGTAGTAGCAGCCTGAGACGACCTGTCTGGCCGCCTGATTATGACAGCAAGGCAAGAGGGAAAGATCGTCATTGAATTCAGTGGTCAGTTGCAAGGCTGTTATCTGCTGCGTTATCGTTATTTTCAGTTAAGATGCTGTTATCTGAAATGGTATTATTATGGTTTCTGGGAGAACTGTATATACACAGTTAAAGCAGAACTTATACTACTGTTATGAAGAGGATTACGAACCAGCTTGGGTCATGGCCGTGGGCAGCGACACTTGACCGGGGGCGATTATTGCACCAATGTTTGGCGGTGACCATATCTGGCATCCATGCAGAGGAAGTCGGTGCCCCTCTTGCGAATATACAGGAATAGCTTTCGGTTAGCTTTCGGTTAGCTTTCGGTATATGCTACACACTTTTTAGTTTGTTAAAATAATGTTATCTCTAATATTGTTGTCCGTTCATGTTCATGACACTGCTGTTATCCAATACGATATCGTACGTAGTAAGTCAGAGCAGCGTTACTCTACTCTG
>NC_051406.1:11445328-11445425 GCF_015228065.2 Penaeus monodon
GATTTTATATATTTGTAAAGTATGATGACACTGTTACCCATTTCTTGGGCAGGATTTATTCAAGCCAGGAATTAAACGGCTATCTATTGGGCTGCGA
>NC_051406.1:11445529-11445675 GCF_015228065.2 Penaeus monodon
TCAAACGGAAGCTTCGGGTGAAGAAGGTGCTGAAGGGCGGGTATTACGCATTTTTCTCCGAGGGGAAGATAGTTTGCATGATGCACCTTACCCGTGCCTTGTAGTCGTAGAAAGAATAAATTCTGGAGTTAAATGGCCTCACAGAC
>NC_051406.1:11447329-11447548 GCF_015228065.2 Penaeus monodon
GAACGTGATTGATGTTATAAATTATTTTCGGTTTATGTAAGGCGCAATAGAGAGGAAAATGGCGATTATATGAATCCTCACAATTTGTACGAACGATTACTCCCTGACTGTTCGATTTGTCATTATAAGGAGGAGAGAAGGAAGAAAGGAGACAGTAAATAGCACGATCAAAATGTGTGACTCAAGCGGATTAAGTGACTTGGGAGGAATAAAGAAGAC
>NC_051406.1:11448157-11448373 GCF_015228065.2 Penaeus monodon
CAACTCGAAATTCACAAGCCCTGTCTTAAGGCTATGTTGCGCCAGAATTTATTTTCGTCGAAGATAAGCATCTCTGAGCATCTCTCTCCCTCTTTTCTTGAAGATGCTGATGTTCACAGATGCTTGTTCATTTGGGATTCGAATATGTTATGGAGTTATGTAATATCATTCGTATGATGAATGGATGTGAAGAAGAGGAAAAAGGGGGGGGGTGGA
>NC_051406.1:11448489-11448973 GCF_015228065.2 Penaeus monodon
AATAGATAGAAAAAAAAGAATAAAAAGAATAGCAAAAAAGAGAGGAGATAAATTACAAAAAAGGAAAGAATAGGGAAGTGAAAGAAAAAGAAGAAAAGAAGGGAACACAAGAAAGACAAAAAACAAACAAACAAACAAAAAAGACACAACAACGAAACAACAAAACAACGGACTGAACAAACAACAACAACAACAACAACAAAAACAACAAAATAATCCATTCTTTATTGATCGTCAATCCAACTAAAAAAAAAAACACAACAACAACAACAAAACCAAAAAAACACAGAAACAAGAAAACAACAAAAACAGAAAAAAAGAAACAAAAACAACAAAGAATAACAAAAAAAGGAACTTAATCTGTTCTTTACTGATAGTGAAACCAGCTGGTAACATTTAGGGTCACTGAAAAGCCTTTCTAAATCTCCGGGAGCTTTTCTCTGTCTCTGACTCGAAATATCAACGTGTTTTTTTCCTTTCTTGA
>NC_051406.1:11449013-11449806 GCF_015228065.2 Penaeus monodon
TTGTTTATTATTCGTGTTCTTGTTCGTTATTTACTATTCTTGCTTATTATTCGCGTTCTTGTTCGTTATTTACTATTTTTGTTTATTTATCGTGTTCTTGTTCGTTATTTCCTATTCTTGTTTATGATTCGTTTTCTTGTTAATTATGCCCTATCCTTGTTTATTATTCGTGTTCTTGTTCATTATTCACGTTCTCGTTCAACATTTCCTATTCTTGTTCATTATTCCCTATACTTACTAATTATTCTTGCTATTGTTCATCTTTATTTTATTTATTATGACCAATCGTTAATCGCTAATTAAAACAAATCTCATTAGTTACGCATACATTTTCTTATCATTATGAGTTATCTGTTATCAACCCTTTTGTAAATTCTAATATGTTATTTATACTTTTCATATTCCCTTTTTCTACGAATGATTATTATCAATATTCTTATCGTAGTTAAATGTATGCATATTTGTATACTTAATTCCTATTCATATCTTTTAGATATATTCATTCATATCCTTATAAATTACTCTTTATCTATTTTCCATTATCATTCTTGCATTATTATCCAAATTCCTATTTTTATTATCTTTTTATTCGCATTATTCTTAGTCATATGTAAATTTATTTTCATTTTTCATCATTGATATTACTCTCTAAATCCATATATCCATTTTCTATCATTAAACCTTTAATCTATATCCATATTCGTTTCCATTAACAGCATCTGTTCTTATCCATTACTCAAAGAATATTTTATCCTCGTATCCTTCCTCTGTTCATATTCATGTAAACTCTTCG
>NC_051406.1:11449983-11450570 GCF_015228065.2 Penaeus monodon
AAGGTTCATATGTTCACGACAACTTGAAGGATTTTACTATAATCAATATGAGCAACTTCGGTAATTTTTAATCTGGTCTGAAAACCCTATCGACAAGTGTCCAAAAAAGGGGGGGGGGGATGTAAGAGACGTAGACACTGGGAAAAGTTCAATGAGATTTTTTTCTTAATTCTATTCAATTATTCATTTTTTTCTTCTATTAATATAGAGAAAATATGTGGTGAGAATTTGCAAGATGCATTTGTGATTTTTTTTTTTGTGTGTGAAAACGTGTAACAGGAAATTTGCGTAAATGTAAATGAGAACATTATGTATCTATATGGTTATTTAAAAAAATGTATAATTCTGCAATAAGAAAACTTTATAAACATTTTTTTGAGGAAACTTTATTTTTCTTTCTATGATCCATTTATTTTTTTCTCTCTCTCTCTGTTTAATATTGATTCAACAGGTAATGAGGTTTACATTACTCTATAATTTTGAAATATGATTTTTATATGCAAATTTTTGGTTTTAAGTAAAAATGAATAAATGAAAAACAAATATACAAATTATTGATGATTAATGAGGCTAATACAGGTGCGAAT
>NC_051406.1:11450762-11451881 GCF_015228065.2 Penaeus monodon
CCGTATGATGTAGTGTAACAAGGTATGTGCAATCTACACACCTTGCATTGTTTTCCTGCTCGCTTGTTTGAACGCATAACCTCTAGTAATATTTATACCCGAGCCTGATTCGCACGTACATATTGTCATTTACCATTACCATCGCATGTACGCATTGCCATTTACTCTTGCCCTTCCCGTATGTAAATTCTGTGTTCATAACAAGCGTCACTCGTGTCAATCGCCTCGCCGTTCCTGGTCTGGTCATAGTTTAACTGTATCTTATTGATATTGCTCTTTGCCTGTTTAAGAGTCCGAATACGCTTACTCTCCTCTTCATACTTCCTGCTCGCCCACTTCGCAGCCTCATCAACAGTTTCATTAAAGGCCGACATGCGAAGGGATCCAGACAAATGTAATCACACGCCCCAGACCTCACAACCTATGAGCTATCAAACGACACTCGTTAACTGCGTGGCTAATCACAGGGTTCTCGCTGTTAAGTGAATCCAGTGCTCCCCTGCTGTCCACAAAGAAGTATCTTCGTTACTCCAATGTGTCTAAGTGCTGCCAGTATTGCTCGTAGTTCAGCTTGTGTTGATTACTCAGTCTTATCCCAGTGCTTGCAGTAGCCACTCCATTCTGAGTGAACTGTCTGATGACTCCACGCCCAGCTGTGACATCCTCCAGTGCTGACCCATCACAGTAAACATGAGCAGTATCAAGTCGTGTTTTACTATTTATTTTATGGCAATATGTTGCTTTAAGTTGATCTGGCGGGATCCTGATCCGGCACTTTAGGAGATGTCTGATGAGAATAACAATAATCTTTCAATCCATAATACTGAATGTTATATTTAAGTTTCTTCATATTATTTCGCCTGCCTTGCCTATAGAGTGATCTTATGTTACTGAAATCGCTGGCCACATCTCTTACTAATTTCTCTCCACTGGACCCTTTCATTAAGCTGATGGCCGCGATTGCATTGATCTCGCTCACTCTCTGTACAATGCTTTGCAATCCCGTCTCTGTTTTCATTAAATCTATTCTGGAATTCCTTTAGCACCCGAAGCTTATTCGCATTGCTTCATTCTTTATGGTTTCAAGATTTCGGATTCTCCCTTGACAGGCTTTGGAAA
>NC_051406.1:11451998-11452706 GCF_015228065.2 Penaeus monodon
TTCCCATTCATAACTTATATATAAGGCTATGGAAAGTGCTGGTGCTGCTTAATCTACCAGGGCTAATATTGTACTGATGTAGACTAGTCTCAGTAAAGGTATCCCAGCTCTTACTCTGCAACAAGCAAGTACTCTGACCGTTCGCAAATATATGAATGACCTCAGCATATTTACTCGAGGCAGTCAAGCCAATGTACACACCAAGATATTTATGTCAGTACCTTCTCCACCTGTGTGTCATTTAACTCAAGTCTCACGTTACCCCCTCGTTTGCTCTGAAACTTTATCTTTTCTTGACTGAGCAAGTTTACTAAAGTTGTTCAGCACCTAACCTTGTCAACTCATACATAATCCCTTCTCCGTTGGCTTTATCAAAGGCTCCCTGGACATCAACAGAAACCTTATACTTTTCTGCATTGTTTGATAAACACTGAATTAAGTATTCAGATGTTCCCTTTTCCTTTATAAACCTGTACAAAAGCCACAGAGAGAAAGAGAGAGTGTGTGTGAAGCTATAAAATCTATTGTCCTTTCTCTGTTCAGTGCAACACGTGTTTTGCGCAGGCATTCAATGAAGGACTTCTGGTGACGTCATTCGCTGCCGGGAAAAAGTTGCAGGGTCGATTATGAAAAGAAACGCGATCATTGCAATATCCTGTAATGAGAAGGGAGCTTTTGTGTTGATCTGAAGTCCTGGTTGAGGGTCGA
>NC_051406.1:11452989-11453218 GCF_015228065.2 Penaeus monodon
CCCATGAGACTGTGTGCCTGTACATGGCAAGCATGAGCGCAAGATTTTTTCCTTTTCCTTTTCATTTTCATTTTCTGTGAACATTTGTGATATTTCCTCGCAAATTCCTCCACACAGAGTTTGAGCGTCTATTGAAATTTGGCGCCGCTGTTTCCCTGCCTGCTACTAAAGCGAGCACGAGAATCTCTGCGGTTTTGAATGTTGGTGTGTGGTGGTTGTGATTCAGGCT
>NC_051406.1:11453868-11454225 GCF_015228065.2 Penaeus monodon
GATAACATAAAAACTGTAGTTTTTTATGACTTGCACACCCACTGAGTGGATCGGTTTTACATCGCGAAACAGATGGTCATCGGCGCCACAGCCTGGCTCGAACCTGTTTATCTGTTAAGTTGTTTGGAGAGCTTCTAGGTGCTTATAAGACTCTCATAGATACTTACTTATAATACTTATATAATAATTAATTGGAGAAATTCCTGATTCCTTTCTTTTCCTACCGATAGCGCAGAATTTCGAAAAAATTGCAGTGGCTTGGGAAATTACATGTATATCAGTATAAATATTTGTGTTTAGAACATTAGAAAAAAAAAATTGATGTCAGAAGAAAATGTGTCAAATGACTTACAATGC
>NC_051406.1:11454592-11454761 GCF_015228065.2 Penaeus monodon
ATGGGGGGGAGGGTTATAAGATTTGTGATTTTCGATATCGCTAATTGTGGATAACAAACACTATTTTTTCTTTTACAGGTTAATGGAAAACAAACGTGCCTCAGTCGTCACAAAAGGTGAGTAGTAAGGCGTAGAAATGGCCCATTTTCTAATAATACATTGTAGGTAA
>NC_051406.1:11455289-11455422 GCF_015228065.2 Penaeus monodon
TGCACCCGCACAAAATTTTTTTTTAACAAAAACATACAGAATTTCAACACGTGTGTGCATGACTTATCCCTCTTCATTAAGATCAAACATGTTCCAAACATGAACAGTTAACCATACCTCCCCCTCCCTCCAA
>NC_051406.1:11455574-11455704 GCF_015228065.2 Penaeus monodon
AAAGTCATTCATATCAACCAACACAGGATATGCAATTATTGCCTGTCAACTCTCGAAATGAAATCAGTCTCGTGAGATTTTCTGATGTTATTTTTGTCTCTAGTGAAGATGGAGTTGAATTAGGAGGGGT
>NC_051406.1:11456395-11456689 GCF_015228065.2 Penaeus monodon
ATAGAGCCTTTCAGCCACATTTGAGTCACATAGGAATCACATATTTGTCATGTGATGATTGGAGGTGAAGGAGAAAATGTGAAATCAATAAATAGAAGATGGGAAAGACAACACAATTCTGTCTAAAAAAAATAAGGACAGGAACATACGCATATGTCCGTGTGCGATACGATATGCATATGGCAAGTAGATTGGCATGTAAATATAATGTAGAGAATATAGTGTATACATATAATAGCGTCCACATACAAGTTTTATCGATATTCAGTGATAACAATAAAGACTATACATACT
>NC_051406.1:11457296-11457512 GCF_015228065.2 Penaeus monodon
CCCCATCATACTGAAGTGAGGACCAAGATCTGTAATGATCAATCACATATTCATGAACACGTGAAAACCTGTCCCTGGGCCCTGCCTCGAATCCTCCAGCATAATCATTGGAAACTTATCCGGTAAGTCCAGGGAGGGAAGCCTGTTCTCAGAGCCTGTTACAATTCGTAAGGTTATTGTTGTAAGGAGGGATGTGTGTGTGTAATAGAAATGCAT
>NC_051406.1:11458161-11458260 GCF_015228065.2 Penaeus monodon
TGGCATACACGAAGGCACACAATCTATGAAATCCCTCGGTATCTAAAACGCCCTTGAACGCTACCAATCCACTATCAATATCGTCCACCAAAGACAGGG
>NC_051406.1:11458298-11458449 GCF_015228065.2 Penaeus monodon
AATGGAAAAGAAAACGATTTCTTTCATCCTCCTGTAAGACTTCCTTAAATAGTTTTTTCTCGGGGAAGGTGAAGGATTTCAGGCTAATCTTTTAATTAATTGTATTTTTGTCTTTAACTTCTTTTACTTTATTTTCCTCCCGTGTCGTTGT
>NC_051406.1:11459436-11460764 GCF_015228065.2 Penaeus monodon
ATTCTATTCGACTATGATGCCGTGAGCAATCACGTCGTCAACTAAGATAAGGGATAAGCTATATAACGCTCATTCCTTATCGCTTACATTCCTTATGACACACACTCACACATTTAGTCACTGCGACAACAATATTTCTGCTCAGCATGTGTTAATTTGTGCATTTGTGTGTGTGTGTTGGATATGCAGTTGCATATACAGTACGTGTGCTTGTAAAAGTTTTACCTCTGCGGATGCTGACGGCAATCTCGCATTAACATCCACATAATTTTCGGAACACTACCTTATATCCTCTTGTATGTAAGCTAAATTTACTAATGATTCCCTCGTGAGAATAGCGGTTCATTATTATTGTTTTTTTCTTTTTTTCTTCATTGTTTTAGATATTTATAGTTGCCTGCCCCTGGTCGTGCATCATAGGCTGTGACACCATGCACACATTACAGCCTCCCACAATCGTTATATTTGCTTCCAGAGAAGACACGTGTTCTTCGTGCATGTTCCGCTGCATGTATATTTCATTATTTGGCAAACATACAGAAAAGCGTGGTTATTAGGCCAATAGAGCAAAGACATAAACCTGAGCAAGAAGGACAAACCAAACACTGTGTCACACTGGCATTTACTAAAGGTAAGTGTTTGGCTTTTAAATCCTACACGAAAACACATTACTCTATATCATGTACTTCAGTTTTACGTATGTTTATAGTTTCTAAGACAATTAGTCCTTACATTCTACTTCACTGCTATCCACACACTTTTCCATATTCTAGGATGTTTTTATTGTTTTGAGTTCGTTACTTTTCAGTAAATTTAGTAAGCATCAAGGGGTTCCCCACCGAGCTTCAGTAGAATTGACCGGAAATAAGATATTTAGATCTGTGTAAATGATCAACCTCTGAACTTTACTTTTTTTTTTATCCTATTCAATAATTTAGCATTTCATCAGTTATTTACTTGCTTACAATCCAAGTTTCATATGAATATAGTTTACTATTCATACATATATTATCATGATTTAGGAAATTTTAGCGTATATATTTTTCGGTTAATCAATTTTATAATAGCGAGATTCCTCTAATGATTGCAACCATTATTAGGATAATAGTTTTTTCATAGAAGTTATTTATTTTTTGTCAAATTAGCATCATTATTATTCATACCATCGTTTCATAACAACGGACGAAGTGTAAACATAAATGCCCCCCCCCCCTCCCTCTTTTTTCCTTCAAATCCCTCTCCTCCTTTTCCTTTATAACTGTCGGTTTAATTTCGAGATAGAGTGGTAATGATAACTACACTCTATGGATTTGGAAAATGATTGGAGC
>NC_051406.1:11460986-11461162 GCF_015228065.2 Penaeus monodon
CCTCTTTGTGCCTGTTACAATAACTATGATTATAATCCGTAATAGTATCATAACCGATTTATTTACTATTACTATTGTAGCTGAAATTATTAAAGGTATTATTGACTCAAAATTTAATTTGATGTGTGGAATGTTTGTCAGAATTATATTTGATGTGACTGCGAACTTTAAGTCGA
>NC_051406.1:11461568-11461688 GCF_015228065.2 Penaeus monodon
TGCACGACAAACCGAGGAAGGAGGTCAAGAAGGAAGGAAAAAGGAGAGGCGAAAGGAAGGGTTAGAAAAAAGGGGCGAGAGGGAAAAAAGGAAGGAGAGGAAAGGGTAAGCTAGTGAATT
>NC_051406.1:11461963-11462169 GCF_015228065.2 Penaeus monodon
GTGAGCTTTAGCCCCGGAGATGATACGTCTAATCCTTGAGGCAAAATAAAAGTAAACCTGAAATAACAGGAAAAAATGCTATAAAAAAAATTCCCGAAAAAGTTAGTGATCTTTCATGCGGATGAAAAAAATATGAAGGTTAGTTTTTTTTCTTGATAAAGAGAGAATTATATGAATGCGTTTTCAATTTTCCTGGTAATTTTTGG
>NC_051406.1:11462400-11462722 GCF_015228065.2 Penaeus monodon
TTCCCAGTTCTTCGGCATCTTATGCAACCTGCAATGGCCGTCACCTTATTTCAGTAATACCCAAATAATCCTTTGAATAGCCGTATGAGTGGTCTGCAATTAGGGCTGAAGACCTCTCAAAATGCAGAGATTGCAAGATACCAAGGTTGCCATTATCTGCGTTTCTCTCTTCCCAGAAAGATGGAAATAGTATAGTGCAATTTCTCTCTTTTCCGAATCTTGCTTGAAACTTTTTCTTGGAAGCAAATTTTTGGAAGAGTGAAGGTCTTCGTAAGTTGTTTTTCTGCCATCTCTCCTGGCATAAGTCTTTAGTTTTTATTTT
>NC_051406.1:11463276-11463812 GCF_015228065.2 Penaeus monodon
GCGCAAAGCAAATCGCAAACGTAGACGTAAAAGCACAAATCACATCGAGTCATTTTTCCTTCTCTCTCTCTTCTCATTTCTTTTATCCATCCTCTCTTCTTATCCTTTATCAGGGTATTCCCCATCCACCTTTTCCTTCGTCTCCTCTCTCCTCGTTTCTTCTCTCCATCCCCTCTTCTCATCCTTTATCCCATCCCTCTTTCCTTCGTCTCCTCTCTCCTCGTTTCTTCTCTCCATCCCCTCTTCTCATCCTTTATCCCATCCCTCTTCCCTTCGTCTCCTCTCTCCTCGTTTCTTCTCTCCATCCCCTCTTCTTATCCTTTATCCCATCCCTCTTTCCTTCGTCTCCTCTGTTCCCTCCCCGAGGTGATGAACATGTTACGGTACATATACCAAGACACCGAAGGAAATTGAACCATTATGAAGGTAGAGTTATGTATGACGTCATATGCGATGTGTCGTCGGCTACTTCCGTTCTTGTTTTTTTTTTTTCTTTGGTGTTGTTTTTTTTTTATTCGTTTATGTATGTATGTATG
>NC_051406.1:11463893-11464431 GCF_015228065.2 Penaeus monodon
GTATGTATGTATACGCATGCTTTTTCTTTTTTTTCTCTCTTTGGATCCTTTTTTGGCCTCTTTTTGCTCTTTTTTTCCTTTCTTCTTTTCCCTTTGTCTTTTTTTATCTGAAGTTCAAGTTTTCCTATTGTTTGCTTATTTGTTTTATTTTACTTTCTTATTTCCATCTTATTTTTCTTGATTCTTTTTTGTTTTCTTAATCTTATTGTTTTATTTCTTTTTTTTTATTTCATGTATATTTTCTTCTGAGTTTTTCATTTTTCTGTTTTCTTCTTTGCGTCATATTTATTTTCTGTTTTTTTTTTCTTCTTCTTTGTCAATAATTTTCTTTATTTCTCTCTTCTTATTTATCTTCGTTTTTTTTCTTCTACATTCTTTTTTATTTTTTTTTTCTGACTTATATTTCTTTCCTTTGCTTTTAATCTTCTCTTTTTTTCTTTTTCTTCTTCGCGTTTTATTATTCATTTTCTTCCTTAGTTCTTTTTTCTTCTTTTAAGTCCCTATCACTATTTTTTTTTCTGTTTAGTCCTTCTTATTC
>NC_051406.1:11464813-11465407 GCF_015228065.2 Penaeus monodon
AGGTGACGATTTTTTTTACTGTTTTTTTACGTTCTTAACAAAACACACAAACACATTTTTTCCCTTTTTTTAAATTTATCTATGTATTTTCTGAAGGGAATAAAACCCAATTTTTTTTCTCTCTCTCTCTCCTCTTTTAATTTTTTCCTTAAGAGAATGATACGGTCCCACGAATAGCTTCCCTGAGCTACCCTATCGCGAGCCAGCCAGTGCTACGTCGCTATTCGAGGTCACTCAGGCAGAACCAGGTCAGATAACCTCCCCCCCCCCCGGTTTCCCCCCCATTTTCCTCCTTCCCCGCGACCCCCATCGGTATGACATCCTTCTCTCTTTTCCTTCTTCTTCCTCTCGTTTCTTGTTATCCCCCTCTTTCTCCCTTCTCCCACGTTCTCTTCTCTACTTTCTCCCCCTCCCTCAACATCTCCCTGCTTCCCTACCCCCTTACCCAAGATCCCCTCCCTATTTCCCCATTCTTGATAGCTTCTTACCTTGTCACTCACTTAACCCTCACCCATTCACCCCTCCTAGACCCCCCACCCCCCCGCTTCTTTCCCACTCTCCCATGACCTCCCCCCCCTCTCCTTTTGATTTCTC
>NC_051406.1:11465635-11465708 GCF_015228065.2 Penaeus monodon
CCTGGTTATCAAGCTGTCCTCTGGTCTTCAAAGGACTCCCGTCGGTTGCGGTTTTGCAGAAAATGAAATGACT
>NC_051406.1:11466023-11466190 GCF_015228065.2 Penaeus monodon
TAAGTAGATTTAGTTTGCCTGCCTCTTTCAAAGTCCCATGCGGCCTCCATCACATTTAAACACCATTAGATATGCAGATATAGCCTCATCTTATATTCATATTTCAAAGACACTTCACCTGAGTGTTTGTAATGAAAGAAATCCACATGTAGAAGGACAGATGACAA
>NC_051406.1:11466642-11466958 GCF_015228065.2 Penaeus monodon
GCCGACATTTGCGCCCAAAACGGGTATGTTTATTTCTAAGAAACTACTGACGGTCTGATGAGCGTTGACATTCACCCTCCTCTGACGTCATAACGACGTCATCAAGTTAGCGTAAATTCCACGCGAATTTGTACGAAGTAATTTTTAGGTTTATTTTACATAGAGAAAGAAGGGGTTATAGCTCAAATGAAAACATACTAACAAAAAGAAAAAAAAAAGAATGGTTACGGCTTTTCAGAATATCTATTAGCTGAAATAAATATTTGTCAACTAAAAAATGCAGTCTCTTTCACTGACCTGAAACGAGCTTTTCGCA
>NC_051406.1:11467231-11467565 GCF_015228065.2 Penaeus monodon
CAAGAAACAAAATTGCATGCATCCGTATATATCCGCATAAGCGTCGTAACAAAAGGCAAATCCCCCGAAAAAATGGCGCTCGTTGGTCCAGCAAATACCTTTTCCACACAATCCAGCTCCACATCTTTCACGATCGCGTCCTTTAAACGACTTAATCCCCGACAGGTTATGCAACAGATAATCACAGCGAACATGATCCCAGGCAAATGTGTGTTTCTTAAATAACCGTGACAGACGGAGAATGCACGGCGGAAAAGATTCGCTCTCTATATGGCAACGGAGGGTGAAGCAAGCGAGTTGGGATATTGCCATTCGAAGGGTTTCTATTTTAAGA
>NC_051406.1:11469327-11469554 GCF_015228065.2 Penaeus monodon
ACAGCACACCGAAAGGGCGAGCAGCGAGCGAGCAGGAGGTGAGCGCACCCGCTCGGGGCCGCCAAATGAGACGGCCGCTCACTTCACGCTCACTTCAGCCGCAAGAAATTGGAGGCGGTGGTACCCTTCGGAGGTGCCTGTGCATCCAGAGGCCTGTTTGGAGCCAAGATGAATTGTCTGATGAGAAACTGAATATCAGTTTCTCTCTTTGTTGTCTGTTTTTTTTT
>NC_051406.1:11469764-11469880 GCF_015228065.2 Penaeus monodon
GCCTCGCTTTACGGGGATTCCGAGATGCGAGACGCCGCAATTAAGGTGAGAAGAACGGCCGGGCGCCCGCCGCCGGCAGCAGGTAATGCGGTTTGATTTACACGTACGCCTTTGTG
>NC_051406.1:11469926-11470147 GCF_015228065.2 Penaeus monodon
GCTGCCTCTCACGCATGGCCGCAGGGTTGAGCGCGCGAGCGTCGGATATACACGATAACTCAAAGTAGAAACATCCAGATAACAAATCCAACGATTCCGCACATCCATCGTCCGGCCGCCGGGAGGTCCTTGACGCACGGCGCCCGCTGCACGGTAATTCGCCGTTCCGGTCACGATTCCGTCGCTAATGACGGGCGCCGAGATGCTTGTTCCGGACCGTG
>NC_051406.1:11470214-11471348 GCF_015228065.2 Penaeus monodon
ACAGAGTTACGGTACGGCGGATTTCCAGGGCAGGCGCTGCGTGCGCGGGGCCGCCGACCCGGGTGGTTTATAAACACGCCGTTGCGAGCAATTTCCATATTATCTGATGAAGCTGAAGTTCGCATACGAGTTCTTCGGACGCCGTTTTTCGTCACGGATAGAATTCTTAGCCGATAGTGTATAATGAGCCACTAATTGCCCTATCCTTGTCAGAGGAATGCCATAATGAGAACTAATCTGTTCCCGAATCCGTATTCCAAACATGCGGCTATCAACCGCAGTGAATTTCAACAAGAACAGAAAACGAACGTGACAACCCATTTTCTTCGCATCGCGGCCGAGGAAGAGGACGACCAAACAAACACCGCAGCAACGTGTTTGTTATATTACATGTAAAACAACCACACGTCACGGCTTGTCTGCTAGCTCATCAGCCGAACCACAGCGACACGCCCATAGCACGACCGACAGCCTGTACAGGTTACAGGCCTAAGAACACAGACACAGCACAAAAGAGATAAGTGAAAGCTGGGAGTACGTACACTCGTGCACACAAGACTGCGCGTGTGGTATCCGCCGGATGTCCACAGGCAAGGTCCAAAGGAGTTTATACCTTGTCTACAGGTACAGTCGCACACGCAAACACGCTCACGTACAGTGTTGGTCAAAATTCACGTCCGATTTCGGTTCAAAGCCCGAGCGATATCTGTGGCTATTCGAGCGCAAAACGGCAGAAATGCAAGGGAGGAATTGCTGCCCATGAGTGAATATTCGCCGTGTTTCGCCAAATTTCAAAACGCTTCGCATAAACGGGACAGACCTGAGTTTTGACCAGCGCAATGCACGCAAACTTGACGGTCCGGTCTGTCACGTAACCGCTAAAATTACGGCCCATAAAATTTCAAAGAAACAATAATAAAAGCATGTCTGCCTTTAACATCGTTGGAGATACGGTTCGGTGCGTGAGTATTAAGCTGATTTTACAACCTTCTCCCAGAGCAAAGTTCAGGCCTTTTATCCCCAAGCTTAAAACACGGACTTGAAATCTTTAAGTATTTTGATTTTTATATATATTCTTGTTTATTAGGGTCCTGTCTACCATTTTCCAGTTTCTTCTATGTCCACATCGCGATC
>NC_051406.1:11471538-11471682 GCF_015228065.2 Penaeus monodon
ATACCCCCCCTATCTCTCTTTCATACCTTCATCTTTCTTTTCTCAATTCTCCTTCCTTCTTTTCCTCCTACCTATCCAACCCACGTTTGCCGTAAACATTTATCTGTAATAATATCAGGTCCGCATTGCTTCAACACCTGCGTT
>NC_051406.1:11471927-11472237 GCF_015228065.2 Penaeus monodon
TTTTTCCCCAGTCCGCAATTTGCAGGGTGAGTATAACCTGACATGAATAATAGCGTCGATGAGTGATGGGGGCGATGAGTAACAGACGTGGGGGGAGGGGGGGAGGGTGTTCTTGATATCATACGAGAGCAGCGGGTTATGGGTAAGCAAGACAAAGGATTCATGTGAGTAATGGGTGTGGTGATGAGGCAGGTTCATGCATGAGTCATGTCGGATGGGTGTGGTAAAGTTGGTATTTGAAGTGAGTCATTGGCGGGTGTGGAAAGTGAGGAGATAGAGAGAAGAAGATAGGAAAGCGTGTACCTGTTGG
>NC_051406.1:11472691-11473049 GCF_015228065.2 Penaeus monodon
GTGGGCAACAATTCTAATTCTTAAGAAAATAGTATATAAACTTTTTTTCTTCTTCTCGGGAAACAAGTATCTTCTTCGAAATGCTTGAGAGTGAATAAAGTAAAATAGAAAAAGAAACTATCAAAGACATTAACATGAAAAACTAAATAAAAAAAAAGGGAAATACAAACGTAGCGTGAAATAGAAAGACATAGAAAGAAAGAAAGAAAGAAAGAAAGAAACAGAGAAGAAAAAAATGATAAGAATAAATGCAAAGGGAATTCAAATTAACCTTTCCTCCTTCTCTCGATCACAACATAAAATAACATAATTCCATTTCGTTCCCAGAAATTGTGAAAAGAAAAGCAATGAAAACTCT
>NC_051406.1:11473139-11473215 GCF_015228065.2 Penaeus monodon
TTCAGCTAAGAGCCACTTGTTCTCTCGTCTCTCCTGTTCAACAGATGTTATGAAATGAGAGTTCAATACGAATAAG
>NC_051406.1:11473488-11473596 GCF_015228065.2 Penaeus monodon
TCTTCACTGAACCACGAAGACGGGCCCCCAATACATAATTAGCAAGACATTACTTACTTAGTCAGCAATAAACACCAAACACTTTTCTCAGGTGTCTTCAACAAACTC
>NC_051406.1:11473777-11473873 GCF_015228065.2 Penaeus monodon
TCTTTCTTCCGAAATTAGCATACCAGGTCCTTACAAAAGTTAAATGAATCGATAAGTAAGTAAAAGTAACAAACAGTGATAGAAGGAACCGAAGCT
>NC_051406.1:11473940-11474858 GCF_015228065.2 Penaeus monodon
TACACCAATATATGTATTAGATATTCAAGCATGCAGACAAGAGGGCATTGAAGCGCCTATAATTTGAGGGTCTTTGGAGAGTGAGATTGCAACGTTACACTAACAATGAAATCAGTTTACAAGCGAATGAGCAGCTAATGAGTTTCGCGTGATGACTGCTCTCAAACCCCCCCCCTCCCACTCCCTTTCCTCTTTTCCTTCTACCCATTCTCTTCCTCTCCTTTACCTATACCCTTTCTATACTTTTAAATTTCTTCTTTCTCTCTTTCTATTTTCTTTCTTTTTTCCCTTTCTTTATTCCCTTTCTCTTCCCCTAAATTCCCTTCTTCTCCTTGCTTATTCTCGTTCTATTTTTACTTATCCTTCCCTTATGATATTCCCTTTCCTTTTCCTTGCCCTCTACCCCTCCTTTCTCCTTCTCTTTATCCCTTTCCTTCCCTTTCTTCCTACCTATTCCCTTTCTCTTTTCCTTACACCCACCCATCCCCTCTGCCCTTCTCACCTACCTCCTCCCTTCTCCTTTGCCCTTCCCTCCGCCTATCCCCTCCCTTCCCTCTCCCTTTTTCCCCTCTATCCCCTCCCTTTCTCCTTCCTTCCCTTCACTTATCCCCTCCCTTCCCCCTCCCTCTTTCCTCTCTATCCCCTCCCTTTCCTTCATCTATCCCCTCCCTTCCCCCTCCCTCTTTCCTCTCTATCCCCTCCCTTTCTCCTTCCTTCCCTCCACCTGTCCCCTCCCTTCCCCCTCCCTCTTTCCTCTCTACCCTCCCTCTTTCCCCTTCCTCTTCCGCCTCCCCCCCCCCTAAAACGATAAAAAGGGAATCAGAGGAATACCTGAGAATATTGCAGTATGCAAAGCAATCAAGAAATTAACAACCCCATTTGGATGAACTTGATGCTAAAGCCTCACCTGTGTTGGAT
>NC_051406.1:11476128-11476233 GCF_015228065.2 Penaeus monodon
TTACGCCTGTCTTTATATTCCATTTGAATGCATACTTTAAGGTCCTTCAGTTTTATGTAAAACGGTCATCTTGTGCAGGGAATTACATTCCATGTGGAAGTATTT
>NC_051406.1:11476586-11476814 GCF_015228065.2 Penaeus monodon
CATTTATTATATGCACGACAATCCGAGTAGGAGGGGTAAGAAGGAAGGGGAGAAGAAAGGGGGAAAGGGAGAAAGGGGGGGAGGGAGAAAGGGGGAGGGGGAGAAAGTAGGATGGGGAGAAAGGGGAGGGGGTGAAAGGGGGAGTGGGAGAAAGGGGGAGGGGGCTTAATGAGAAAATGGAGATGATGAAGGGGAAAGGGAGGGGGAGGGGGAAGTTAGAGGAGGCTC
>NC_051406.1:11476909-11476981 GCF_015228065.2 Penaeus monodon
TGGCAGATGAAATACTTAAAGTTGGAAGGGAAGAGTGTAATTAAGGAAGAATTGGGGGTGAGTGGGGCTGGC
>NC_051406.1:11477336-11477562 GCF_015228065.2 Penaeus monodon
GTTTACTTTGGCAATCCATTCACCTATCCAGCCGTCCATTGACCCCTCCCTCACTGCACTTACTGTCTCTAGCCAACTATCCATAGCTCAGTAATCCGATAAGGTGTATCTTTATCCACGCACATTGTATTCAAGGAAACTATCAGTTTACGACGGACCCACTTCCGAGTTCTTATCTTGCGATCTATCCGACCAACAATTTATCCTAGCTAATTGTCCAACCGCT
>NC_051406.1:11477678-11478246 GCF_015228065.2 Penaeus monodon
CGCGAAGCTCCAGTTTAGTACGGGCAGTGTAGTCAGCAAGTCGCGCTCGTGTGTGTGTGTGTCGTTTTCTACCGCAAAGGTTACTGGAGTAAATTAGATAATTCATAGTTTATGCATATGCCATATGTGAAGTGGTAAAAATAATTGAAACGTAAGGGAAAAACAGAATAGGAAAATGTTATTTTTCTTTGAGGAGAAGTAGAGAAGAAGAAAGATATTGTTTGTGTGGCATTATTTTTTTTACACATATATATATAGTTAAAAGGAATAAAAATGAAAGATCGGCATTACGCGAGCTACCCCTGTAATCTATAGCTTAGCGTGGAAGGCAATAGAAAACGCAGGTGAGTACCCATTACTTTTGCTCTTGGAAAATTTTGTGTGCCAAACACGTAAACACCTGCATAGACTTATAAATGATGGTGTGTACTGACAGATTACTTAATGAGGTAGTTATCTGATTGACTGATAGGAATATAAGTACATTGGATCAATGATACAGGTATTAAATGGTATATTTATTTATACTTAAATAAACTGAATGGTTAATGGTCAGTGAATTTAGATT
>NC_051406.1:11478343-11478421 GCF_015228065.2 Penaeus monodon
CGGACATTCTTTCCGTATACAGTAAGTAGGAAGACGATACATGTTTGGGAAAGGGGGCTGGGTGGGAGGTCACGTGAC
>NC_051406.1:11479754-11480020 GCF_015228065.2 Penaeus monodon
GGTGGTTCCGGGGATGATGTAAATGCAAGTGTAACACGTGAACCCGGTAACACACCTGTACAGAAGCCAGTGTTAGATGAAGGCATAAAACACATGTTATACAGGTGCCACATAAAGTCATTGAACTGTGCAACTTTAATAACTTCCTATGAGAAATTACCCTGATTATTTATTCGAGACGAAGGTGAGGGAGAGAGTCTGAAATACGAGTCGATGAAGTGTGTCAAATGTTTACCGAGTGTGAGTTTATTTATCAAGTGTAAGAA
>NC_051406.1:11480205-11480765 GCF_015228065.2 Penaeus monodon
AAAGAGAGAGGCGATTTTTACTGGATACTCCGAATACTAATTGGTACTTTTTCTTGTTAATTGCACCGTAAATATAAAACTTTACCCACGCTTTGATTTATGGTAAATGAACACTAGATGCTATTGTTAACACCTTAAAAAAACAACTGATAAAAAAAAACAATCACTGAATAGGTCATGTGAGTAATCACTTGAAAAATATTTGTTTCCAAATAACAAAAGAGAGAAAAAATGAGAGAAAAAAATGCCTATGTACCTAATCAGTCTTCATTTACAAATCGATATCGAATTACAAATAAACACGACCCCCCCCCTCCTCTCGAAAAAAAAATTAACTGAGATCGAGGGATTTTCAAAATCTTAAACAGCATGGGATATCAGTAACGTAATGATATTTTGGAAGCACAGTGACTAGTACAAACATGTATATAGTTTCCGGATCTGTTAATAGTGATGGTGATTCTGCTATTTCTAATAAGAACGCCAAGGAAAATGGTGATAATATTGATTACATTAATTTTAAGGACATTACTACTTTCTTGTTGGAACTAGTACATACT
>NC_051406.1:11481282-11481536 GCF_015228065.2 Penaeus monodon
TGTTTCACCTCGGCCCAAGGACCCTTAATTCCCAAGCATGATAATCTTTGTGTGTTTAATTCTTTTTCCTCTCTCTTCTTTTTTCGCTTTTATTTTCCTCCTTTTCGTGTGTTATCTTTTATTTTCTCTTTTTCTCGTCCTTCGTCTTCTTCTCTTTTTGTTGTAATTTTTTCCGTTCCTTTTTTTTCGTTTTCTTTCATCGCCTTTCTCTTTTTATTTCCTTTTATTTCCACCTCCTCCTCCTTCCCATAGTT
>NC_051406.1:11481798-11482191 GCF_015228065.2 Penaeus monodon
TCTCTTTCTTCTGCTACTTCTTTTTCTTCTTTTCCTCTTTCTTCTTCTACTACTATTACTTCTTCGTCTTCTTTTTCTCCTCTCCTTCTTTTTGTTTTTCTCACTTTCTCCTTATTTATCTTCCTCACTTTCCATCCATCTCTTCCTCCTCCTTTTCCACTCCATTTTTTCAGTTTCTTCTACGCACTCTTTATCACTTATTATTGCTGTTTCCCTTTTCCCCCCGTTTATTGTATTTCTCTTTCTTCCTTTTATTGCATCTCTCTCTCCTCTCCTATCAACTTTTTTACTTTTTTCCTCTTTCTCCTCCTCTTCCTTGTTTTATTGGCTTTTGCTCATTTTCTTCTTGTTCTTGTTCTTTTTCTCATAATTTTTTTATTCTTCCTCCCTTTG
>NC_051406.1:11482464-11482658 GCF_015228065.2 Penaeus monodon
TCAGTCACAGATTAATCGAGAGATTACATCCACCCACGCCCATTTTGCTGTCCTTTTTTTTTTACCTCGTACTTACTGTAATTAATTTTGTTCTCTGTAACTATTGGTTAAAGAATATGATTAGATTACGAAGGATGAATGACTTGTACAGCTTCTACTTTCATCGACAGGCCTAGGATAAAAATGGTTATAGG
>NC_051406.1:11483240-11483419 GCF_015228065.2 Penaeus monodon
AAGTGTGAATCAAATGCATTTGCAATAAACTATGCAACTTCTTGTTTAATTAGTTTAGTCTAATAGTGGAAGCGTTACCTGGTATCCATTATATATTCTGCATCGCTAAGTCTGTATCGCGAGATTTGAGTGAAATACGAAATGATACAGACACAAGATGCTGTACATTAAGGTATTCC
>NC_051406.1:11483710-11483964 GCF_015228065.2 Penaeus monodon
GCGAATAATTAGTTGTCTCGTAGCTAACAAAGTATGCCCCTTGGTTTGCTGATGTGTTTGCACCCAAGAAATGCCGAACAAATACCATGCATCTGGATCGTGCAACATTCCTCGGCCAGTTCTATACATAATTTGCATAAAGAAGATACCATAATGGAATAATGAAGCCGTAAAGTATTTAAAGCAATGGGAAATATCATTGGTTTCTCTTTCGATTTGTTCCTGTCGTGTTTCTTCCTGCTTCGCCGATTCGT
>NC_051406.1:11484535-11485028 GCF_015228065.2 Penaeus monodon
ACGCTTCCTAATAAGACTGCTAACGACGTGCCGGTATTCGGGAGCTGACCGTGGCATTCGGTGTTTGTACAGAGAATCTGAGGCCGGCTCCTCGGGTTTTAGAAAGGCATTTGAAGCTTGAGTTGTATGGAATATAATTAGGAATGGGATTAGTGGATGGAATAGAATAAATGGCAGATGCATTCAGGGAAAGAGGTGGTTGGATGATATGAGAATAAATTTATAACTTAGTCTTTGATGTGTTCATTGTTAAGGAAACGTGTAGTAAATGTGTAGAAATAGTCAGTTTGTAGTGGTAGGTAGTTATATATTTCTGTTGCCTGTTCTCTTTCTCTTTCTAATCGCTCCTTGTAATCTAAATTTCGTAACACAACATCCCTTAATCTTCGACTTCCACTCCTATCTCCGTGACGTCATCGCTCTCTCATTATTTGCGGGAGCCCCTTCGTCAGGCACTCCTGGGGAGTCTTCCTACCCTTCGTGCCCCTCATGG
>NC_051406.1:11485071-11485292 GCF_015228065.2 Penaeus monodon
TTGACCTCATCTATCGAATCCATCGCCCCCATCTTGACCTCATCTATCGAATCCATCGCCTCCATCTTGACCTCATCTATCGACTCCATTCTCCATCTTGACCTCATCTATCGAATCCATCGCCCCCATCTTGACTTCATCTGCCCCCAATTTGTCCCTCATTTTCCCCCTCATCCCTAACCCTCCGCCCTCACTTAGCTCCCTAATCTTGCCGACCCCCC
>NC_051406.1:11485357-11485695 GCF_015228065.2 Penaeus monodon
TCCCAATTTCCCCAACACCATCGACCTTCCCCCCCCCCACCCTTACCCCTCCATCTCGCTTCCCTTTCCTTACTACCCCATCGACCTCCTTTTTACCCCTCCTCCCCTTCTCCCCTTCCTATCCCTACCCCCTCCACTCTCCTTCCTTTTATTGTCCACCTCCAGCCCTATGACCCCCCCCCTTTAGCCTTCCACTCCCTCTATTCTCCTTCCCTCCCCCCTCCCTCTCTCCAACCCCCTCCACCCCCCCTCTCCCCAACCCCTCCACCCTCCATCACCCCTCCACCTCTTTCTCTCCCCAACCCCCTCCACCCCTCCCTCTCCCCAACCCCCTCCAC
>NC_051406.1:11485744-11485966 GCF_015228065.2 Penaeus monodon
CCACCAAACCGCGGGACATCCCCCCCCCCGCGCCCACCGAGAAGAGATCCATTAAGACAGCCATTACCACGGAGCACACCCCGCACACACGGTACTTCTCGGCTTCATTAACATAACAGCGGAGGAGAGAATAATGGACAGGATGCTGCTCGTCCTAGTTCATAGCGGCCTTCGACAGCCTCGTCCTCCGAAGCTCCTCCTCGAAGGTCGAGGCCGAGGGAC
>NC_051406.1:11486385-11486510 GCF_015228065.2 Penaeus monodon
TGTTTTCGTTATTGCTGTGAACGATGAGCATATAAAACATAATATCCTGTACTATTTTTAACGCGTTAATCATTTAATCTCCTACTGTTACTGTTACTTTTATGTCCTATCTTTTTGGCATTTTC
>NC_051406.1:11486771-11486995 GCF_015228065.2 Penaeus monodon
CATTCTGAAAATCCAAATATATCATCAAATCAACAGATGATTTAAAGCACTCGTCATGGCAGATGAAACTTTCAATCATCACAAAAGAAAATGGAATTAGCATAAAGAGCACGACCATAAATAATGATAGAAAACAACTAATTATTGCTATTAAAGAAATTACTGTATTGATGTTCTCGTAAATTGCGTCTCTCCGTGTGAATGACCGGCTATTTTTGCGTTAG
>NC_051406.1:11487594-11487746 GCF_015228065.2 Penaeus monodon
TTTCACAAAGTACTTTTTAACTTTCCAGGTCAAGAAATCTCTTCTTGTCACCCCTTAATCGGCTTAGAAAGACCGAGGCTTTCGTAATGGAACTGTTTATTTCAGCAGCGGAGTTTGCGCAATTTCGAAGCCTTGCCATAAAGCTGTTTCCA
>NC_051406.1:11487954-11488029 GCF_015228065.2 Penaeus monodon
ACATGTTCTTACACCGGACTGCAAAAACGAGTCGCTTGGTGGAGCCATGAAAATTATATTCATCTGATTTATTGC
>NC_051406.1:11488313-11488389 GCF_015228065.2 Penaeus monodon
TTTTTGTGTCTAAAAATTAACCGCATCGGCAAATAGTGAAAATAAATATTCATCTGCAAATGTTGGAAAATCGACG
>NC_051406.1:11490333-11490617 GCF_015228065.2 Penaeus monodon
TCACCGGCTTAACCTCGATCTAAAACCGTTGAAAAGGCTACGGCGCGTTTAGTCTCACTAACAACAAACGCAATTAGAGCAAAGAATACCTTGCGGCCGAGGCTTTAAGTCTCCAATTATACATGGCGACGGCGGATCACGTGGTGCAAGCCGGGTTGCAATCGGATTGGATCCCGGGTTGCTTTCTTCAGTCTCTCTGAGTTATAATGATGGTGATGATAGGGGTAATCCTGATGGCTTTGGGATTGATGATAGCGGTAGGAATAACGGTAATGATAATATGG
>NC_051406.1:11491320-11491518 GCF_015228065.2 Penaeus monodon
GACAATCCTGTAAAGGAAACTCCAAGTGAGGCGACGCGAGGCGGTCGTTCCTCCTTTGGTACCTGTTGTTCCAGCCATTCCATCTAATTAGCGATGCATAAACACAATTAAGGCTGAATCAAACTAATTAGAAATCTAGCGACAGAGGAAAGTAATTAAGATGCAGATGTCCATTTTTTTTTTATTTCATTCTTTTTT
>NC_051406.1:11492271-11492559 GCF_015228065.2 Penaeus monodon
GCCAAGGCCACGAGCTACTCCGAGAGCACTGTTCGTCCCAAGCACAAGTACCTCCGAGGCTGTAGGGGAGATCACGTGACCCAGGGCCGGTGAAGGGCGAGGGACAAACCACCCGCTACCTTTTGGGCGTGCGGGCGTCGTGGCCGTGGGAGAATAGGAGGAATGTGACTTTAAATTCATTAATGTAAATGATATGCAGACGAGAAATGACTTTTTGAGTTTCTGACACGGCTGTACACGCTTACATGGATTGTATTGGAACGGTGTTTCTGTTTTCCATTTTTTTCA
>NC_051406.1:11493236-11493489 GCF_015228065.2 Penaeus monodon
AGGGGGGAGGGGGGAGGAGAGGGATGACAAGCAGCCATAGTATTCCAAACAATCCAGATATATGGGGGAGGGAAAAGCCTTATGTAAATGCCTCCCCATATTCGGGTGGCAAGCGGGACCTTCAACCCACAGCTGTCGCCTCGATCATCTGCGTGACGAAGGAGAATATATCTTTAATCTGTTCGAGAGAAATGGTCGTCCGGGGCTGTGTATTGAGATAAATGGCGGGTTTCTTTAACCTCTTTTCCACTGA
>NC_051406.1:11493717-11494330 GCF_015228065.2 Penaeus monodon
GCCACTCACTTACTCTTCCATTCCAGATTTCTTTTTCAGTAGTAATAAGATTTAATCATAAAAAGTTCAGAATCGTATATAGAACTTATAGGCATATGTAGGTGAAATTATTAACGATATTCAATAAAGTTATCCTAGATTCGGCTAGATATCTTAAATACACTTTTCATATTTGATTTGAATCTTTGCTTCTAAACCCATATCTCTTTGCATAAAGATCCAAGATAATTTCGATATTTTGTCTAGTAATCCTGATAACAGGTGTGTTGTCAGTAAGTATTTATTTTACCTGATAAGAATTATTTCATTACTCTTTTTTTTTAATCTAAATGGCTTGCAACCGAATTTTTATTTTGTTTTAATTTTTGGAAAGGTACCTTCGTTTTATGATTTCATGCAAGAGCTCCAAATTTATGTCAGAAATATGAGCTTGGCTATCAGATTCTATGACCGAGAGTGCAGAATGTTCATTAAAGGTAATACAGAGTTTGATTATCATTCCAATATTTATTTTCCCGATTGTTCTGTCAAAAAGTAATTAGAACATTTATTACAGTCAATCAACGAGGATAAAAATTAATTCTTTTAATATGTGAAATGAGAATGTACTGTC
>NC_051406.1:11494433-11494642 GCF_015228065.2 Penaeus monodon
CATGAAGAAGAAGAAATTAGTGGACATGATCTGAACATGTTACCGATGAGATACTGCGATACTTGTTATCTGAAGGAAGTTGTGGTGATTGATAACTGAATCACAGTCTGCCACGGCTGTGAATATGTGCGTTGAGTGTACGATATTTCAATTTTTTTTCTTGTGTTCATATATTCTGTATGTACAAAAATATTATCTGCCTCTCTTTG
>NC_051406.1:11495019-11495316 GCF_015228065.2 Penaeus monodon
GACTTTTCACGCTTTTCACACAAAGTATGGCCCATTTTCATGACCCCCCCCCCCCCCTGGCCCGGATGCCTCAGCGATGCTTCTCCGGCTAATGGGAAAAAAGCTTCCAATCAGAACTTAGTGTATGGAACACCCAAGTTATAATAGACCGCGAGGCTAAGCTTATTAGACTGACGTAAACTGGGCCGCTCGGAGTCTGAGACATCGATGGTTTCTTGCCTCGGTCGATTTTCATGTTTGGGCGCTGAGTTGCCTGATTTTTTTTCTTGTCACGTTTTCATTTGTGTCAATTTGTGG
>NC_051406.1:11495914-11496032 GCF_015228065.2 Penaeus monodon
ATTTTTACCAGGAAAATCACTTTGTAAGAACAACGAATAAGTTTGATCAATGCATATAGAATCTTAAAGAAATAAACAAGATAAACAAAGAACTCGAAGTAATACTAACGACAATATA
>NC_051406.1:11496097-11496371 GCF_015228065.2 Penaeus monodon
ATGTATGTACATATATTTTTTTTCTTTTTTTTCAGAACGAAGTCACATTTTACCACAAACTATTTACGCATAAGACATCCCCCATTTCTTATTTCGTAATAAATGTCACCTGCAACTATTGTTCTACGGAAACTGATATTCACAACAACAATAATAGCAGTCTTAAGTTCCACCTTGTATATTTTTCTCAGCTACAAGAATGGAAATACGTCAGCTTGTAGATAAGATCTGGCTTTGTGTATCCTGACTGCTGTTCCGAGTAAAATGTGTGTAG
>NC_051406.1:11496914-11497202 GCF_015228065.2 Penaeus monodon
CTCAACCCATTTACTCTGTTGCCCATCTGATGCACCTGCACTAACCTCATTAACCCTAATGACTTCTCAATCAACTTATAGATGAAGGCGTAGTTTGCTATTTCGGTAAAGATCCATAAAAGTCTAAGATACTCTATTAATGCTTCGTTTGGATAAAAGAAAGTTTTTATCTGACCTCTGCCTAAGTATCATTCTTTCATGTAATTTAGGATATTGCAAATTATCTCTTCCATATATAACTATTTACGGATAAGAATTTCTTATTTCAATAGCTAGAGATGTGAAATA
>NC_051406.1:11497236-11497303 GCF_015228065.2 Penaeus monodon
GGCAGAAACAATGCCTGAGACATTTCCTTTTTTATCCATTTATGTACAGCATTTTTGTTTTCTGCTC
>NC_051406.1:11497345-11497670 GCF_015228065.2 Penaeus monodon
AACGCACAGTCAGAAAGGAATCAAGTTACTAAAAAAATTGCTTGTTCTCCATAAACTCTTCTGATGCAGCGTGGGTAACCCTTCGCCAGCTATCGGCCAAAGTAATGTGAAGTGTTCTGTAAAAAGCTTCTAATAATGCCCCAGACCAATTTTTTTAAATATTTTTTTTTTCTTGAGCTTTACCCCCTTCATCTCTAATACGTTGCTGTTAAGTGCGCTGTCGCCCTGTCAATCATGTACACTGCTGGCCAATTTGCATAGCCTGATCTGTTCGTTGGTGGGGGTAGTAAGATTAAAATATGGTAGGCTTTTGTGCTTATGTTTA
>NC_051406.1:11497870-11498733 GCF_015228065.2 Penaeus monodon
CCTTCCCTGCCTCAATATATTAACACCTCGCTGGCCATGTCTGCTCCGGAGCGGTCTGGTGGGACAGAGCCACCCCCCCCCCCCCCGGCCCATCTCCCTCCTCACCCAAACCTCACTCCTCTTCCTCCTCCTCCTCCTTCTGCACTTCTTAATTCACATTCTTCCTTTCTGTTCTCCTCCTCCCCTTCTTCTTCGTCCTTTTCTTTTTCTTCTTTCTCCTCCTTTCTGCCCCCCCCCCCTCCTTCCCCACCTCTCCCTCTTTCCCTTATCAACTCCTTCCCCACCACGCATTCCCTATCTTTGCTATCCTCAACACCCCCTTCTTTCTCCATCACTCCCTCTTTCCGCACCACTAACCCTCCCTCAACATCCCCTCTCTCTCCACTACCTCCTCTCCCCACCTCTTACTCCCCTCCCCAAAATCCCCCTTCTCCCCACCTCTTACTCCCCTCCCCACTACCCCCTCTCTCCCCGCTTTCTTACTCCCCTCCCCACCATTCCCTCTCTCCCCATTTCTTACTCCCCTCCCCACCACCCCCTCTCTCCCCATCTCTTACTCCCCCCCTCTCTCATTCCCACCCCACCACCTCTGACTCCCCCTACGCCTTACTCCCACCCCGCAACGATACACTGCCCCCCTCTCCTCCCCCCTCCTGCTCGCGGCCCCAGTGTGCTAACAGCAGGAGGCCATTATAACCTTCAGCCCCGCAGGTCATAATTGGCCGTAGGAGATAGGACTGCGGCGCTAGTTAGTAAGACAGTGTTTATAGCCGCCTAATTGTTATAAGTTAATAACCCCTTGACAGCTACCACAGGAACCTAATGAAAGCGGAGACATGGCAAATGGAGAGTAAATGGGTACC
>NC_051406.1:11498897-11499132 GCF_015228065.2 Penaeus monodon
CCTAATTCAACCTCTTTTAACAGTTGCAACATACGGATGTTTTTGTTTTTCTTTCTCTTTTTCAACTCTTAATGAAGCAAAGGTCTGTGTCATTGCAAGTTCCGTAGCATATACAAAGGGAATTCTCTGCACGTATTTACGTAGTTTATAGCGACGCCCTGAGCATTCTGGGCCGCCTTTGGAAGAAAGCCAGCAATAAAACCGCCGTTAATTTATGGTGGGATTTGAAAACGAA
>NC_051406.1:11502795-11502979 GCF_015228065.2 Penaeus monodon
CAATAAATGCAATATTCCGAGCAGCATATCAATATATAGTCATATGTATAAACGAATCAATCAGTCTACTTCAATAACTGTCTACCTTTCGCTATACAGTACGAAAAAGGAGGAACAGAGAGTGAGTAAAAAAAAAAAGATGGCAATAGTGAAACAGATCTACAGATTGATTGACAGAGGAAGC
>NC_051406.1:11503029-11503385 GCF_015228065.2 Penaeus monodon
GATACGAATCACAGTGATGTTAAATGTTACTATAACAGGAATCAAATATAATGTTATAAGTTTATCTACATGGTATCAGCAAATTAAAGTAAGAAGTCCTGACAAGAAAAAGATTACTGACAATCAATCGACGCAAAATCGACTTTCAGTTTCAGTCGCTGCGAATTCCAAAGACCTTTGAAATCACTCCCCCCCCCCCCCCATCCCCCGTCTCACAAGTCCAGAGTTGTGACAAATCGTTATTAACCTCCCTGGAGTGTTACTGCGGGGGACTGAACTCGAATGAACATTTTTGATCGATAGGTACTGCTATGCTTCACCAGAGATTCAGGTCATAATAATGCATAGGTATCCTA
>NC_051406.1:11504099-11504437 GCF_015228065.2 Penaeus monodon
CATTTGCGTGTACATTTGCATGTATTTAATATACATTTTCCCATTTACCTATCCCTTCGTTTATTTACGTACTTACCTGTAGGCACGCCACCGCATCATCCTGGCCTCTAAACACTCCACATTTCATTAGCCAATCGGCTCTCCCTAATGTCAACAAGGTAATTCGCCTCCGCTTCCACGACTTCCCCGCTTGTCACAGCGATATGAATAATCTTGGCTGATCGACTGGCGTACGTAGCGTGTAATTGGATGTGTCACAGTCATATGCCATCCCGGGGTCCCTTTTGCTGGGAAGGCTGATGAGGATTACGTCATCGCTGGAGGTCCTTGCGGGTGTT
>NC_051406.1:11504496-11504618 GCF_015228065.2 Penaeus monodon
TGGTTACGTCATCGTTTCAGGATTTCGGTGTTTTTGTTTGTTTCTTTTGGTTACATCATCACTGCAGGAGTTTTATGTTTTTGTTTGTTTGTTTTGGATTACGTTATAGCTGCAGGACCTTG
>NC_051406.1:11504959-11505256 GCF_015228065.2 Penaeus monodon
GACACGCCCATGCTATAAAAATACATGCCATGTATGTCATTGGCAAGCGGGTGCCTAAGTGGTGTTCGCCGACCATGACTGCATCAAAGTGAAACTGAAGCTCAGAATTTTGTAGAAATATTGATCAATATAGAAACAAAAATATGCATCCCTGTCATCACTATAATATTTTTCTTTTACTTTTAAGGTCGTAATATTTATCACCGTGATCATCATCATCACTTCATAAAAATGTAATATGGGATACCAATTCACCGATCAATGTTTTCTGAAGTCATGTTAATTAATGTTATATCA
>NC_051406.1:11505852-11506146 GCF_015228065.2 Penaeus monodon
CCGAACCGAACAGAGGACTTCCACAACTGCCTATATAGTAACAGCGGTAAGGAGCAGAAATGTTTAACTCGGTCGCGAAGCTCTTTGAAGTTGGCCTCGTTGAGAGAGCAAATGCAACTCCGCGGAATCAGTGATCCTTGAGGAGAGTTCTAAGACACGCCTCGTTGCAAGGAGAAGATGGCTTGCAATCGGCTGCATTTGCAAGATCAAGAAATCAGGAACCCACTTGAGATGTTTTGTCTTTATTTCTTCGGGGCTATTTGTTTCTCTTTATTTATCAATTTTCTTTATAAT
>NC_051406.1:11506376-11506478 GCF_015228065.2 Penaeus monodon
CAAAAGGTCGGGCATCTTTACCAGAGAAACCGAGAAGCCACAACTCCTAACTTTCTATTAATTTGATTAGTGAGTGAGTCTAAGTCTCGTTATGAAGAGAGA
>NC_051406.1:11506500-11506671 GCF_015228065.2 Penaeus monodon
AGATATTATGTTGATTGATTCTAAACAAGTTTCATTCGTTCCTGTAATTGTGGTTAAATACATAAGGTTTCTGTGCCACGGGAGATGTACATGAGATGCGTGGATTTTGAGGCTAAAAATTGTAAATAAAGTAAATAAAAAATAATGATAAAAAATATCAGTTAAAAAAAT
>NC_051406.1:11507093-11507466 GCF_015228065.2 Penaeus monodon
GTAATTACTTCTCGAAACCTGTTCGAATCAAGCCAACGATCCCTGATTCAATAAAGCAAGAGTTGATATTCTTCTATATCATTTTAACGAGAGGGGAAAAAAGATTCACTCTGTTGCAAAGGAGCAATTGCTTTTCTCGCCAAGATGGAGAGCAAAAGACGATAATTTTCTATTGTGTTCTTATTCCCCTCGACTCTTCACGGTGGAATTGTTCATCTTTCTCCTTCGTCGGTCGATGGGAGATTGTTCTGTGGGTGTTTTCTGTGGTCGTGAACAGGCGCAGCTATGGGTAAGGAATCGGGATCTGAACCAACGATTTCCAGTAATGAAAGCTTGATCGGGTTTCATTGTGTGCGAATAAAGGGGGGACGGC
>NC_051406.1:11507645-11507982 GCF_015228065.2 Penaeus monodon
AAAACACAAAGGAAAGTGAAAGAGAAGAGACACAAAGAGAATAAATGGACGAATTAACAAAATGCATAGACTACGAGGAAATCAAGTAGATCCCCCATGCATGAACAAAATAGCATCTCTCTGTCCATTGCTAGAACAGTCGAGCAGAACGACGGTTGCCATTGGCGTTTTGTCTCTGCAACAATAGCATTTACCTTGCAACTTGACCTTCGTGCAGTCCCATGACAGACCCAGGAGAGAGACTTCCTCTTTGCCGACAATGCAGTGTGGGAATTAGTTCTGGTGTCTTTGAATTGGCTTTTGGGTAGCTTTTAAAAGCACTATTCTGTTGAGGGAA
>NC_051406.1:11508141-11508400 GCF_015228065.2 Penaeus monodon
ACTACACACAAATACGCCGCAGCACGAAGGAATGCTCCCTCTTCCATACCGAAAATATTTTGCTTATCGTACTCTCAACTAGACATAAAGCGTTCCCTGTTTTACCTCCGAAAGCAAAAACATATTTCATGTTGTGGCGCCATAAAGAAAGACGAAGTACCTTGTTCCCCTTCGCACAATTACCGCCAAAACACGTTTCTTGACTCATTAAAGACGAGGGGAAAGTACTCGGCGAGTGTCCATCATTGAAGGTTTCTAA
>NC_051406.1:11509181-11509381 GCF_015228065.2 Penaeus monodon
CACTGCATACCTTCATACACCCAAAGTTATGATATTTGCATCTAAATAAAAAAAATCCCCATGAAACCCCATTTTGTATAAGCTTCCCTCCTCTCGTTACCGCCGGGCGCCCGAGCTGAAACCTCTTGTTTATCTGTGGCGGAAGAAGCTGCGACAACGAGGTCAAAACATTGCTTGGAAGGAAACCGTGGAGGTGTCTT
>NC_051406.1:11509770-11510963 GCF_015228065.2 Penaeus monodon
ACTCACCTTCTGTGTATAAGGCTGTATCGCTTGCGAACCTTGCCCATCTGACGCCTTGCAATCTTTTCTATTTTTGCCATGGTATATGCGTCAATCGCCTTGCTACTCCTGCCAATACTCTGTCACCACCCTGCCACCACTTTGTCACCACCCTGCCACCTATGTGCATGCCACCCTGCTATCACCCTGTCGCCCTATGTCAGTTCCATCCCGATATGCCACCGTCCTCTCACCCATCCATCCTGCGTGCGTGCCATCCTGCTATCACCCTACCAGTCCGTCTGTATATCTCCCTGTTATCACCCTGCCACCCAGTGTAAACGCCACGTGCTCTCGCCTTACCACCCTGTGTGTATGTCATCGTGCTCTCACCCTGCCACCCTGTGTGTATGCCTCCCTGCCGTCGCCACCCTCCCGACGTGGAGACACACACCGCCGCCAGCCCGCGGGACCATTAGCGAGATAAATCACTCGGTACGAAGTGGGCGACCCGCTGCTTCCACTCCCCACCTCGCCCCGGCCACGACAAATATTTAGGCCTAGAGCAACCCCCCTTCTGCAGCCCCGCTTTTCGTTAGCCTCCTTTTCCTTCTCCTTTTAATTATTTTCTTCTCTTCTCTCTTTCTTCTTTCCTTGTTTCTTCTCTCTCTTTTCTCTTTCCTTATTTCTTCTCTCTCTTCCTTCTGTCTCTCACCTCCTTCCATATTTCTTGCCTTTCTTCCTTCTATCTCTCACCTCCTTCGTTATTTCTTCGCTCCCTTCTTTCGGTCCATTCCTCTCTTCGTTGTTTCATCTTTACCTTCCTTCTCTCTCTTCCTTTCCTTCCTTACTTACATTATCCCTTTCTTTCTACCCTTCGTTTCCTTCCTCTCTCCCGTTTCTTCCTTCCCTGCTCTTTTTCTCTCTCTCCTCTCGCTTTATTCACCCTCCTTTCTCTTCCTCTATATCTTTCCTTTTCCTCTTCCTTCCATTCTTCCTGCTCTCCCCTTCTATTCTCTCCTCCTATTCCCTTTCTCCTTCATTACCCTCTCTATCTTCTCCCTTCCCATTTTTCCCATTCCTCTACTCCTCGTCCTTCCTCCATGCCCCCTCTTTCATCCGTTCCTCTTCTCCTCCTCCCTTCGCTATTTATTCGTCATAGCGCCTGCAACGTTGCCAGATTTCAGAGCAGGTAGGGGAATGGCGGAAGGCAC
>NC_051406.1:11511096-11511305 GCF_015228065.2 Penaeus monodon
GTAGTTGGGAAGGAAGGGGAAGAGGGAAAGGGAGGGAGGAGGGGAGGGGAAGAGCGAGAGGAGGAAAAAGGAGGCAAATAGAGGAAGAACGAGGGAGGGAAATGAGGAAGAGGAAAAGGAGTGAGGAGGGGAGAGGAAGAGGGAGAGAAGAAGGGAGTAAGGCAAAGAATGAAGGAGAGAAATGGGGAAGAGGAAAGGAGGGAGGAGGG
>NC_051406.1:11511330-11511692 GCF_015228065.2 Penaeus monodon
GGAAGGAAATAGAAGAAGAACGAGGGAGAGAAATGGGGAAGAGGAGAGGAGGGAGGAGGGGAGGGAAAGAGGGAGAAAAAGAGGGAGTAAGGGAAAGAACGAGGGAGGGAAATAGGGAGGAAGAGAAAGACGATAGGAAAGAGAGAGGGACAGTGGGAGAAGGAGGAATGGGAAAGGAAGATGAAGGAGGGGAGAAAGAGAACCAAATGATAGAAAAGAGAGGGAAGAAGACAGTGGATAGAAGATTCTAGAAAACGGAAGAGAAGCGTAAAGAAAAAAAATAGAGGGAGGGAAAGAGAAGAGGGGATGAGAAAGGAAAGAGGAAAAAAAGAAATGGAGAAGGAGGCCGAATGAAGATACTT
>NC_051406.1:11512651-11512981 GCF_015228065.2 Penaeus monodon
CACTAGATGAAGATGGGGGGAAGGAAGGGGTGGATAAAGGAGGGTGGAGAAAAAGGAAAAGGAAGGAAAGGGGAGGAGGAGAGAAAGGGGAGGGAGGAGAAAGAGGAAGAGGATGAAGGAGAAAAAAGAGGGAGAGGATGGGGGAGATGGAGAAAGAGGAAGAAGATGGCGGAAAAAAGGGAGAGGGTGGGGGGAGGAAAGAGGAGAGGATGGGGGAAGGAGAAAAGGGGAGGATGAAAGAAAGAGGGAGAGATGGGGAAATGGAGAAAAAGGGAAAAGGGAAGGAGGAGATGGAGAGAAGGGGAGGGTAAAAAGAAGGTGGGAAGAAAA
>NC_051406.1:11513757-11514268 GCF_015228065.2 Penaeus monodon
CCGTCTGCCTTGGTTGCAAATGATTTATAGTAAAAATGTTGCAACACTGTATCAACACCAGTGCATATCTTCAACACTATTTACGTGCGTCTGTGTATGCTTGCCTCCACCAATAAGTGCATTCATCCATACTTTTACACGCTATAGATAAAGTCTAAACCTCTTTTCTTAATGCATCAAACTCGTATCTTATCGCTGTGTTACCTCTATAAAATTAATGCACGAGATAAAACGAACATGCAGGTCTACACTCTAAGCCACTTCTCGGAGACGTTATCATAAATATCTCTATAATAAAATCTATCTATTGGGTCATTAACCTGTAAGATGTTATCGGCGTAGAGCACCATGGCTTGACTAATATATTCAGGAGGCATTATAAGTGTATCGGGGAGCGGGGAGAAAACACTGATTGCTTCCCTTCATCTGGTGTTGCCTTAGACGGTTTTGGGAGGGAGATATAATCGCTGTTAGAAATATCTGTATGTATGCATTTCTTTTTTTTTGGGGT
>NC_051406.1:11514395-11514622 GCF_015228065.2 Penaeus monodon
TAAAGGACAAAAAACAAACACAAACACACACGCGCACTCGCCCGCTCGCGGAAAATATGTACCCGGGTATAATTTTCTCTATACTTATACCATACAAAAATATCCATCACAACAAAAAATGACTAGACGAAACTAAATCACAGAAGGGGAAGTAAGACCTGTTCCTTGAAATAAACACAAAATCAAATCAAGCACCATAAGATATCTACCCCCCCCCTCTCCTTCAC
>NC_051406.1:11514656-11514947 GCF_015228065.2 Penaeus monodon
GATTAATGACGACACTCGACCAGCCTGGGTATAACAGTGACATTCCTAAGCCTGTGAGAACAAGAGACGACGGAACATAACGAGAAAGGCATCTAGTGTGGGAGGAGTTTAGGAAGAGAGATGGAAGAGAGAGAAAGGGGGCGAGGAGAAAGATGGGGAGGAAGGGGGAGAACGCGACGAGATGGAAAGAAAAATCACTCTACGTAATGTCTTTGTCAGAGTGGCTAATCAGGTTGATAGTGGCTGCTGAGTTGACCTGGCCTGACCTGATCGACAAGGTCATGTGTCAGG
>NC_051406.1:11515782-11516127 GCF_015228065.2 Penaeus monodon
ATTTCGATGTCATGTTCCCATCAGTAACTACAAACTTATTCATTTTCACTCATGCGTATTTTCCGCAGATATTCAAAATTAGACGCGATTGCAAAATTAAAAATTCATTAAATCAGGCCTCCCTTTTAACCCCCCCCCCCACACGCCCCCATTCAGATTGCCAACGGCTAAAAAGTGAGTAATAACCAAATTTCTATGTTTTCGTTGCATGAATGTAGTTATTGCAATGATTCAAAGTCGGCTGACAATGGCATTTTCCAGTTAATGGAGTGACAGCACAAATCGATGCCAATTATCCTCATTTTCTATGGATTGTATCGATGCATAGATGTATATGTTCCGATG
>NC_051406.1:11516200-11516728 GCF_015228065.2 Penaeus monodon
CGTATTCATAACAGCATCCACATTTCTGGCTAAATCTCAGTGTGTCTTTTTTTTTAATTGATTTTCTCTCTGTGTATTTATCATCATTTTCATTTAATTATGTCTTTTATTCGCTTGGGAATTTTGTGCAATTTATCCTTTATGTGTCTGGAAGGATATTAAGGCCATTACGTATTTTATAATTAACCACTGACTTCATTTATATGCAAATTTGAGTGATAGACACGGTAATTAACATAAGATATATCCGTTTACTGATGGCGTCATGGTATCCTCATTTACGATGAGTAACTTGAATCGCCAGCATTGGAAACGCATGAATTAATAACCAAAGAGATACACTCACGCAGCGAAACGAACGCGTGCAGAAATACACACAGATATTTCATTCATGCTTTCGGGGTTAGCTGTTTGTGAATCATAAGATGGGGTTTTAGACTGTTTTAAGCTAGAAGTTACATTTCTCTTTCATTTTTTTTATCTGTTTATGATTTAGGTTTAAAATGATTATATCCAATCCTCCCTATC
>NC_051406.1:11516870-11517263 GCF_015228065.2 Penaeus monodon
GAGTGAAAAAAGTTATTAATGAACAGCTAATCCACAGGGGAATAAATAACATATATAAACGTTTCATGAAACTGGTATCACTGGTTGCTTGCAAAGGGATACAGTTCATTACCGGAAGAACTGAGTAGCTTGTGTATGTTGACAAAAGTGGCTTTTATGTGCGTCATGTCATCTGTTGCGTCATTCCTTTTGTATCAAATTGAAAAATATTAAAATCACATTTTGCTCCCATGTATTTCCCTAATATACTTAATGTATAAAGATACATCAAGAGGCGAATGATACACGCTTCCCACAAAAAGGCAAAGATTTTTGGTTGGGAATTCTGACGCAAGTAGAATTATATGTTATAAATTACCTAAGTTGAATTAATGCATTTTTATTGCATTTCTA
>NC_051406.1:11517549-11517834 GCF_015228065.2 Penaeus monodon
GATCCTATGATAAAGAGACAGAAAACGCCACTGAAGCTCATACTTCACAAGTCTTATTGAATCATAGCAAAGCAAGAAGAATTTGATCAATTGTAGAACTAAGATAAGTGACATGTTCGGAGCATTTTAATCACCTTTCTTCCCCATTTCCACTCCATTAAAACACGAAGAATAATGGGAGAACCTTATTACGAAGTTATTGTATTTCGATGTTTCGAATAGATCGGACTGACAATGGTCATAGCTGCTTCTCCCTATCCCGAATCAAAGCAGAATGTGATGGCT
>NC_051406.1:11518049-11518240 GCF_015228065.2 Penaeus monodon
TTTCTTTTTTACGAAGGCTTGCTCTTTGGCACCATGGGGTAAAGTTGATGAACACTCTTACTCAGCCACGAAAACGGTTCTGATGCCATTCGCCCCTGGAGTGACCGGCCACATGACAAATTCCATGCCTTCCTGAGTCAGCAGAGGCACTCCGTCTCACGTGGCACGCCCGTAACACCTCTCTCGAGCAG
>NC_051406.1:11519162-11519573 GCF_015228065.2 Penaeus monodon
TCTATATGATATTGTATTTAAGTGTTATTTACTATTCATATTTCGATGTCTGTTCCCCTCAGTACTACAAAAACTTATTCCTCATTTTTCACTCATGCGTATTTTCCGCAGATATTCAAAATTAGACGCGATTGCAAAATTAAAAATTCATTAAATCAGGCCTCCCTTTTAACCTTTAAACCCCCCCCCCCAACGCCCCCATTCAGATTGCCAAACGCGAACTCCTCCTAAAAAGTGAGTAATAAACCAAATTTCTATGTTGTCGTGTGCAGGAAGTAGTTATTGGCAATGATTCAAAGTCGGCTGACAATGGCATTTTCCAGTTAATGGAGTGACAGCACAAATCGATGCCAATTATCCTCATTTTCTATGGATTGTATCGATGCATAGATGTATATGTTCCGATGTTCA
>NC_051406.1:11519642-11520190 GCF_015228065.2 Penaeus monodon
CGTATTCATAACAGCATCCACATTTCTGGCTAAATCTCAGTGTGTCTTTTTTTTTAATTGATTTTCTCTCTGTGTATTTATCATCATTTTCATTTAATTATGTCTTTTATTCGCTTGGGAATTTTGTGCAATTTATCCTTTATGTGTCTGGAAGGATATTAAGGCCATTACGTATTTTATAATTAACCACTGACTTCATTTATATGCAAATTTGAGTGATAAGACACGGTAATTAAACATAAAGATATATCCGTTTACTGATGGCGTCATGGTATCCTCATTTACGATGAGTAACTTGAATCGCCAGCATTGGAAACGCATGAATTAATAACCAAAGAGATACACTCACGCAGCGACGAACACGCGAAGAACGAATGCGCCGTGCAGTAAATACACACCGATATGTCATTCATGCTTTCGGGCGGGTAGACGATGCTGTTGTGAATCATAAGATGGCGGGTTTAGATGTTTTAAGCTAGATAGTTACATTTTATGTCATGTTGTTTTTAGCTGTTTATGATTTAGGTTAAAATGCATTATATTCCAAT
>NC_051406.1:11520351-11520783 GCF_015228065.2 Penaeus monodon
GAGTGAAAAAAGTTATTAATGAACAGCTAATCCACAGGGGAATAAATAACATATATAAACGTTTCATGAAACTGGTATCACTGGTTGCTTTGCAAAGGGATACAGTTCATTACCGGAAAAGAATAGAGTAGCTTGTGGTCTATTGTTGACCAAAGTGGCTTTAGGCGTATGCATCGGTTGCGTCATTTCTCATTTTGATCAAAGTGAAAAATAGTAAAATCACATTGCGACAATGTAGGTCCCTAATTCTAATATACGTAATGTAGATAAAGATTACACAAGAGGCGAAGAAATGAATGATAAACGCCTCTCCCACAAAAGGCAACACAAAGATTCTTTGTGTTTCGGGAAAGGAGGAATTCTGACGAAAGTAGATATATGTTGATAAATTACAGAAGTTGAATTAATGCATTTTTTTTTATTGCATTTCTA
>NC_051406.1:11520853-11520953 GCF_015228065.2 Penaeus monodon
CTTTTTATTAATTATGATTAAACAAATATTTAGAGAAATAGATAAAGTAAGTAAAATCCTACGTGAAGAAATACCAACAGGAAATGATTTAGGATAGATT
>NC_051406.1:11521185-11521510 GCF_015228065.2 Penaeus monodon
AAAATACCTATCTATCCTGTCACCATCAAAGATCCTATGATAAAGAGACAGAAACCCACTGAAGCTCATTACTTCCACAAAAGTCTTATTGATATCATAGCAAAGGCAAGGAACGAATTTGATCAAGTGTAGAAACTAAAGATAATGCCTTTCGAGCATTTTAAATCACCTTCTTCCCCTTTTCCAATCCATTAAAACACGAAAGATATGGAGAACCTTATTACGAAGTTATGTATTTCGAGTTTCGAATAGATCGGAACGGACATGGTCATAGCTGCTTCTCCCTATCCGAAGCAAAGCAGAATGTGATGGCTAGAGGGCCTCT
>NC_051406.1:11521669-11521920 GCF_015228065.2 Penaeus monodon
GTGTGGTGGTGGACTCGTGTGTGTGTGCATACACATTTTTTCTTTTTCTCTTCTTCTATTTCTTTTTTACGAAGGGCTGCTCTTTGGCCCATGGGGGTAAAAGTTGTGAACACTCTTACTAAGCCACGAAAACGGTTTTTCTGATTGCCAATTCGCCACGGAGTGACCGGCACACATGACAAATTCATGCCTTCTGAGCAGCAGAGGACACTCCGTCTCAGTGGCAGCCGTAACACCTCTCTCGGGAGCAG
>NC_051406.1:11523098-11523273 GCF_015228065.2 Penaeus monodon
CTTCCACAGTCCTCATCCACCCACACCAAATCCCTTCCGTTTATTCTTTCCTTCCAAGCCCACCCTAACATCTCTTTTCAGGGCCTTTCTAGAAACAAGCGCAGAGCGGAGTCAACTCTCAACGTTAGGCCTCGAGATGAAAAGAAGTTTATATCATATATTATATAATTTGAAG
>NC_051406.1:11523506-11523955 GCF_015228065.2 Penaeus monodon
TATTACTTATAGAAAATATAGATTGTAATATCTGTGTGTTAATTCTATAACGGTATGTATAAAATTTAACTTCTCTGTTGCACCTCTTCTACTACATATCCGCCATCATCCATTGAACAAATTACATCCTAAAAAAATCAAGATTCGATGAAATCTCATTCGATTCAGACACGATGGCAGCAACAGCCAATCGCCTACTGTGACGTCATCAAGTTTTCCCGCGCTTTTCTGGAATTCAAATTGGGTTTCGTTGCCTGACACGTCACTATTCCAATCAAAACTACTTATGAGATTAAATTCATTTGTGCATAATGATGATTAAAGGATGGAAAAAAAAATGGTAACTGGGAATGGGGTATTGTATTTAAGCTACCACGAATCGGAATAACCTTGGTGTAATTATTGGTATATTTTGAGATATCAGCATGCGCTAAGCCTTCAAAACAGTG
>NC_051406.1:11525091-11525274 GCF_015228065.2 Penaeus monodon
AATTCCGTTATTGTAAAGGAAACTAATATCCGCTTCTCAGAAGTCACAAGTCAATGGCATTGACCTCGAGGTGGAGCCCGGAGACACTTTTCCGTCTCGAGGCCTAACGCTCACACTTGAGAAAAGGGGACATTGAGGAAAGGAAAAAAAAGGAATACGGGAGGGAGAAGGAATTCGGGGTTG
>NC_051406.1:11526905-11527111 GCF_015228065.2 Penaeus monodon
TCGAACGAGCGGTGCCACCGGGCGCGCAATGCAGAACCGACACCAGTTCCGCTCTCCAGCGACGGCACGGAAGCGCATCAGTGGGAAACTCCGCCGGCAAACGTCATTGGGGTCTTTTCAAAAAGGTTAATGATATCCTGCTCCTTCCTGCTTCGAGAGGGACTAATTGGCGGATTATGTGCGGTGCGAGGACGCTGAGTGTCTGC
>NC_051406.1:11527748-11528809 GCF_015228065.2 Penaeus monodon
GTAGCCTTTATATCACTTAGTCGTTATCTACATCATTAGTTAATTGCTAATTGCATCGATTGAGAGAAGATGAAATGACAGTGATTGGTATTTTATTGTCTTAATGAATGGTAGAACAATTATGATATTAAGTTGGTTACACAAGATGATTAGATAGTTAGAGTCAATATAGATGCTCGTTTGATAATTATCTGTCATTATTCAATGAGGGCGTCTCATTAATAAATCGTTATAATCGTTTGTTTACGTAATTTCCTACGTTAATCAAAATTGAATTATGTTTGTTATCGTTATCTAAAGATTGTTTTCTCATTATCTTGTTTATTTTGTGATTATAATTGCATAAAGATCTTATCATTGTCTTATCGTTATCATTATCTAAACATTATAATCATCTTATCGTAAAACACACTCACTTATATAATCTTAATTATCTTAACATCAGCCTCGTCCGCATCTTACATTATCTCGTTATCTTAAAACGCACACGGCACACAAACACTGATATATCCTCTTAGACGGATATTCTCAAATGATAATCAACGCCTCTTCATAAATCAGTAGTAACCAGCACTTAATTTCCTTTTGATATCAGACTGTCCAGAGGATTCGTTTAATCGTGATTTATTCCCTTGCAGGTAATTGTCGTGCGAGATGGGGCTCAATACTACGATCTTGGGTGTATAAGCTTCTCTTGAATCTACTCATCTTTGAGGATATGAATAACCTGTACCTCTCCTCTAAAGTGAATTGATGCGCTTTTTCTTTCTTTCTCGTTTGTTTTCCTTTTTTTCCCCTCCTTGACGAAGATTCATCTCTCGGAAGACGCGCCATAAACTTCGTAAAAGAAGGGAGAGAGGGAAATTATGGGTTCTAATGACTATTCAGACTATTCGGCGCAAACAAATGGGTTCTTTCAACACCACGTTTGAAGACTTGGTCCGCCATCTTTTCTTAAAATACGGACAGTCCAAACTACGCATTTAATCTTTTCCTTTCGCTTGTTTATCGTTCTCTTTTCATATTCCTTTTTCACGGTTTTCCCGTTCCTGTTTCCGACT
>NC_051406.1:11528940-11529028 GCF_015228065.2 Penaeus monodon
GTGTGTCCTGCCTGTGGGATGGGAAGGATATATTGGCCTATCTACAAAACAAAGAAATTTCATTACAAGCTGGCGAGAAGTACCCTAT
>NC_051406.1:11530306-11530512 GCF_015228065.2 Penaeus monodon
GATTAATCCGTATCATCACCAGAGCCACGGAATTCATTAACAAGCTGGAAAAAAAAGAATTTCAAGCAACGCGCGAGGAAGTAGGGGGCATAGCGCGTCTCCATCAGCGCTCGCTCTAATCAAGGTAATGGAAAAAGAGGAGAAAAGAGGTGAAAGAGGAATAGGTTTGATTTTTCGTTTAATGGCGACGCGCATCTGTTATTCTG
>NC_051406.1:11530677-11530791 GCF_015228065.2 Penaeus monodon
ACTCTCTGCGTCGTCGGAACTTGCATCACTTATTTCGCTGTTTATTCTGTATTATCTATACGGTATGAGCTACATAACCATGGAATTCATTCGCAAGATTAAGAAAAGTACCTA
>NC_051406.1:11530984-11531240 GCF_015228065.2 Penaeus monodon
GGTCCATTTTCAACCTATCTCCACTCCTAAACATGCACAATTCTTATTCACTTATATTATTTCCCTCTTTGGTGCGTTCTCAAAAGCCAGATCGCAGGAATACATTTTGCATAAGAGAAACGTTAAAAACCCCTCCCTTTTTTGCAGCGCCTTTTCAATGTATATCAAGTTGCACAGACAACATCTCGGCGATTTGTATGTTTCTCATCTTCCTCCTGTTTGTTTCGTTAATAGTGTATGTTGTTCAACTCTCCAG
>NC_051406.1:11531787-11532290 GCF_015228065.2 Penaeus monodon
TCTGTCTCTGCTTTACACCGAGCGGATAAGCAAGCCTTGTCGCGGAATTTCGAATTTCTTTTGTCTTGCGTCATTTCCTTGTTGATGGCGTATCGTGTCCGCGAGATGTGACATGCAGTCTTTTCTTAATATGGCTCCAGTGAGAAATAATGGATTACCTCCATCGGCCGAGAGGAAGACGACAGAGAGCGTCTTAAGGAGAGAGATATTTCTGTCTCGTTTGAAAATATTCCGGTCGCACTGTTTGCAAAACGTGTATTAAAGAAGGTCGTGTCTTTGCTTGAAGATATGAGTCCGCGTTAGTTCGTAGTTTTACAGCCGCATGCAAGCGAAGTCTCATGTCCTTGCTTTTCTTTTGTACATAGACACAAGCAGGCAAGCAAATTTCCTCCCTAGTTATAATTCATTGCTATAACTCTCTTTATGATTAATCGCAAGCAAGCAATATTTCTGCACAGTCGGCATTCACAGTTATAGTTTTCTACATTGTTAAATTCAGTCGC
>NC_051406.1:11532405-11533323 GCF_015228065.2 Penaeus monodon
GATGAAGAGGGAGGTGGGAGAGGGGGTATCGATTCGTGCAGATCTGCCTTTAGTTAAAATCTGTTCCCAGTGTGTTTGTTTATCATTATTAAGATATTCTCCTAGCGTTTCTTTAATGTCTAGACTCTCCTACGTAAAAGGCATTAAATAAAGTAAATACATCGTTGTTTATTAATTAGATAATTTTCGACGTCTGTGGCAAAAAAAGTTCTCTAACATACCCAAATATTTAAATAATCATACTGAGCATAAAGTACACAGGAAGAATCGCGTCTTCAGAATGATGAATGAGAGGGAGATACAGAAAACACGTATTCTCACTTCCCCCTTGTTCGCGCTAGCTCCTTCAAGAGGTGTGCAAGGAAAATCATATTACTCCGCTCTATCTGATATGTCAGATCACTTTCGAAATCTCTGGGAAGCAAATCTCTTTACACCCCCTCAAACAATGAAAAAGAAAAAGAAAAAAAGTGTCTCACCCTTTTCCCGTACTTCAACGATTATTTCTTACCACTTCTTTTGAACGCAAAGAAAAAAATGCTCTAAAAAATCTACCAAGGCGCATTCTCTTACAAAACCCCAAGTACCCGAATCACTTCACTTACAAGCCGTATGCAGATTAGAGGCCACTTCTTCACGCTGCCACACAAGTCTGCCTCACTCTTAAATCAGATCAATTTCGAAATCTCTGGCATAATTGTACCCCTCTCAGCATAATCCAAATACTCAAATCACTTCACTTACAGGACGGTACGTTAGAGGAGTCGGTGTTTCGAGGCCGGTTCACTGCTTCGCTTTTGTGTTGGGTCGTGTCCACGCGTGCTGGGATTGGTCCTTGTTGCCGTCAGGGAGGATGGGCCAGTGTGAGCGATGGACGGGAGTGAGTCATACATGATCTTGGGAGCAGTTCCTTCTCCA
>NC_051406.1:11533905-11534256 GCF_015228065.2 Penaeus monodon
ATCAGAATGTACAATGAGTGTTGTATCCTTCCATGATATACCTAACTCATTGGTGCTCGATATATCTCCGAGGTATCTTCGTCTCGTTTTGCAACCTGCGCCCTTCCCTTCTTTTTCCTCATGAATCCCCCTATAAACACGGTGGGTTTTCCGTGAATTTTCTGTTTATTTGCCTTCTGCCTTGTTTTCGGCATCCTTGTACTTACGCTTAGGGTGAATGGTATTTGGCGACATTACAATCATTATGATCACAGTGGTTATGAGTATCGTTATCGTTATTATTACGATCATATCTCAAAAAAGCGATCGTTTGTATTATCCTTAAACGTTTTGGACGAAAATATTCCCCTC
>NC_051406.1:11534286-11534437 GCF_015228065.2 Penaeus monodon
GACTGTTTCATCTCTTTCTCTCTGTTCCCGTTCCAAAAGGTGAGGAAAAACGAAAAATGAAAGACAAAGGAATTAAGGAGAAAAAGGTGGATCCAAAAAGGAGCGTGTGAGAGGGAGTAGTGAAGGATGGTGCAAGGGAAACTGGGTCCAT
>NC_051406.1:11534499-11534634 GCF_015228065.2 Penaeus monodon
AATAAGAGATAGGAGAGGGGGATATTGTGGACGAGTGTGTGTGTTTGGGAGGGTCCGAGAAGGGAGAGTAAAGAGGAGCGGAAGTATAGTCAAATAAAGGGAGATCCAGGAAAAAAGAAGAGAGAAGGATGAAGG
>NC_051406.1:11534751-11534973 GCF_015228065.2 Penaeus monodon
ATGGGAATGAGTAAAGCATGAAAGGAGAGTGCAGAAGGAGGGACGGAGAGAAAGAGTTACGAAAGAGTAGAAGCGAAGGGAGGAGGAATGAGAAATGGAAGAGGAGGAGGCGGGGATGGAGGGAAAGGGAAAAGGAAGAGGAGTAGAGAGGTACGAATAAGAAATAGAATAATGAGTTGGAAGGGAGTTCAAAGTAAAAGTAGTAGATAAGAGAAGGAGAAC
>NC_051406.1:11535024-11535109 GCF_015228065.2 Penaeus monodon
GCTTCTCTGAACCTGAGTTAAAGTAGAATTAGATAAATCAGCTCAAAGAGAAAGATGTGAAGGAACTCAATTCTTCCCCCCCCCC
>NC_051406.1:11535308-11535488 GCF_015228065.2 Penaeus monodon
TACATATACATGTGTGTACGTGTAAGCGAGCTCGTGTGTGGGTGGGAGAGAGTGTGCGAAGAAGAAAGGGTTACATAAGATAGAGCGATAATGAGGGGAATGTAATAAAGGCATGATAAAAGAGAAGTAGGGGAAGGATGAAGAATTAAAACAGATAATAATCAGACGTAAGAATAAAGT
>NC_051406.1:11536644-11536834 GCF_015228065.2 Penaeus monodon
TATAGCTCTTAGCTTAATGCACGAATAATACAGCCTTATTCGTGCGTAAGGCAAGTCATCAGGGCAGAGAGAGGGAGAGTTGCTTTGCCGTCTTCTCTTTTTATCATCTTCATTGTTTCTGTTTAAGTGAGTCGCTTTATATGCAATTCGGGAGGAGTCAGCGGCGTGAAAGTCGTCCATGATGCGAAGC
>NC_051406.1:11537153-11537398 GCF_015228065.2 Penaeus monodon
GCAGGTTATACAGGATAAAGTGGGAAAAGATTGCAAGAATATCTTACGCGGTGATGAAACTTATCCCGGCACATTAACCAGTAAATTATGTTCATAAACATGAAGTAAAGGATATTTAAGCCACATAAACTATCCGGGGCAGCAATTTAATAAGCATTCTTTTATCTATCCTTTAAATTTCTATGTGTTTATTCTTATACTATGATGTAGATACAGATAAGTAATGAGGAAACATAACCTTTCCC
>NC_051406.1:11538017-11538256 GCF_015228065.2 Penaeus monodon
CACAGAACTCTACCCGGCTCCTCCCTCGACCCCAGCCCCATCCACCTGACAGCACGAGAGACATGGGTGTTCCCCGCAAGGTGTGATCGGGACTCAAGTCCAACCAGAGGCGTTCGCGGTACAAGCTCACGCGATATCTGCATCACAACGTATTAGCATCGGCGAGTGGGAGGAAGCTATCACAGGCCCCGTTGTAAAAGGCGGGTGTTTGTGGTCTAATATTGGGCACGGGGCATAAA
>NC_051406.1:11540509-11540774 GCF_015228065.2 Penaeus monodon
CGTTCACATACACACACAAACATTGAGTATTTCAGTATACTTATACGTTTCTATGTAACAGCATGGAGAGCGAAACCTAACAAACAGAAAATTCTCTTTCCAACAGTATACAAACCTCAGGCTTAAACCTCTGAAACGCGTTCATGTTTCTCTGGCCTTTAAACTAGAGAATATTTCCGATCAAGAGCGGGAAAAGGAGGACGAAAAAGAAAAAGAAAAATGTTTAGCAAAATTGGATGCCATAACGAAGGAATCAAAAGACATA
>NC_051406.1:11540811-11541131 GCF_015228065.2 Penaeus monodon
CGATGAGCTCTGCAAATCTCTGAAAGCTGGGTTTAAAACATAAAGAGATGAAATGTCAGTTAATAAAAGATAAAGGAATTTTATTTTCCATAGAAATCGTATGAAATGTATTTGAAGGATTAATAAGGGAGGGGGAGGCAGGTATTATTGGAACAGTGATTGGCATTCCAGTTTTTATGTTTGTAATTATTAGAAATCATTACTGGTGGAATTAAATGTGTAGGGGTAAAAGTGCAATGCTTTGGTTACCAACGCAATACATGGGAATTACCTGTAATTGCCAATTTGCATTTCTACTTAATGATTTCTCTCTTTCGTTT
>NC_051406.1:11541182-11541770 GCF_015228065.2 Penaeus monodon
GACTTTCTATATATATGGCATTAATTTGTATCCTCTCCTGCCTAGCCTTGGTTCACTCATCTGCCTTTGACTGGTTCACTTACCTGTTTCGTTTGTTAACTAACTAGTTTTCCACTGGTTCACTTAACTGACCTTCGACTGGTTCACTTTCCTGACCTCAACTGGTTCACTTACCTGTTTTCGACTGGTTCACTTTCCTGGTTCACATGCTTACCATCGACTGTTTCACTTACCTGCATTCGACTGAGTCACTTACCTGTTTTCGATTGGTTCACTTACCTGCCTACACCTGGTTCACTTTCCTTAGACTGGTTCACTTACCTGCCTTCGCCTGGTTGACTTTCCTTCGACTGATTCACTTACCTTTTTTCCACTGGTTCATTTGCACGATTGATTGGTTCGTTTAATCCTGGCGACACAGATTTCATGTTCTGACGCCAGCTTCACGTCAGCAGATCTGGAACGAGCGAGAACATTCCCAATTTGGAATCCCTTTTACGGCAGCCAAATATAGCACTTATATTCACCTGTTATATTTTCAGCTTGAGAGGGCGGGCTTCAAGGTAAACGTCTGACAGTTTACCTTCA
>NC_051406.1:11541989-11542569 GCF_015228065.2 Penaeus monodon
AAAGCAATAATCCAGCGGAGATTTTGCTAAACCTCCTAAATCAATTAGCGAAGGTATAAGCCAATTAGCAATCGTCTTTACCTCCTCAGCTTCTTCGCGTCTTGCTTTCTCTTGGTAATTGCATATCTGTTGCACGGTAAAGGCAAGATATAGAAGCACATTCGCAACATCAAAGATTCGTTCGATCTGTTATTTGCGTTTTATCAATGTCTATCGGCGTTAGTATATTGTTATAAATCAGGGGGGACATTAAAAAATATAATTTCTATAATTTTCGACGGCATATTCCTATATTTTAGAATAGGGTATTCTTATATAGGATGTAGATAGTTAATTAGTTGCTTAAGCAAAATAATGTTATAGATGTGAGTAATAAATATAGATGCGAGAAAACTGAAAGAGGGTTCTAATACTCTAATTCATGGTATTCAGTTCTAACACCGATTTTCATTCGTTTTGTTTATTATTTTCATTTATAGATGAAGAGAACTTGCGTTTTTTTCGTATATTTAAAGAAAAAAAGAAATACATATCTATATTTTTTCATAATATTTCTGAAGCAGGACATCAACCTCTTTCT
>NC_051406.1:11542621-11543254 GCF_015228065.2 Penaeus monodon
CTTTTCTCTTGTCCTCTTTACGTCTTTCGTATGTATCGTTGACTTTTATCGTCGAGTTTTATTATTGACTTTTATGGCTAACTTTTATATTTGTGTCTTACTTCCAGGTTGTATATTGGATTCGTTTATTCAAATTAATAAGTCACTTTCATTCCGAGACTAGGAATAACACGCATTTTTGACAGCAACCATAACGTTTCCTTATACTAACCATTATAATCACGACTTAGAACGCACAAATGCGAGTGCTTTGCGACTGTCTGCGTGTACGTGCGCGATGTATCCATTGGCAACGCTGGTCCTAAAAGTATAAGTTAAGCACTTACCGCGCAGCAACGATAATCAACATGCAACATAAACTATACCTTAACATCGACTTTATATAATGACATCAAAGCAAATCATTCATTCGTTGGGCATCACTCATACTCATCACACGGATCTTGCTCCTTCCACAGCGATCTTTATCGAATGATCATCGTCGTAAAAGTGCTATAAGACGCTCGATTGAAGCGCTTTATTGCTACGCGAGACAATAAACATGAACAGATCGAGCGGTGCCAAGTAGGAGGTTATGGGGACACCACAGAGGAAGGGCCGCCGACTTCTCTGGTCATCGCTGTGGTCATTCAG
>NC_051406.1:11543888-11543979 GCF_015228065.2 Penaeus monodon
TGCTGTGACAAAGGCGGCTGTGATTGGTGGAAGAATCAGGCTGAGGGGAGTAGGGTGGGCGGGAGATTGGTGTGCTAATAAGTTGATATTG
>NC_051406.1:11545285-11545733 GCF_015228065.2 Penaeus monodon
ATCTCGTGTTGCCGATAAACAAACCTGAATCTAGTAAAAGGAGAATCAAAATCACTAATGAACAATATATTCACAAGAAGTGATGCAACACGCCATGCAGCAATAACGCGTTTTTGAGTCATTGCTTCATACAGAGCGATTAAAAGATATTGTCTTTGACTATCTTCCGTGTAATCCGCCTGCATCAATTGATCAAAAGGGCCTCTGTTGCAGATGCAAGCGGAAGAGACGGGCCATTACTGGATTAGTTGCAATTAATGCAGTTCGGATGAGTCGGCACCGCTTCATTTGCATGCTTGCTGAACGCGGATATGGACGTGATATGGAAAGCTTATGTTGCATTCTTTATCTGCTGTCTTTTCGGTCTTGCTGGTCTCTTCATTGTGGTTATTGTTTCTTAGATGAATATATTGATATAAATTCTACACCAATTTTGTCTGACTATTTG
>NC_051406.1:11545943-11546682 GCF_015228065.2 Penaeus monodon
CTTGACCAAGAGCGGTTTCGCAAGAGAAACTAAGGCCAGGATAATGTCACTTATACCCTGCATCCTACCCATTACTACTCTAAAATCCTGTGTTCCTTTTCTTTTACTGCTTTCCCAACTCCAAACTACGTGTTCTCTCTCTTGTCTTCACATACCCTCACCCACCTTCTTCCCTCTTCTCCTCCCTTTCCCCATCTCCTCTTTCCCAACTCATTCCTTCTTGTCTTACCCTCCTAACTCCTCCCTTCGGACTCTCTTCCCTCCCCTCCTCTCATGTCCCGCGTCTCACAAAGCTCCTTTCCTCTTTTTCCTACCTCTCCCTTTCACCCTCTTGTCCCCCATTCTCACTTCCTCCCCTTTCCAACCTCATTCCTTCCTCCTTCTCCCTCTTGTCTAACTCCTTACCCACCTCTTCCCTTGTCCTACGCCTCCCACTTTCCCCTCTAGCCCCGCCCCTCATCCCCCTCCTCTCCTTTCGTCCTCTTGTTTACCTCTCGACCAAGTACTCCCCTGTTGCCCTCCCTTCACCCACCTTCTTCTTGTCCTAACCCAAATCCACTAAATTTACCTTTTACCTTCTCTCTACCCATCTGTCCTCTCGTTCCACCCTCACCCACCTCCTCCCCTCTCGTTCTGCTCCCTCAACTCCTCCCCCCCCCCACTTCTCAATGACCCACAAACATCTGTCTTTCTTTACCAATATATCTTTCTATCTATGTCTAGCTGCCGAATCATCTAC
>NC_051406.1:11546779-11547543 GCF_015228065.2 Penaeus monodon
AACACACAACCTCATCAAGTTTCCAATCCAAGAGTTCCTATTCCCTTTGCAGGCGGTTGCATGTTGCAGGAGGGAGTGACTCCATTCTTGGGTAATTATGTTGTGACTCATCATTACAAGTGTGCGATTTTAAAGGATTTTTTTGTTTTTAACGCTTTATTTGTGGATTTTACTAGTTCATCCATCTGTTTACTTTTATTTCTCTATTTTTAAATTTCTATTCCGTATTTACCTTCTTTTTCTTGATTAGTCTTTCAAATTAATTGTTTGTTTGTTGCCTTATGTATTCACCGCATTATTTCATCAGCTTGTTCACTAACTTGCCAAACTATTCATTTATATTCGTATATTTGCTGATATTGCAATATTTTGACATCAAAGAGGCTATCGAGGATTGCAATTACTTTACGCTGTTGCACATTTGCTCGCAAGAGGAACAAAACATTTACTGGATATTGCATTGTCTCGATGAAAGTCCCTTTCCGCATCCTCTTTTGAAATATTCGGCCTTGGTGTATTTCTATTTCTATTACATAGTATAACGCAGCACCAATTTACTGCAGTAATGTATAGTGTAAAGTAGAGTTGTAATATTTCATTATATAATCATGAATGTGTATTTCCTAATAATGTTGTTTGTATTGTTTAGCAATGTAGTTATATGATGTAGTAATGTTGGTGTATTTTATGCGTGGTAATTTTGACGTGAGCTGTACTTTTAATTACGTTAGTTGTTTACGGGTCTATGCAGTAACGCGTATGAT
>NC_051406.1:11548020-11548445 GCF_015228065.2 Penaeus monodon
AAGGAATTTGGTATTATTTTTCCCATCCTGGGAACACTGGGTTAAATATTCTCTTATTTTTTATATGACTGTATGTATAACAGTGATAAAGCATAGAAACATGTATTCAAATTATATTTTCATTTTCTCACTGCCGGAAAACATATATCTAAAAATAATAGAGATAAGAGGAGATAAATATATAATAAAAAGGTAAAGAAACTGAAAAGAACTACATATCTGGCATCAATACTGAGTGCATGCAAACTGCAATATCAAAGAGCTGGTTTCTGCGTGTCAACATGGGTCAGTGACCTGGAAAAAAGTGAATGTTTTATTGGCCTTTCAAGAATGGCGTATGTTGCTGAAGTTTTGGCCACTTTTTTACATAATTTGAGTATAATCTGCTGGATGATTAGAAAGAAAGTTTAACTATATTTGTTTGA
>NC_051406.1:11548486-11548927 GCF_015228065.2 Penaeus monodon
ATGGCAGCATGTGCTTTTAGGTTATAATGACATTTTTTAATAGATTATATGAAAGAGAATTTTTTTTCTGTATTACCTTATTTATTATACGTTTCACTATCCTGCTCGTAATATTTTCTTATTCTGTTGACAAAATTTCACTTTATATTTCTTTCCACCACAATTCCACATAATACTGAGCGTAATATATTCCACGTTCAGTGAGAATTACATTACAAAGAAGAATTGGATATTTATATGGCTGTCTTAAACGTGTTTTCGTTGACGTAAATACTTGTCTCACAACGTTCATACATTTATGCCGGATAATGTAGGGAAAATGGATTCCAATTTGTGGTGATCTAATGCTAGATTTATTTCTTTTGTAATTCAGTTTATTCCTCGAGCTAAAGTCTGCCCTCTCAACTCGAAGAATACTTTTATTTCTGTGTTCACGATTTA
>NC_051406.1:11549781-11550014 GCF_015228065.2 Penaeus monodon
CTGAATCCCCATGAAATCCTAAGAATTAATTAAGATAAAAAGAACATGTTAAAATGCTAATCAAGAATCATGTCCCAAAGCAGAACTGGTTTCTTGAAGGATCAGGATGCATTCAGATGCAGAGACAAGTCAGCCTCGTGGATGCTCTTTAATCCTTTCTAGTTTGCATATACGCGAACATATATACACCCTGCTCCGCCCCCCCCCTCGCCATCAAAAAATAAAGGCACGGT
>NC_051406.1:11550499-11550751 GCF_015228065.2 Penaeus monodon
CTTATAATACTACAACATACACATAGACATATAGGCGACGTATGTATTTTACAACATTACAGCAATCATTTCGACATATTTTAACTGAATCCCCATGAAATCCTAAGAATTAATTAAGATAAAAGAACATGTTAAACTGCTAATCAGATCATGTCCCAAAGGGAACTGGTTTCTTGAAGGATCAGATGCATTCAGATGCAGAGACAGTCGCCTCGTGATGCTCTTTAATCCTTTCTAGTTTGCATATACGCA
>NC_051406.1:11551235-11551416 GCF_015228065.2 Penaeus monodon
TGAACGGGCCAAGAAGGACCGCTGATTCCCCAAGCGCGCTGACCGTTGGCCTGACTCAGCAGCGAGAAGGTCACGTTATCAGCGAGCAAAATCGAGTTATACTAATGGTGTATCTTCATATCTCTAACAGAGAAATTCCATTACTTGCGTATTGATGGGGTTGTGCTTGTGTGTTCGCAAA
>NC_051406.1:11551935-11552340 GCF_015228065.2 Penaeus monodon
AGCCACGCCCTGAGCATAATCTTTCTCTCACCACCTCCATGTCTAGATCTACATACATTGGCGTATATAATGAGCACATAAATAAGGGAAACAGACAGAGGAAAAAAGAAGTAAAGTAAGAGGGGGCGAGGGTGGGGGGTGAGTGTGGGGGTGGGAAGGGGGGAGGGGTGTTAAGCGTCGGGGCGAAAGGGGGAGGGGGGGGGGAGCAAACGTACGCATACGTGATGATATCGAAGTACACGATCCTGCATGAGAACTGGCCGGGCGTGACGCAAGGTGGTGCCAGGGTTAGGGTCTGATCACTTAACCAATCACGATGCGGCGAGGGTCACACCTCACGCCCTGTGCTCACACCCACGCGCGTGCACACTGATAAACGAAGGAAAAAACACATAAATGTGTGTG
>NC_051406.1:11552492-11552730 GCF_015228065.2 Penaeus monodon
GCAGAAAATAAACCGATTCGTGTTAATCATACACTAAGCGAATATTCATATATACGTATGTACATGTGCATTATTTATTCAGATTTTATAAAAGATTGTTTTACTCCTTTTCGTTGTTATCCTGAAATGAAAAACAAACAACAAACAGTAACAGGAAGCAAAACAATATACAGATGAGTGAATACTGTTACGCGTTCAATTTGAAAGCGTCCATTTGGAAAATAGGCCTTTGTGCTGC
>NC_051406.1:11553771-11553837 GCF_015228065.2 Penaeus monodon
TACATATTCACGTATCCCTCTATCTATTTACACAAACAGACTGATAGATATTACAACCTATAATGG
>NC_051406.1:11553893-11554019 GCF_015228065.2 Penaeus monodon
GCTCACTAGACTAAATTCCACTCACCTTGCCTGGAGATCCGAAATTCCAACCACTGTACCCACAATTCCTACTGTGGCTATTCCAATTCCGGAATTCCCACGCTAGGATTTCACAGGGAAGCGAGA
>NC_051406.1:11554151-11554862 GCF_015228065.2 Penaeus monodon
ATATGAAAGGGGTTGGGGGGTGTTATCAGTCACACAGTATGATTAATGAGGTTCTGGTAGGCGTCGTAAGAGAGGGTGTTATTGATGATGTGTGATAGTTCAGGATTGAAAGCAAAGGATGGTGAGGTGGTGGGAAGGATGGATGGAAGGGAGGGTGGGGGGATGGGAGTGGGGGAGGGAGGGGGGTGGAAAAAGGGGAGAGTGGATGGGTGGGAGGGTGGATGGGTGGGAGGGCGAGAGGGGAGGGATGGGAGGATGGATGGGTGGGAGAGTGGATAGGTGGGAGGGGGAGAGGGAGAGGGGGAGAGGATGGAAGGATGGATGAGTGGGAGGGGGATAGGTGGGAGGGGAGGGGGGGAGGGGGAGGGATGGAAGGATGGATGAGTGGGAGGCTGGATAGGTGGGAGGAGGAGAGAGAGGGTGGAAGGATGGAAGGATGGAAAGGTGGAAGAACGGAAGATGGAAGCGCGTTAGGGTGGAAGGATCGCGGGGCAGAAGGATAGAAGGATGGCAGGATAAGAGGTGAGGATATAGGATTATGAGGATGTACAAAAGTTTTTTTTTGATTGTAATGTATGTGTCTTTTTCTATGTACGTCTATTTCGTTTGAATGTGCATGTAAGCGGAATCAGAGCACGCGCGTGTATGTGCTTTAAGTAATTCCTTCATCTCTTCCTGGATCATCATGTATGCATATATCCTTTATCTTTT
>NC_051406.1:11554894-11555215 GCF_015228065.2 Penaeus monodon
AGTTAAGTTTATGTCTCGCCTGTGTTTGTGTGTAATTTTTATGGCGTCCGTGTTGTTGCGTTTTCCCTGCCCTCTCTCCCTTTTTCCTTCCTTCTCTCCTCCCCTCGTGTACTCCTCCGTTCCCTAAAGCTTGTGTTTTCCTCCCTTCCCCCTTTATTCCTTGTTTATCTTCGTATTTTCAATCAACTTTTTTTCCTATTTCTGTTTATCCTGTCTTTATTTCTCTATTTCACACTCTTCTTTTTCTGCTTTGACACGTGCTGTATTTTTCCTGACGATATGTTTGATAAACGATTTTCCTATTTGTACTTGCAAGCCAAA
>NC_051406.1:11556316-11556652 GCF_015228065.2 Penaeus monodon
AGAATATGGATACAAAATTGGATGCGTACAGAAGTAAGTGGGTATATACACGTATATATATATAAATGGGTCGTTCTGTTTCCACATCTAATATTCTTCACCATTTCCCAAGAACACAGTGAAATAAAAGAATATCTTGCATTCTGTTTGAACTTGTTTTTAAGACCGGCGGCGCTTGAGGAATCAGGAATTAACCGTTTTCTTTCTTTAAATCCTTTGCACACAAGTCGCGACCCATAATGTGTGCGTTTGGATTAAAGACTGCGCGAGAGGGTTGGGTTGAGATATATGGCAGATTTTTTTGTTTGTTTGTTTGCACACACACACGCGCGCGCG
>NC_051406.1:11556784-11557038 GCF_015228065.2 Penaeus monodon
TATCCGTAGGGCACGCATCCATACATTCACCAACTCATCCATTCTTCCCCATCATGCAACCTAACCTGCCCTGAGGGGAACTGCCCGTGGAATAAAGGAATGACAAAACAGATTCCATCTCCCTGCTGCTCCCTTCGTGGCCTTTCATAGCACGGGATTTATGAAGTGAAAAATATCGATGAACGAAAATACCTTTGAAGTGAACGACTATTGCCTAAAACCGATACAGCAGAGGCGTGCGTTGGTCAAAGGCG
>NC_051406.1:11557065-11557239 GCF_015228065.2 Penaeus monodon
GGGGGGGGGGGGGTCAGAGACAAGGCAAGGGTAAAAAAAAAAATGTAGATATGTACGTGCTTTCGGACAAACTGGCAGACAATAGAAATATCATATTTGTTGATGTAAACCTTCATCTGAGCATCGATGTATTAACGTTAATGTGCTCTATTTAAATTATTGCCGTGCACTGTA
>NC_051406.1:11558064-11558336 GCF_015228065.2 Penaeus monodon
GTAACCTTGACCCCCCCCCCCCGTAACCCGGTTAGTACCTGCAAAGGACCCGTGTTAGCATCTTTTCTCTCCTGTTGCTAAAGCCTTCGTTCTTTCTGTGCTGAATCACGTGGGGGAATGTTAGCCAAGGGCGTTTAGATGTGTTAGCCTGTTGTACTAGCCACGATATGTTACTGGGGGGATGTGTTATATCCTGAAAGGGAAATATTGCACATAGGGAATGGAACTGGGGAATTTTTTTATTTTTTATTTTCTGTTAGTCGTAAATGTAA
>NC_051406.1:11559106-11559576 GCF_015228065.2 Penaeus monodon
TGGAAGGATGTAGACTAAAAATCAGTCTCAATATTCGCTCTCTTTCCCCCTCCCACCCCTCTCTCTCGTCAGCCTCACAGTAGGGTTCTATGCTCCCGAGACACACCGGGCGGTGGGGATGCAGGTGCGCGCGTTGGGAAGTTCAAGTAAACGTTTTCCTTTCAGGTTGTCACGGATGGATAGTCAGTGGGGGTGAAAACAGAGACGGAGTAAGAGTCTATATGATGCTCATTTGGACTGAAATAGCCTTAGTTTTGTGATATTTAACAAAGGAATTAAGCACTATGTAAAACGGCTAGCATAGTTTCCCTTTGCTCCCCCCAAAAAATAAATAAAAAATGATAATTGCTAGTCACACTGTCAGCTTGCAAGTGGTCCTTTAAACGATCCGCACGAGGCCTCCGCTTGTCTTAAAAATGGTCTTCGATGGTTCTGCCGACTGGTCTGTCCCGGTCTGGAAAGGTCTGCGT
>NC_051406.1:11559686-11560876 GCF_015228065.2 Penaeus monodon
CAGCGGGAGCGAAATGAGTTTCCTCTCCCGGGACGTCGGGGCTCGTGGCGGGGCAATCGAGGTGCGTGTCAGAAGCCTCGAGGTCACTGCATTGCTCGTCGGCGATTAGGGGGCCATGAGGAGGTTATGAGGGGGTACAGGAAGGTCATGAGGGGTAGCAGAAGGTCATGAGGGGACATGAATTGCCATTTGGGGTTATGAGGGGTGTTATGAGGTGGCCATGAGGATTATGAAAAGGCAATAAGGGAGCTGTGAAAGGGCTATGGAGGGTCTATAGAGGGGTTATTACGGGGCTATGAAGGAGATATGAAGGGGCTATGAGAGAACCATGAGGAAGCAATGAAGAATGCATGAAGGGGCATGAGGAGGCTATGAGAGGCCATGAAGGGGGCATGAACGAGATATGAGGGGGCCATGAAGGGAGTGTGAAGGGTCCACGAAAAAGCCACGAACCATCTGTAGCTGACTTTTTTTCATTAAACATATTTTCATGATTGTTTATGTTTTGCTTCGTTTGCCTCAAGAATACCAAGATCAACGAATGGGAAGAAGTTAATACAGCCGAAAAAAAGTCTTTTAAAGAAGACAAAACGGTGCTTCTCTATGTAACATCTGAAACAGACGTTCACATTTTTAAAGCCATCATTATCAATCTTCTAAATATATTTCTGTCGATCATGAAGTGTAGTGAGTTTCTCTTACCAAGTGTATGAAAATGTAAATTTTTGAGATTAAATGAACTGCCACAAAAACGACAGTCAAGTTTGGCTTGTTAAATATGAACAGTGTACATTGTATCAATCATGATAAATCGTTTTGATGTACAAACACAAAAATGTTTTCAGGAGTGGTTATTGAAGCTTCCTGTTTCTAGCCACTTTATCGTAAAACAACCCAACAGACACCAATATACCGAATGAACTGTAAATCCAACATAAACGCTATGCATTTCAGGCCTGTATTAACCTGAATTCTTCCTCCTGATTAAATGCCAGAGAGGGGTATGCAATTTGATTCATTCATCAAACTAATCTAAAAGGAAGTCGTTTGCATATTCATCAAACAGATGTCATAACGAAATGCATAGGCTGAGCTATTACTACGCCTTGCTTGCATTGCACTTTGGTTGCAAAGCATTCACATCTCTCACACCCTTCGTCCACAAAGTGATATATGCAGCTACTTGTGTA
>NC_051406.1:11562041-11563187 GCF_015228065.2 Penaeus monodon
AATGAAATCAAGATGTTATTATTTAAGCTCCCCGTGTATCTTTAGGTACAGAGAATATAGATATGACGCGACTATAAGACGAAAAGTCTCCCAAGCAAGGGTGTATTAATCAAAGGCACGGACGTGGATATGTATTAATTAATAAGTTGAATTGAGTCTGTCTGAATCCTCTCCATCCTTCTTAACCTTCCCCTCCTCATAAAGCCTAATGCCCCACTCAAATTGAGAAATGCGATACAGATTATAATCAAGTTCTTTATGAAAGGAGAGATGATTTTTCCCCGTTACATCCTTCTTCTGAAAGGGTATATAAGGGTATATACATATATTCTCTATCGGAGGACTCACAGGGAATCCTTTAAGAAGAATACTGAAAACCGCGAAGGAGCTGATTCAATTCTGACCAATCGAGTCAAAAGACAGTGATATGAGGTATCTATAATGTCATAGAGACATCAGAAAATTGGTACCAACTGTCAGTTAATGGTTGTTTCAACTCTAATTGCCTCTCCAGACCTGGATTAACCACTCAAAATAATCTCCAACCACTTAAGATAACGAAAGGACTCCTTAAGAATCATACAAGAATCACTTTGGTAGTTCGGTCTTCTAAAATCGGGAAGGGAAACTCGTGCAGAATAATTAAACTGGGAAGTAGGCATTTTAGTTCAAATTGGACAATGGACATCATCACAGACTATCACATCACGGCAATTAGCGAAATCATAATCACTCCATAATTCCCTGTTCCTTCGACTTATCTTAACAATTAAGCAATTAAGGAGACAACCGTTTGATTGAAAACAGACCATTAAAGAAACCACCCTGAGGGATTATACTATTTTTAAAAAATGCACCATAATGGCCTATCACAAACACTCTTATTCAGTACGTAACACCCACTTTCATATAAAAAAAGAAAAATCCTCAACCTCCTCCAACATTAAACACACATTCCAGACTCGAAGCCAAAGCGTATGCCCTGTTTTATGACAGATCTCACAGCGCATTCCCCTGACGCTCACTTTCGCCAATTCCAAGAACCCCTGCTAAGGCGTCGACAAGATCTGTCTGTAGGAATGGCTTGAGGACGGGTTTAAATGCCTTGTCGGGGAGCCCATCAAAGACAGAGAACATTTTGAAGAT
>NC_051406.1:11563301-11563457 GCF_015228065.2 Penaeus monodon
AATGACTGAAGACATGAGCTGGTTGTATTTTCTCCTTGAATGTTTTCGCAGCTTTGATTACACTGTTATTTTCCAGCACACATATTTCTTGCGTGCACTTTTTCGCTTCAGTAGGTAGTTTTCATCTTAGCAGGTTTAATGTATATAAAGGAGAGG
>NC_051406.1:11563810-11564006 GCF_015228065.2 Penaeus monodon
TTAGTATACAATATATATAAGGGAGGCGTGAGGATTTCCTTATAACGCCGGGACCTCCCACACCTTTATAACCAGAAATAGTCTACTAAAACGAATCCAAATTCATATTTCATTTCTTGCGATACATATTAAAACCAAATATAACCTTTAAGATATAACTTTCCAGAATACATTTAGAACACATAATCATACTTAA
>NC_051406.1:11564081-11564325 GCF_015228065.2 Penaeus monodon
TCTTCTAGGGCTCGTTGCACTTGCATCAGAAACCCGGGAGATTCTTCACAAAATGCATTAAGTCTTTATTAACATAGTAAACAATGGAACAGCTTGGGACGAACCCCGCGGCGCTCAGAAGAAGAGCTCGCTACTCAACAGCTGAAAAAAGCGTTGATGTAAACAACTTGGATGAGACAATATGATAAATGATGAAAAATTATGAGATGGTAATGGAATTTGGAACATAGGTAGGGCGTGTGTA
>NC_051406.1:11564769-11565374 GCF_015228065.2 Penaeus monodon
CAGATTCAACTTGGCTGAACTCTAGCGAATAACAATATATACATCACGATAAAATCATAATAACAGAAAATAGATACAAATTTCTACCGTAACGAATTCTCCCCATTAATCAAAAAAGAAAAAAAAAAAGTGAAATAAGATATCCTCCACTCTATATATTCCACTGTACGAAATGGAACCCTACTGTTTACGCAAAGTCTTAGCATAAGTCTTATTGCTTTAAGAAACGTGGAAAGTATATTCCAGTGCCCAGCTTATATCCACGCGGTGTTTACCTTGTAAATAGGCCATCGGATTGGAAAGTTCAGTCAAATCCTAATCCTCTCGAAGAGTGAAATAGGATTTAAATAGATTATTTCATCATCATTATGTCAGTAAGGATGAGGTGGAGTAGAGGAAAAGATTTCTATATTTCATTTCTATTTTGTTTTCTTTGTTATCTATCTTCATGCGTTCAGTTATTTGTTAGTTTTATTCAATGATGAATTGATTTAATTCACTTATTGGTTTATGCATTTATTAATTCACTGGATCGCCCAAGTTCGCTATTTATTGCTATTAAGGCTATTAGGATAGAGAACCATATGATCTGATAGATGATGAGT
>NC_051406.1:11565684-11565841 GCF_015228065.2 Penaeus monodon
GCACCCTTGTTGTGTCTGCAAAAGGCCTGAGGCCAAATCAAGTTTCTCAGCCCACACCTTCCCGCATTTTGCTCTGCCGTGAGGTCAGGGAAGGGTAAAGGGGCAGGATATTAATCACGAGGTCAGTTCTTTAACAGAAAAAGAGAGAATATAAATG
>NC_051406.1:11565929-11566003 GCF_015228065.2 Penaeus monodon
CTGAGAAGAGTAAAAGCGAAAATGAAAAAGAGATAACCAGCCAGAGAGAAGAGAGGGTAATAAACACTTTCAGG
>NC_051406.1:11566096-11566630 GCF_015228065.2 Penaeus monodon
AAAAGGAAAAAGAAAAACGTATTTGTATCTAAATCGCCCAGAAGTCACTGCGATCTCGGAATGACGTCACCGAAGTGCACTAAAGAGAGTCGCCAACGAGAAAGAGGAAGCGACGTCAGTACATTTTCATTTGCCGGCGAAACACGAACGAAAAACATGGGGGATTAAAGTCCGTTCTCTCCCGCTGTTCAAGGCGTACAGATCGCGAGGTTAATTTCATGGAGTGATGTGCGAGGGGTGTAGTGCAGGTGTGGCTTTTTATACGTGTGTGTGTTTATGAGGGGGTGTAGTGCAGGTGTGGCTTTTTATACGTGTGTGTGCTTATGAGGGGGTGTAGTGCAGGTGTGGCTTTTTATACGTGTGTGTGTGTAGGAGGGGGTGTAGTGCAGGTGTGGGTATTTATGTGTGTGGGAAGGGGAGGGGGTGTAGTGCAGGTGTGGGTATTTATGTGTGTGGGAAGGGGAGGGGTGTAGTGCAGGTGTGGGTATTTATGTGTGTGGGAAGGGGAGGGGTGTAGTGCAGGTGTGGCTATTC
>NC_051406.1:11566913-11568001 GCF_015228065.2 Penaeus monodon
ATCTGAAGTGTTCTACGTTCATGTTTTTTGTATGTGAGTTTGTGTATTGTTACAAGTATGAATAAGTGAGTGCGTAAGCAGATTAAGTTAAACTTCCACATAAAAATGAACAATGAGAGCAAAGCTTTTTCTTTTTTTTTTTACTAAAGATCACCAAGGTTATCAGCTATTGCATCATAAAAGTCCTTAATCCTCTATACCTTCTTCTCCCCTCCTCTCCCCATATCCCCTACTATTTCCCCTTCCCGTAGTCGTCAGTCCCCCTCCACCTCCCCCCCTCTTTCTCCTCCAATGGCCAAACTCCCTCCACTCTCCCCTTCCTCCAGCCCTTAATTCCCCCACTTCCCCCTCCTCCTCTGCCCCCCTCCCCCAGTTCTCAACCCCTCCTCCACTTCTCCGTCCTCTTTCCCCTCTCTCCAGCCTTCAGAACCTTCCCACTCCCCCCTCCTTCCAACTTCCAGTTCCTCCCCACTTCCTGCTCTTCTTCCCCCTCCCCTCCAGTTCTCAATCCCCCTCTCCCCCTCCCCCTCTCTCCGACTCTCAAGCCCCTCCACTTCCTCCTCCTCTGTCCCCTCTTCACTTTTTCCCCTCTCCCCTCTCCCCAACTTTCCCCTCCTCTTTCCTCTACCCCAACCCTCAATCCCTACCCTACTCTCCCCTCCTCTTTACCCTCCCTCCCTCGCAAGGGAAGCACATACAAACACATCTATACGAAACGGGAGAACTTTAATCCATATATATAACACGAAAAGGCGACGAACTAAAGATTTCGAAGAAGCCGTATTTTTTTCCGGTAATCTCGAGAATTTCTGAGAATTTTTTCTCCATAAAAGTTTTTATTTTTCTAGGATTTTTGTTTTTATCAAAAAAAGAAAAAAATGCAGTAGATGATTTCGTCTAAGGATAGAATGCCCTTGTTTTTGATTGAATAGTTAATTGGTATTATTTTTTGTCAGTCCTTATTACTGATAAACATTATCACGGTCTACATTGAGTAGAATATACATCTCTTATGTGTTAAGATCATACAGTCATACAACAAAATCATCTCAGATTTAATATCTTAATATCTTTATGCCTGTCTTTTT
>NC_051406.1:11568544-11569582 GCF_015228065.2 Penaeus monodon
CTTCATTCCTTTCCTCTTCTTGTTCCTAGAGTACAAAGGTATTTCATGAGTCAGTGAAAGCTCAACAGTACATCGATCGAAAGTGTAGTGACAAGGTCGTGTCGAAGAGCCTTATCTCTGTGATTAATTGGGGATAAGATGCAGCATCCCTGAGTGGACCTGCAGTAGCATTTCAACTTTTGTCTTTAATCTCAATGCATAATTTCCATCTGCAATGTTTCCGTGTGTCAGGATGCATATATTTCTATGACCAGTTGTTTTCTGTTGAATAGAAACTTGCAAGACTATAAGAGATAAGCTCTTTTACTTATTTTTCTCACTGAAGATTAATTCACAGCATTTTTTTCACATTTTCAGATGGAGTGTTAAAGAAGCTTTTAACGGGAGACTAATGCTGTGGTTGAGTGGTAAGTTCTCACAAAAGATTTTAATTTAATTTATTCGTCGAATGAAGTTAGATGAAATTAGGATTTAAAAGTGGTGGATTCGAGGTGGGAATGAGATAGCGAAGAGAAAAATTGTGAGACTTGTTTAAAAATCATTTCATAATTCCCAAGGTTAACTGGAAGTTTGTGTTATTACGGTGTTATTCTGAGGGACAATTTTGTAATAGATCTAGTACAAGATTAAGGAAGAGAAAAATACCATTGGAAAATTAATCTCAGGAATAAGTACAGAAACAAAACAAACTATTTCCGGATTATTAAATGAAATCGTATTAATGCAAGATATGTGATTAACCATGGATCGGATTTTATGATTAAGAATTGTTAATAGTACATCCTCATATCCTATTGGATATCATTAATTTCCAATAAAGTAACAGAACCGAAGATGAATCTATATGCAATTTTACTGAAGACTCGCCTTAAACTGAAAGTACGAGAAACGACTACCATTCACTCTCGGCTGAAGGATACTACGCTGTAAAAGTCAGGAGTAAACGCCGTAATTAAGTACACTTGATAATGCCCTATAGTACCAAAAGTTAGGGCAGGTAGTAAAACCGACCGTGCTAAAGTACTTGGGAAGAGATTT
>NC_051406.1:11569633-11569938 GCF_015228065.2 Penaeus monodon
TCAAGGCCCCTCAAAGCGTATAGTAAATGCGTATAGTACGAGCATCTCTTATAACTTTCTAATTTTTCGAAGTAAAGTTAAGTGCAGTTTGGGGAAGAAATGGAAATAAAAGATAATCGTTGCGATGATAAAATTACCTCTTTAAACGAGAGCAGATAAGGAAGATAACGCGCCCAATAATTAATGTCAGTGGCGCGGATTTTAATGGCGTACGAAACCTCATTAAGGCATATTGCAGAAATAAAACGTCCAGCTTCTGCAACAGTCGCGCCAGAATGCAAACCTATAGCTTTTTGGTAATACAA
>NC_051406.1:11570416-11571960 GCF_015228065.2 Penaeus monodon
CAAACGAAGCAGTTACCAAACGATCATCATAAATCATATACACACTGCTATTTGATCAAGTAAATTGTAAGAAAGTATGAGCCTGTGATGGCATGAATTACATCCCTTATTCCAAGTTCATTGCAAAATTGCTCTCCGAATTCTTTTCTCTGATATAGCTTTGTCTGTTATCGATCATTTATTGGGTTCATTTCAGCCTAATAATCTTTAAAGGATTCTGAGTATGTTATCTTGTATAATCTCTAAAGGATTCACTGCATGTTATTTTGTATAATCTTTAAGGGAGTCACAGTATGTTGTTGTTTTGTATAATCTTAAAGGATTCACAGTATGTTATCTTGTATAATCTCTAAAGAATTCAGTGTGTATTATTTTGTATGATCTTTAAAGGATTCACAGTATGTTATCTGTCTTATTCGGAGGCTAGAAACATCATTAACCCGTAGATGTACGTGGAAAATTTGTTGAATGCTTTTTAACACAGTTTTCATGTGTTTAGTGATAATCTGCGCCGCTTGTTATGGCAACATTTTCGGTAACTTTTGCCATATCAAGGGAACAACGGCTTTGAGGTCATCGACAAGCTCTTTGTTAGAATTTTTTTTTCTTTGTCTTTTATTTCGATTACTCTCGCTTTTCCTTCCATTCTCTCATTCTTCTTTATTCACTTCTTATCTTCTCCTCGCCTGGTAAACAATGGGCACCCGCAGTCTTTCACGAGTAAGACATAATTGGGAAGAGTTCAAGGAGGAATAAGTTTTATATGACGATAATATATGAAGACAGTTGACGGGGAAGCAACGTCTCAGGCTGGCAGGGCGGCTGGAGTCGGCTCACCCTCGCTGACGAGGACGAGGTGTGGGACGAAAAGTTTTTTTTTTTGAGGCCTCTGCAAAAGCCCGGTGACCTGTTTTGACCCGAGGCTGGGGATCGAGGAGAGGTCGGAGGCTGGTGTGATATTTCTTCTTTCTGTTGGCATCTCTCTCGCTTTATCTTTCTTTATTTTCTCATCCTTTTTTTTTTCTCTTAACGCAATCTCATACTCTATATAAATTTATTGATTTATTCCTCTGTCTATCAATCTATCTGCCTTTCCTTTACCCTGATTATCTTTCGTTTATTTTTCTCTCTCTCTTTCTCTTGCCTCACACTCTATATGAATTTATCTATCTATTCACCCCTTTCTTTATCTATCTGTCTTACCTACCCGCCTACCCTGATTCTTCTTCGTGTATTTTTTCTCTTTCTCTCTCTCTTTTTCTCCTGCTTCACTCTCTCATTTTCTCTCTCTATAAATTTATCTAACTATTCATCCCTTTCTTAGCTATCTATCTGCCTTACCTTTACCCTACCCGCCTACCCTCACCTGTCTGTTCTCCGTTTCTGCAGTTGTTTTAGCGAGAGACAAAGGGAAACCTCGCACACTGGAACCCCGCTGGAGAGAAGAGGCTTCCCCCAGCGACCTCCAATGAAGCCTAATAAGCTTAAGAGGTTGCCAGCGTGTGCGTAGGCTTCCGTGTACGCTCCGACCCTCGTTATCGCGA
>NC_051406.1:11572364-11572467 GCF_015228065.2 Penaeus monodon
TACGAACCGGATTGGGTAGGAGGGAATATACGAGTTTAATGTGAAGGGATCGGAAAGTTTGAAGGGGCGAGTGTTCGGAATTTTTTTTTAGCTTCGAGGAAAT
>NC_051406.1:11572509-11573421 GCF_015228065.2 Penaeus monodon
TAGAAATAGGTGAAGGGGAGTGCAGAGTTAAGATGATAAAACCAACGGGCGAGAGAGATAGAGAAGAAGAGTGATGATAGTGAAAAAAAAGAAAAAAAACAACAACTTTTCCATCTGCACTCGAAAAGAAACGGATAAGATATAAAAAAAATAAGAGAATTTACGAAGAGTCGATTAACTAGGAAATTCGAGATAAAAAAAGATCATCACGGCGGTTGCCTCTTCGAAATTATAACAGGCCCGAGTGCAGTGCATCTAGAGGAACATTTAGCAAGGATCCGGTGTTGCAGTGTAATTGCACGCAGCAGGTGCAATCTATCGCCGCGGCTGACGTCACGCGTCGCAGTGCGGGAGAGATATTTCTCCTTCTTTCATTTCTTTCGCTTCTTTGTCTCTCTTCATTCGTTCTTTCTATCTCTTGCTTTCCTTAATTTATCTTCTACTTTTTCTTCTTTACGTCATTGTCTATTTTCTATTTTCTTCTTTTTTTTGCCTTCTTTTGTTTCTTTACACCTTCTGGTTCATATTCTTCCATTTTCTTGATTTTTGTGAATTGCATTTTGGTAATTTTAGATTAATTGTTTGTTTTTCCTTCTTATTTTCACCTTTATTTTATTTTTTTTTTCTCTTTAGAACTTCATCACCAGTATCTTCTTTCTTTCTTATCATCCTTTTACTGTTTATTCTTCATCCTCCCTTTTTCTTATCTTTCTTTCTTTCTCTTTTCTTTTTTTTCTTCGTTTTTCTTTCTTTCTTTTACTTCTTTTATCTCATTTCTTCTTGTTCTTCAACGATCGGAGAAAATGGTTGCCAACCAACATTTTTAGGTAAAAAAACAAATATCTTTTATGCCTGAATTCGATCCTTAAAAAGATAATTTTTTGTTAACTCACTGCAAAGAAGATTTCAGAA
>NC_051406.1:11573448-11573698 GCF_015228065.2 Penaeus monodon
AAGAAGATAAGTAAAAATTACATACATACAATAATAAAAAAAAATCTTATGACTTTAGGTGGAAAAGGAAGTAATGTGAATAATAATAATAAAAAAAAAACATGGGAAGAAGATTACTTAAGAGTAAAAGGAAAGAAAGAAAAGAAAAAGAGAAGGGATAGAAGAAGAAAACTGAAGAAAATAGAACGTGATTTTCAGATAAAAAGAAAAAGTTTCTCCAAAACTGAAAACGCAGGAACATTCCAGACAG
>NC_051406.1:11573742-11574121 GCF_015228065.2 Penaeus monodon
GAAACGGAAGTGAAAAGAATTATTACAGGCAAAATAATGCTAATATCAATCATATAAGTATGTAACTAAAAGAAATAAAAATAAAGGGGAAAAAGAAGTAAAAACAAAATATTGCAGACAAGCAAACAAACAAGAAATGACAGAAAAAATGAAAAAAAATATTGTAAATATGAAAAGTTATCAGGGTGCAAAGATGACAAAAGATGATAAGAAATCAGAAAAAAGGAAGAAAGACATAAAATTTCGAGATGAAGAAAGACGATCTAAAGCAAAGGTACGTTCAGAAAGGTACGTTTCGATCTTTCTAATTGTAAACATATTTCGAGACTGAAAGAAGAAAAGAGGATGGGAGAAAACAAATTTGTCCACATCGTTGATT
>NC_051406.1:11574147-11574916 GCF_015228065.2 Penaeus monodon
CGCTTGTACATCCCATCTCATGAAAAGACAAACTTTCAGACTCTAAAGTACTCTGCCGTATCAAGTCTCTCTCTATTTTTAAAATTCCAATCAATGGTAACTTATTCCATATGATTACATATCTTTTGTATCATTAAAACGCCTATACAATATATAAGGTTTTCCATCCCTTTCTCAATTTTCTGTAAAGAGCCTTCTGAATTGGAATACTCCAGAAACTGGTGAGTTGCGATGTTCTTTTCAAAGATTAGACAGATTATAGGTAAACAATAGAATTCAGAATAACTATTATTCCTTTATTGGGGAAAAGTCCACAAAGTCTTAGACAGGGATGTCCTAAATTGGACGGAAGTCTTGGATGGGGGGGGGGGGGATGCATGTGACATCTTCCCCATGGTGGCAGTGGCACTATTTATAACTCATGTGTTCTCTAGGATAGGATCTTGGAAGGAAGCTGTATCCTGCAAATATGCATATAGACTGCTCGGCTGTATCATACCTGGTTCTTTGGGGGTGTGAGCTGATATCCCACCGCTGCCACCAGTTCACTGCATCCCTTACTAGATGGTTAGAGGGTAATTAGTAAAATCCAGCAGGGTTTTTATTCCTTTATTAAAAGAAAGGGGTTAGTGCCATAAAAAAAAATATGCGATTATTTTTGGGAAGTGATGGAGTGGGTCTTGTTTTGTGGCTTGATGCTAAGCGCTGTGTGGGCTCATTGAGATGTCCTTGGGTGAAGCAAGTGTTATCCTATGAACGGTTATATATA
>NC_051406.1:11574969-11575139 GCF_015228065.2 Penaeus monodon
GTGTACGCTTGTGTGTTTATGTGTTTGTGCCTGTGTGTTTGTATGTAAACACACACGCTCTTTCCTTTGGTTAAAAAGCCGAAGCCAGTGAGCGGGAAAGAAAGAGAAATATTTTGTTCATATCTATTTTAGATCCAAGGCAGCAGAGATCAAAAGTGAGAGCAAAGGGC
>NC_051406.1:11575220-11575370 GCF_015228065.2 Penaeus monodon
AAAGGTAAAATGTAGAACGAGAATGAAAGACAAACAGAGAAGGCTTGCGTCATTTATCCTAACACCAATTTAAAGGTTTTGCTCCCCATTCATGAATCACACGAAATATTGAGGGACCATTTACTTAACTCGTATTTTGTTCTAAATCAT
>NC_051406.1:11576870-11577107 GCF_015228065.2 Penaeus monodon
CTTTTCGTACTAATAACCAACCTCCTCTGAAGAAGGCTCACGTCCACCCCCAGCCCAGGCAAGATTATCTGAGGATGAGATAAATTCGTAGCTTCACTCAAGGTTCGGTATTTCTAATGAGATTTTGGCTCGAGGGCCGTTAATCATGTGCAAAAATGTCTTGGTTAAATGGCGGAGATAAGTAGGCAGATAATTCAGTAAAGAAACAGAGAGAAAAAGGAAAAAATGGTATTGTGT
>NC_051406.1:11577474-11577671 GCF_015228065.2 Penaeus monodon
ATTAAAATCCAAAATCTACCAACTCCATCCTTTCACATCAACATTTTCTATCATCGCCGCAATCAGAGTTTAACAAATAACAACGTTAAGCTAAACCGAAGGCTAAAACAATGCATCATTGTATTACGATCATGAAAATTAGAGATGAAAAAGAAAAACTAAAAAAGAAAAACACGTGTCATTTGTTGATCATAATA
>NC_051406.1:11577706-11577924 GCF_015228065.2 Penaeus monodon
AAAAAATAATAATAATCTGTAGGAATAAGCGTGCAAATCGACAAATCAAGCTAAATCAAACAAGTGAACAAAGAAACGATGAAGCATAAAGAACACATTTTTTTTTTTTTTTAGTAAAACAAGAAGCGAGAAAGGTATATAGGAAAAAAAAGAATGAGAAGAGAAACTGAATTCATCATGGATTTATTACAAAAGCGGTGATGATATCTGCTGAATGC
>NC_051406.1:11578342-11578602 GCF_015228065.2 Penaeus monodon
TGGTTGCTGATAGACCCAAGTTTGTAAGAGACGAATGCTAAAATGAAGCGACCCAGCCTATTCTTTGACAAGCTGTAAGAAAATTGTCCATGCGCGACCTATAAAACTTCTTAACGCACCTTGGCATTGTAGTTCTGATGTTACTGAACCGCATCAGATCCTCACTGAAAGCCACTCCCTCCAGATTCACGTCAAAGGCGCGACTCAGGGAGGATATTGTCTATTTTCAGTGTTCTTTTACAGTCGACTTATTTATTGAC
>NC_051406.1:11580366-11580533 GCF_015228065.2 Penaeus monodon
TGTCTTTAATGTAAAATCGGATTTCATTAGATTAGATTTTTAAAGAGATCACTTGACAAAAATTCAGGCAAGCAGTATATCGCAATTTATTAAATAAATGTTATGTACGCTTGGTAACGTATTCACGAGATACCACGAGAAATATTGAATTCAGGGAAAAAAATCTT
>NC_051406.1:11580785-11580979 GCF_015228065.2 Penaeus monodon
ATAATCTTTTTCTGAATTCAATATTTCTAGTGATTACCAAGTTACCAAGCGTACAGAGTATAATTTATTTACGAAATTGCGATACGTTGCTTGCCTGAACTTTTGTCAAATGATCTTTTTATAAATCTGATCTTATCAAATCTGATTCTGCATTAAACATATTGAATATATAGAAAAACTCTCCTTCGTCAGTG
>NC_051406.1:11581034-11581247 GCF_015228065.2 Penaeus monodon
CTTCTCAACTAAAACAAGTAAACAAGTAAACCAAACAACCGTGAGTCACATCAACTGAAACAAGTAAACAAGTAAACCAAACAACCGTGAGTCACATCAACTAAAACAAGTAAACAAGTGAACAAGTGAGAGGACTGCATTTCCGCCGAGGGATGTCTCGCAAGCAGCCTTTTCCTCCTTGCTCGAGGCTGCTTCCTCGTCCCGCTGAAAGAC
>NC_051406.1:11582187-11582748 GCF_015228065.2 Penaeus monodon
CGCCCCCTCCCGCCACTCCCCACGCAGCGCGAATTCGCTCTCGAGCCCCACGTTCCGGCGACTCGTTATCTTCCCCAACGGCGATTGCGACTCGTTACTGCCATCTACCGGCGCGTCTAACAATCACTATCTCACCGCCATCGACGAGCCTTGGAATACGGCCTCCTATCAAAACTCGAAACCCTTTTCACTCACGACGTCAAAGTGCGAATAAAGGCATGCGATATTCTGTCTTACGGCCACTAAAGATGCACTTTAACTGGACCGTTTGCCGGTGGGACGTCAATAAGGCTTCCCTCTCGCCTATAAGATAATGATGCATTCGCCCTAAAGGTCCCCCGTTTCAGGCTGTTTCTCCTGCCAAAGATGCATATAAAGCAACCGGTTTATCGCTTATCCGGAATTTTGTGACTGTTTGTTTTCGTTATCCGGGTCATTATTCAAACGCGAGCAACAATTTGGAGGAAATCTACTGATAACTTGGATAATTTTATGCATGGGTGCTATCCTTTGTGGAAAGGTTGAGGAAAATGTACATACTAACAGCACGAGAGATTAAAC
>NC_051406.1:11582971-11583269 GCF_015228065.2 Penaeus monodon
CCTCAGAATCACCGCTCTCTATAGCTCCTCCTACCTCCCCACACTTGTTTATGTATGTGTTTGCCTTGGTATAAATAGCGTGTGTACCCAAGTCTAAATCAAAGACAATTATGGCCCTTTTTATAAAAAGAAAAAAAAATGCATAGAGAAAATAAATCATTAGCACCTCATATGTTGGCTAGAATGCCAGAGCTGCCAGACTATCATATAACATGAAAACATTCCATCAAATTTGAAATCTGTATATGAGAAAATTATAATAGTTTGCATACATACATGCTTACAAACAGACTTAAAG
>NC_051406.1:11583587-11583827 GCF_015228065.2 Penaeus monodon
GTCTAGGCGATGCCATACCACAAGGATTGATAAATGATTGGCTGAGGGCATCTTATCTCATTAATATCGTTATATATCAAATAATCTTCAACAAGCTGTCAGCTATGAAATAGTTATCGTCTCCGCTCTATTAAATAAATCCTCACAGCGATAGAAATATGAGTAATGGCTAGGGAGAGCAATAATGAGGGGGGGGACAAGATACAGAATTGCCGTTTGATGGACTTTCGACAATATCGA
>NC_051406.1:11584434-11585320 GCF_015228065.2 Penaeus monodon
ATCTGTCTTCCGAAGACAATGATAATTATTGAAAAAAGTGAAAAAAGTCTTTGAAAGAAAACAGAAGGAAGAGTAAAAGACAAGAACAATAAGAACATGCAAACGAACAGAGATAAGGAACAAAAAAACAAAAAAAAATACAGCAACAAACAAATAAAAATGATAGATAAATGAAATAGATGTAACAATAGATACACAAAACAAATAAAAAATGCAACAACAAACAAATAAACAATATTAGCTAAATAAATGTAATTAACAAAAAAGCTGTAGCAACAAACAAACAAACAAATATAAGTAAATTAACTAATAAACAATACAAATAAACAAATAAAACAAATAAAAACACAATTTCAGCAACAAACAAATAAACAAAAAATAGCAAAATAAATGAAATAAACAAAACAAAGAAATAAACCAAACAAACAAAAAACACAGCAAACGAAAACACGAGGAAACAACAACAACAACAACAAACGAAAAAAAAAGAGAAAAAAAAAGCAACAACAAAAGAGCATCCTTTCAACTCGCGGAAATTTACTTAACAATAGCACGTACATCTCGAACGTCACTGATCACGCAGCATCACCAGTGCTTAAGCGAGATGACTTGGCGAGAAAAGATACCTCCCAAGACGCAAGGCAGGAAAAGAATAAGGAAAAATTATTCGGAGATGTGTTTGTGCGTGTGTAGGGGTGAGTGGGGAGGGGGAGGGGGAGTTGTGTGGTTTGAATGGGGAGGAGGGGGGTTGTGTGTGTGTGAGTGCGGAGGGGGGAGGGGGTTCTGTGTAAGGGTGAGTGGGGTGGGGGAGGGGCTGTGTGTGTGTGAGTGGGGGTTGTGTGTGTGTGTGGGGAGGGAGGTGTTGATTGTGTGTGTGTGTTTGAGT
>NC_051406.1:11586613-11586848 GCF_015228065.2 Penaeus monodon
CCTTTGTATCAGACCATAAATCCACTCATCAAGATAAAATAGTTTTCCCTCGAATTTCGCGAAAAAAAACATAAATTCTCGCTAAGGATCGGGACACTCCGACCTCCCAGGTATAGGACACGCACCTGCAATTTTACATAGTCATTATTCTCATGATTTTGAGAGACATCGTTTTGGAGAAAAGTTGAGGAAAATTTCGAAGAAAGATTGAGGAATTGAGTTAAGGGTGGAGTTT
>NC_051406.1:11587213-11587707 GCF_015228065.2 Penaeus monodon
TTGGTGTGCACATAAAATGAATATATACATACACATATAAACATCCCCGCAAGCGCTTACACACTAACAGGTAATATTAGTCTATAAAAGTCTTCATTTAACATCTGAAGATTATTCTCATCAAGAACCATTCATGGAATAATTATGCAAACATTTTTTTCCGTTACAGAAGAAAATCATTTATTTCAATACGTCAAACTATCTAATGAACAGATTAATCATCATAAACACAGTAAGAAAAGAAGTTTATCTGTTAATTAGAGTCATATAAATGTTATATAGACGAACAGATGGAGTTCAGAAAAAAAAACTTTTGCCACGTAATACACTCCATGTACACTGAACAAGAATTGACCTCATGATATGAAAAGGTTAGCCCAAAGGTTAACCGACACAGGGGTAACATGCAGCTAATAAGACCTCAGTCATGCACAACACTTCGGAAATGCATGAAGCTTTAATTTCCTTTTTTATTCTCTTATTTCTCTTTTTTT
>NC_051406.1:11587737-11587801 GCF_015228065.2 Penaeus monodon
AAGGTATCATGCACTTAAACATCATTAGGGGTTTTGTCCCAACGTCGTGAATAAAAGCCAAGTA
>NC_051406.1:11587977-11588307 GCF_015228065.2 Penaeus monodon
TTCCATGCGTCTTTTTATCATTATATTCTCGGTTTTTATCCGTTATCGTCTTTTTGCTGCTTATTGTTAATTTCCTCTGTAATTATCACTTTTTTTTTTTTTCAAGTCACTTTGCTGATCCAAAAGCACAATCTATATTTAGAATCCCATGAGTGTGTTGATGTGAATAAACTGTTTATCCCCAAAAATAAAATGTAAGAAGTTATATGCCGGGACTGAGGTTGCTGAGTCATGTGCTTGTCTGCTTGTGAAAAAGTTAAAGTCATGTCCTCTTGTTATTTGTCTTTGCAATTATGCTTGCTCTTCTTGTCTCTGTGTTCATTTTAGCGT
>NC_051406.1:11588738-11589016 GCF_015228065.2 Penaeus monodon
GCTGTCAAAACACTCTCATTCCTCTATCTGCGTTGCATGCAAGAAGTGTGCATGATTTGTTGACATTGGAACCTCCGTAACATGCACGAATACCAAACAGATGGAGAGCCAAGTGGTTTATTTCGCTATGCAATATTGCAGACCTTTTTGCAAGTGGTTGACGCTGAAACTGGGTAAAGAGATGAGATAAAAATGTCGATGGTGCATCTGGGGATGACGTAGACTGGGGAATGTTTGGTAATATGATGACAGGAAGAGATTGGTAGCCTTGGGGATGT
>NC_051406.1:11590625-11590821 GCF_015228065.2 Penaeus monodon
GACGATCACTATTATCGCCAGTATCGTCTCGGATTCTCCTACGGTCGCATCGGGTCGACTTATCTTTGGGTTCAGCGAGTCTCATCGACAATAAAACAGACATTTGGTGCATCTCTCGTCTGTCCTTTTTACACCCCAATGGACGCTAAAGGGGATTAAAATGAGGCTTTTTATTGTCGTGTGGATTGCTGGCGGC
>NC_051406.1:11590871-11591030 GCF_015228065.2 Penaeus monodon
TGTTTTCAATGGTTGCTTTGCCAGGAGGATGGAAAATGAATACTAATTGGTTCATGTATATGTTATTTTTTGGATTCATGGATGTTTCATATTTTCTTATATAACTATCTTTTTTCTTTCTATATATATATATTTTTTTTTCAGGAATGAATGCTTTTT
>NC_051406.1:11591850-11592106 GCF_015228065.2 Penaeus monodon
CCATAAAGACAAAAACTCAAATCAAAGGGCTTGCTTCCAACTTGACGTAAACAAAAGAGCAAGCTTAAGTTTTCACAGAATGTCGGAAATGTATTTTATCGGCTGTTGCCCGCGGCGGGATCGTAAATTTTTGTTTCGGTCGTAAATCTGAAAATGATTTCTGTATGAGTGATTTGGGTTAAAAGGTCTCCTCGAACTCGAGACATTTCTTTAAGGGGAAAAAGAAGTGAGTAAATTTTTGTAAATGATGTGACGA
>NC_051406.1:11594593-11594771 GCF_015228065.2 Penaeus monodon
ATCACTTGTCATGAAAGCTGATGCTAATAGATGGCGCTAACAAACCCACTTTCGTAAACAAAGGGCTTATGGCGCTTGTCCTCGACCAGCTATTAATAAAAGCTTCTGTGAACCAACGTGTCAGCAGAAGACCTTACTCTTTTGTGTGTGGCTGTACGTTGTATGTCATCGCTTGGTA
>NC_051406.1:11595346-11595698 GCF_015228065.2 Penaeus monodon
TCATGAGTTTCAGTGTGTATACATGTGCTCGTGTGTATGTTTCCGTGTGTCTGTCTGTATATCCATCCATACGTGCATGCATTTGAATGTGAACCAATACCTACATACCTACACGCGTCCTGTACAATATCCATTATTAACGTACCTACAAAGAGCCAATCAGTCCGGGTATTATGACCTATAATTGAAGGGATTGTAAACTTGCAACACACAGGCATCGTTGGCCCTCAAGAAACCGAACCCGGATTTGTCTCACATATCCCAGCACTCGAGATGGATTAATCGAGGCTTTGATAAAACAGGCAACCCTCTTAATGTGTTGCTGTATTAGGAGCTCATACAATGGCTCTAA
>NC_051406.1:11597674-11597844 GCF_015228065.2 Penaeus monodon
TATGTTTTTTTGTCTTACTGAGGGATTGCAACACACCTTGTGATTAATTAGTGTCAGATCGAGTTGATATTGTCACAAATGCAGGTACTGTATATATATGTATTTTAATTATGCGATTATGTTGATTGATTTTACCATATTATTGTACTTATTCTTCAACCCCCCCCCCC
>NC_051406.1:11598250-11598363 GCF_015228065.2 Penaeus monodon
TACCGAGAGCTTGCAACACACCAACCTCATTATATTTGCCAGGTGTCCGGTTGCAGAAAAAGTTGATAATATTGCCCAACGTGCCAATTCTGTCATTACTTTATTATTACGGG
>NC_051406.1:11600270-11600550 GCF_015228065.2 Penaeus monodon
TAACTGTGAGAGCTCTAATGCTACGGAGAGGCAAATCTATGCACAAGCCATGCTGTCGCTGAACACGCTCCCCGCAGTAAGGGAAGGCAGCAGTAGTTATACCCTAAGCCTATGACGACGCCCTCCCAGCTCCGCCCGAAAGCTGCCAAGAAGTTCCTTTCCGACTCGACGTCTCACCGCTACCGCTTCAGAGGCGTCTGTTCCTTTCCCGAAAAAAAAGAGTTAAACTGATGCTGAGTATTCCTTGGGACCTACCAGAAAATATAGGGGCTCTCTTTTA
>NC_051406.1:11600788-11601115 GCF_015228065.2 Penaeus monodon
GATGGGAAAACACATCCATCCGAGCGAGACAGCGATCGCTACAGACAGAAGCGGACACGAGCGCCCTCCCCGCCCACCACTGCACTTGCCACCGCTCACCTGTCCATCCGCCGTCAACGCGGTAATGGAACGGCATCCAGGGGCGTGCCCCTCGGTCGTTCCTCACTCGCGAACGTGACATTTCATCCTCTCTTCTCGATGCGGGCGTGTGAGAGGGCGTGGGACACTCTTTATTGCGATCGAGGCACGTGTCGCTTCCCGTCATGTGTGTTGTTGGCTTCGTGGTCCGCTGATGCCGCTCGTTTGTCTGTTTTGATTTGCGTCTCT
>NC_051406.1:11601401-11601638 GCF_015228065.2 Penaeus monodon
ACCCCAAGACTTCTCCTTCTAATCGACTCTCCGAAACATCTCATGCAAATCAATCACTTCTCTTCTTTCTCTCTTTCCAGATAAACAGCGTCGTCCGGGACTCCTTCTAAGGTAAGTGATGGTTGCGTCATTCATTTTGTCCGTGTCATATGTCACTGCAAGGTCATGACAGGTCAGGGATGTCGCTGAAAGGTCAGGGGTTTCGAGTACCCGTGTTCATGCTTTCTTGGTTGTTTA
>NC_051406.1:11601982-11602220 GCF_015228065.2 Penaeus monodon
TTGGAGACACTTGAGTAAATACAGACTCCCAATTATGACACTAATAATTACAGTCTAGCGTGACGGTCAGATTGCCAGAACTTGCGTCCAGATTTTCAGGAAACAATGAGCAGTTAATTACGTCTGAAGAGTACAGAAGCTATCTGCACGATGTTTCTTTGTTGCTTTGTTGTTGATGACGGAGACTGTGACTTGATTGTACTGAGAAAAAACGATGATATTGGTGAGTTTGATTTTG
>NC_051406.1:11602833-11603016 GCF_015228065.2 Penaeus monodon
AGGGAGTACCATTTTAGAATTGAACAGACACGTAATAGCCGGGGTAGAGCAGATACTCTTGCTAGCAACTATCCTGTCTCTAAGATAATGCCCTTTAATTGCAATCACATGTCGTTTCGCTGACAACTCACGTCATCCGTTATAAGATGGTAGTCATCGTTATTGCCTCAGAATTTATTAAAC
>NC_051406.1:11603815-11604022 GCF_015228065.2 Penaeus monodon
GTGATAAGAGTACGAAATTGCTGATATCAGGCGTCATGCACACTCTAATATAGATGTTAATGGATGTCAGATACGATACAGACATCATCTATTCATCCTCAGTGCGGTTTCACTGAGAATATGTTTATGATTAATATTAATAATATTCTGGATATCTTAGGGGGGGGGGGGTGAAAGGAAATTGCTTCTGATATAAATAAAAGAAGG
>NC_051406.1:11604082-11604886 GCF_015228065.2 Penaeus monodon
TACTCAGCCTTTCTAACCTCCCCTACCACCCATATCGCTCTCTTCTGCCTCTTCCCCCTCGTCTTGGCACCTCATCTCCTTCTTCTCACTTCTCCCTATTATTCTTTATCTCTCTTTCTCTCTCTCCTGCTTTCCCCCTTCCTCCATCCCCTATCTCTCATCTCGCCAACTTTTCCTTGTCTTACCCTTCATCCTAAACCCTCCTTACGTGACATCCATTTCCTCTTCTCCTCCTCCTATCCATCCTTATCTACCGTCCCCTCTATCCACTCCACTTTTCCTTTGTTTCTCATTCGCTTTCCCTAACCTTTCCCTTCTCATTTTCCCCTAACCTTGTTTATCTTCTCCCCTTTTCCTACCCACGAGACCCTTCCTCAGCATCCCGCCTCCCTCAACTCCCTCTCGCCTCATTTTACCCATATTCATCACCCTCCCCTCTTTTTACCTTACCCCTCTCCCCTCCTCTTACCCATCCTTATTCCCCCTCTCCTCCTTTTACCTTTCCTTATCCCCCTCCTTTTCTTCCAACCTCTCCCCTCTCACCTCCCCTTGCCCATCCCTATCCACCCTCTCCTCTATCCCTTTTCTTCAGCATCCCATCTTCTTCCTCTCCATGGCCATTCTTCCGTCCCTCGCATAATCCTGACATCATACTAAACTCGCAAAAAGGGAGGAATCACAGGCAGTCAAAGGCACAATATCACCATAACACAGAATGGCGACTGCAGTTGATATGCAAATGAGCTTAGCCACGTTGCTTTCCCCGCTCTGATTCACCAGCCAGCGGGACTGAGGATTTAAAGC
>NC_051406.1:11607604-11607819 GCF_015228065.2 Penaeus monodon
TAAATTTCTACTGGTGAGGTGTTGTTAAGACGGAGAAATCTGGTCACACTAAGTTTTCCACGCTTGACCATGTTTCCGAAAGCCAAGCCATTCTCTAACTGATATTATGAAGGTCTGACTGCCGCTGTGCGCTATCCAATGGCCGTGCGATAAAATAATGGTTTAATGATGTGGCCTTTTGTGTAAATTTATGTATCGACACGCGCGCACGCACG
>NC_051406.1:11607933-11608208 GCF_015228065.2 Penaeus monodon
TGATTGTATACATATATGTATATAGTACAAAAGCACGCAGCCATCAAACCTGCCCCGACTACTGCAGATTCCGGACCCACCTTTTGCGCATTTGCATATGATATTTCTTCCATCAGCAAATGGGTGCGCCATCGTTGGGGAGTTCGCGGCTTGCCATAAAGCGGGTTTGGAACTCAGCTTAATCAAGCTTTTGTGGTTCCTGTGTCTGTCCCGGAGGCTGGCGGCGCTCGGCTGTGGCGTGCGTCTCTGCCCGGCTCGAGGTCAGTGCCAGGGCG
>NC_051406.1:11608643-11608946 GCF_015228065.2 Penaeus monodon
CATTGCAAAAAAAGAAAGTTGGGGCAGAATTACACGATACAGAGCAAGGGACATAATAAAAGCCGAGAGAGGGGAACGGAAGAGAAAGAACCTGATGAACAGAATCTGAAATCCAGCAAGGGATGGTCTTCAATCATTCACACATGTAATTTCTTGTGAATGTTTAAAATGAGTCTGTAGGTGGTTAACTGATTAATATAGCATTTATAAAATCTTTGATTGAACAACGGCACTTAGGACACAACTTGACAGTGTCCTGTTGTTGTTTTGTCTCTCTTTTATTTTTGTACTGCTTTCATTCCT
>NC_051406.1:11609454-11609957 GCF_015228065.2 Penaeus monodon
ACTAAGCCTGGAACTGGATAGATAAAATCGGAAAATTTGACGACCGATCATCGATTAATAATCGATTGTTTATATTCAACCTTCCAGTTGGAATATAAGTGGCATAGCTTTTCCTGCAGATCCTGCAGATGGTTTTTGACTTATAAAAAAGTAACACCTTAGTTGTTTTTTTAAAGCCACAGTGTTGCCATGCATTACTTTTGGCTTTTCCATCAAAATTATACATTCTTTTGTTCGCCATTGTTCTTCTCACACTGTGGATCATACACACGTGACACCCACACCGGCTTGCCTCTGACTGAATGGCCAGTTAGCAACCAGCCTTCCCCCGGAAATGCGTGGATGGAACACCGGAAGTGCACTGCGCAGTGAACAGGTGAACAATGGCGGCGGACTTAAATCTGCGAAGTGACAGAGAAAACGACGAAATAATGGTTGTTCAACAAGTTTATTTAGGTAAAGAATAATGGATTATGTGATTTAGATAAGCGATAATTGTCATT
>NC_051406.1:11610403-11610891 GCF_015228065.2 Penaeus monodon
AGTGTAGGAAAATTAAACGAAATTTCAGATTCCTTTCAGGAGAATAGAAAGCTGATGTCACTGACTGTTTACCCGCGACCAAAACAGTCAGTAACATGTAACTGAGGAAATATTTGTTCATTTTATGCAAATTGTTTAAAGCCGGATCGATTGAGATGTAATCCTCGCTTTTCACATACACCCACATTTTACACGCGACCACGTTTCACACACACCAACTAATGGCAAAGAAGGCTTTCCTGTAACTCAATCTGATCTACAGCTCAATTTCCGTCGCCATTACATTAACATAGATAAAGACCTAATAAGCCATTAGCTGGCGATAAGCTAATCGTAAATCAACACGACAGAAGCTCGTTTGAAATCATTATCGTTACCATCCCTGCAGTTCTAATGCCAGAATGTAAACAAACGTTTCATCATTTTTCATCCTCAAGCTGCGTTCAGTTTCCACCGCCTCGTCTCAAACACAGAGCAAATTTACTAAA
>NC_051406.1:11611140-11611354 GCF_015228065.2 Penaeus monodon
CCCTGCATCCGGAGTCAAATATTTCCTCGCCTCATCGTAAAGTCTTTCCTCCGGCAAGGTCCAACCTAATACGTACGGAGATTAGCCAACCTGTCAACGTGTCTAACAAGAAGCGGTCGAATCGTCTATATTGAGGTGTACTTGATTTTTCCATGGTGAAGGCTCTGGTATGTTGAGAGTAGATTTTAAGTGTGTGTTTCTTTTTTTTAGGGTC
>NC_051406.1:11612271-11612414 GCF_015228065.2 Penaeus monodon
GACATATAAGGAAAATAAGTGCGTAGATAGACTGTTATTTGATAAATAGACATGCAACATATATTGGTAGTTGAATTTACAAACAAAAGGAAAGATGTCAAGACAGTAATAAATATATATCGAGTGTGAGTATGCAATTCATG
>NC_051406.1:11612731-11613025 GCF_015228065.2 Penaeus monodon
TATGATATGATAGATATAGATAGTTGATACATATATACCTTACATAACCCAATTTAATATTCCAAGCGTCTGTACAAATTTTACACAAAAAAAAAAAAATGAGAAAAGATCTCCCTGACGCAAATAAAATTATCACGACGTTAATGAACATTCTGCAGAATCCAAAGCAAGAGGAAATCAGATTCTATTTTTTCGCCGAAATTCATATTAGCTGATAAAAGACTACCCGATTTTATTTTATGACATTTCGATTGCAACTGAGAAAATACTGCCAAAAAGATTTTTCGAGGTTGG
>NC_051406.1:11613477-11613586 GCF_015228065.2 Penaeus monodon
AAGGGAGCGTGACGTCTTTCCCCGCCGTTTGATTTCGAGTCGCCAGGCGCTGATTTCAATTTACATGTATTGACTGAGACGTTCTGGGATCTATTTGTAATGATGTGTG
>NC_051406.1:11613950-11614129 GCF_015228065.2 Penaeus monodon
AGAGAGGAAAAGAGTAAAGTTAGGGGACAGAAGGAGATGGGGAGAAAGGAAATATAAGAAAGGATAAGAGAGAACTAAGAGGTAGAGAGAAAAAAATTATATTTAGTAGAAAAGGCATAAAAGTAGAGAAGAGGATAATAGGGTTAAAAAAATATAGACCTATGGGATAAAAACTTTAT
>NC_051406.1:11614198-11614390 GCF_015228065.2 Penaeus monodon
CAGCAGAAACAAGATAAACAGGGAGAGAAACAAAGAAAAAGGGATAGAGACAAAGAGTACGGGGGTCATACCAAACAACAAAAATCTACCCTTTGTTTGTTTGTGTGTGTAGGAGTACGAGGGGGGAGGGGGAAGGTGGGGGGTGATGAGGGATGTTGTCAGCTGCAATGTTGTCAGGTGTGCATGATATAA
>NC_051406.1:11614934-11615050 GCF_015228065.2 Penaeus monodon
AGTCCTTTTTCCTCTGCTTCTCTTTACCTTTCATCTAATTTATCTTTTCTAAATGTAATCCAAAGATGAGAGTTCATAGGACGAAGTGTTGGCGTGGGCGAAGGGCGACAAAGGAG
>NC_051406.1:11615875-11616127 GCF_015228065.2 Penaeus monodon
CATTCTAATACATCACTCAGAATTAAAAATCAGTATTTGAATGTTACAATTAAAAATTAGTATTTGAATGTTCGAATTAAAAATTAGTATTTGAATGTTATAAAATGTGCAAGGAGACATTCCGTTCAGATTTCTCATCTAGTTATCAGCTTATCTGAAGAAAAAATGCTTAATTATGAATGTTAATTAATGAACGGTTAATTGAGTGAAAATGTATCATCATCTTACTCCCATCTGCCCATCTCCCATCTG
>NC_051406.1:11616293-11616386 GCF_015228065.2 Penaeus monodon
GGGTAGTGAGTGAAGTGGGTCTGCAACGAAACACCTTCACAACATGTAAAGAAACACCGAACACGGTTATTTCAACACGCATGTACTACACCA
>NC_051406.1:11616456-11616544 GCF_015228065.2 Penaeus monodon
GTGTTGTCCATAACCCATTCTAACTCTCCTTTGCAAAGAAACAAAGAAATGGGAAGTCTACGATAAAGGAATATTTCTTTCTAAAGGG
>NC_051406.1:11616582-11617078 GCF_015228065.2 Penaeus monodon
ACTCTTGTGGAAATGAGAATTTTGGATGCCTTCGGTTTTTTCGATATGAAATCACACTTCGATCATACTGTTCCGCTTTGTTGCGCTCACACATCCGAATTCGAATTCTTGGCCAGGAGACTGCGTTGTATCGATTTGTTTGTCCAACTGCAACCGCCTGTGTTCGCGTTTGAGCCTCACCGGTTCCTCTAAGCGAGTGAGTGAGGAGCCGACAGGCGTGAGCTGGAGTCGAAATCGTGGTGGCGTCGAGGGAAGAGTCTGACCCGCCTAATAACTGAGTAAGAAGATCTGCGCATGTGCCGTGATTACTTGATATGTTTTAGCACATTCACCATTTTTTCACCACAGCAGTCGTCCCGCGCCACCAAATCCAGTTAAGAGACTGTTCTTCTCATGAAAAACGACTGTACATCAGATCTTATAACAACTACGATGTAAAAGCCAGTAAAATGCTTTACATAAATGTTGATATGGTTATCAAATATTAATGATACTT
>NC_051406.1:11617345-11617946 GCF_015228065.2 Penaeus monodon
CAAACAAGAGCTTTTACGGGATTTTCCTAGGATAGAGTTTGTCAAGAGGGGTCTTTGACGGGGGTGATTGTTACGATGAGATGTAGCAAGTAAAACGGACCCAGTCAGAATTTTTGCCACATATTTCCCTTGACAACGGACCCAGTCACAAAATTCGCGGCCGTCACGCATTTCGCTTGACAACGGAAAGAAACTGGCTAACCTACCGCGTCATCCTGCGGTATAGTCAACACGATCCTTTATGGAGACGTCCCCAAACCTTCGCTCGAATAAATTAACTTTGACCTGCAGACGACACTGGGCTTCCCCACGCCTACTTTTTTCTCCTGTGTTAGTATTGTTCAATATAAAAAAAAAGATAAATGATTATTGAAGAATAATACTTACCTTTATGCTGTGAGTACGTATGCAAAGATTCCTAAATGACTGGAAAATGGAATCATTACTATCAAGAGAAATATATCAGTTAATCAGTTATTTTACTAGCGTTTTCATGAGCACCTACATATTAGCATAATCAGGCTGTAATCAAACACTAAATTTTGTTTCTATGATCATCAGTTGTATCGTACTGTATGTACTTGTGATAATTCCAAAAGCA
>NC_051406.1:11618313-11618775 GCF_015228065.2 Penaeus monodon
GATAATTACGTTAATCGCGGCCGAAGTAAAGACAATCACATGATACAAACCCAGAATCTTGATTACTTGATACCAGCCGATTCTTCTCTTAATCAGCTGATTAATGGCGGTGCTTCTCGGTGTGTTTCCATCCGGAGGGAAGAGGAAGGAGCATGTAGCTGGGACAGGGTTTTCTGCTCTTTCAATCCGCTTGTTGTGCAGCCTGATACTCCCGGCGTTCATTGCGACAAATGTTGAAAAAAAAGTGTGCAGAAGAATGAATATCTCCAATAGGCGAAATATGTTTTATTTTAATTTTCAAGGTTCAAGAAGTCTTTTTATCTTGTTTCATAATTGGCAATATCATTTTTACATGCACTTGCACAGTGACAATAATCAGTCTATTTTTTACGTTCTTTTCAGCCAAATTTTTCTTATATTACATTCGGCATTGTTCTCAAATGACGATTGTTTTTTATCCAT
>NC_051406.1:11618913-11619181 GCF_015228065.2 Penaeus monodon
TTACTCCTTGTTTTGCCCCGATCAGTTTGCCTCCCGAATCCTCTTTCATTGAGCGATAATGGAAACGTAATATCGAGAGTAAAATGAAACCCCATTATTTCCGTAATTAAAGAAAATCTTCATCTCCTCACCAGCAACTCCGCTTCTAAGTCAATCTCTTTCCTCCTCCATCCCACCCTCTCTAATTCCTTCACGAAAAGATGAAAATATACGTAGTTTCTCGGGGAATTTGAGTCTTACGGACCCCCGTTGCTCAAGCATACATTAT
>NC_051406.1:11619345-11619492 GCF_015228065.2 Penaeus monodon
AGCGGGCAGGGCAGCCACGCGTCTCCCACCAATGACTTGTACTAAGTCGACTAACCAATTAGGTTTTCTGGGCGCCGAGGGAGACTTTCTCATTACTCAAGGCTAATTAGCTACCTGGGTTGTTGAGGCCAGGGGGGCACGCGGACC
>NC_051406.1:11619537-11619602 GCF_015228065.2 Penaeus monodon
ATAATTTCACGCACACACCTGGGAACGCGATTCTTTGCTTCACCTGTTGATAAAATCCAGAAATT
>NC_051406.1:11621476-11621777 GCF_015228065.2 Penaeus monodon
GACAGGAAGCCAAGAAACAATACACAAGGTTAACGAAGATTTTCACAGCGTCATCCCGTCCTGTGGCAATCGAAGTTGCTTGCTGTAATTAATATATTATATGCGTTATCTGCACGTGTGTGTATATCTGGGTGTTTGAATTTGTGTATGCCCGTGTGTGTAGGTACATTCCAGTGGCACATATGGTAGAGAAAGGCTTTGAACAAGGGCTTGACTACCTTTGTTGCAAGAAATTCCGTCTAGTTTCACCGTCTCCCTCTCCATTCTTCTTCTTTCTATCATACTTATCTACCTTGTTCAT
>NC_051406.1:11622013-11622351 GCF_015228065.2 Penaeus monodon
TTATCTCCCTCCCCATCTCTCTTTTCATCCTCAGTGACACGTGTGACTCGCTAATCCATTAGCCTTGACTCTCATTCTCGTTTAATCATCACAAAGTGTGATATGACATGGTACCGGCGTAATCTAAGGACTATATTCCACCAGATAACTTATGGTTAATCATCCTTATCGACCGGTGAATGAGCTTTTGATCATTTTGATATTGTTGTCTGACACTTCTTTGGAATATATCAAGATTCCTTCTACTGATAACACTGTATGAATGGGTGTTATCTCAGTTGTTATCTGTCAAGCAGTTACTCCGCTCAAATTATGGAGTTATTTATTCTTCTTAAAGC
>NC_051406.1:11622621-11622896 GCF_015228065.2 Penaeus monodon
CCGGGAACGCAAGTGTCATTCTGGCATAAAGACTGTGCCATTCACAACGACTTGGCCATGCATCAGCGTTGCGTAATTAAAGGAACGAAAAGAATTAAGACAACCTTTATTACATGGCGAAAGAATCATTATATTTCGTTCACCACCATTGCCATTCATCAATTGCCGTTCTCCCTCGCATGCAACTTTTCATTTTGGTGAATGAATGCATTTTTTCTCGTACTTTCTGAATAATTATCACTGAATAGAATATCTCCATGGAAATAATAACTAGA
>NC_051406.1:11622928-11623120 GCF_015228065.2 Penaeus monodon
CGCTTGTTTACACGATACACTTTTATCTTCTTCCTATAAACTGTAAAGACCTGGGTTAGATTTTCATGGGAAATTACTCAACAAAATTACCGGGAACACGAGTAAGGGAGAAAAATGATGAAAGGGGAGACAGAGTAATACAAGAAGCTAGACGTAAACAGGGTGAAACATGGGAAAAGTTCTAAAGAATGA
>NC_051406.1:11623618-11623794 GCF_015228065.2 Penaeus monodon
AAGTAGAGTTTTATGACTGACCAAAGATTTTAATAATGCGAATTTTCAGTTTTCCGTAAATCATAAATTTCCTTTGTGTCTTTAGATGGGCGTGAATGAAGGATGCCATTTGGTGTTTTTTTCTGTCATAATATAATATTTTTTTAGGAGGAATATGGCCTGTGGATGCTAAGAAT
>NC_051406.1:11623858-11623925 GCF_015228065.2 Penaeus monodon
TCGACTATTTTGTGTAGGGGGGAATGTTTGTGTTTATCTAGTTGATAATTTACAATATTTTGGTCCT
>NC_051406.1:11624205-11624494 GCF_015228065.2 Penaeus monodon
TCCTACTTATGAAATCCGGAAACGCAAATAATATTTCCTCATTGCAAGATCCAAGACGCTCCCTTGTTGACTGTATTGCAGACTTTGATCCTTCTTTTGCACACTTTAGTCTCACCGAAAGGATCTGGGTCACGTATGACGTCACGAGGAACTTCCGTTGACCTCGCGCGAAGGGAAATTAAAAGATTAATGGATGTGTGCAGTTACCTGTTTGATTCCCAGCAAGGAGTGTCGTGTTGGGGAGGATGAACGTAAGAATATATCTGTAGACACGGACGCTTTCGCGCGC
>NC_051406.1:11624660-11625116 GCF_015228065.2 Penaeus monodon
ACATAAGCATATACATATAGACACGGATTCATTAGTGTGTGCTTCAGTGATACTTGTGTATATGTACGCATGTGTGTGTGTAAGCCACATACGATGTTCTCAGTAGTACCCAATTACTAGGCATCTGCATCGACAATAGTATCATCCGTTGATGCTCAGACGCACTAGTGTCCTCCCTTCCCATTCAATCACGCATGCAGTTGCGAGCTCACTCTACCAATAATCTCCTCCTCTTCCTCTCATTGCATCAAAGATTACAGATCTTCCTCTAGTCCCTGCTAATTCCATAGATAAGTATCAATTACCATGAAGAGGGTCATCGTCTATATTCCCCGCATAATGGTCTTCTTATCTTTCCATTAAAGAGGTCTATTGTCGTCGTGTAAACTCCACCAATTGTCTTGCACGTTGAGCCTCGTAATTGGCTGCAACGGATCCAGGGAGTACCTCAAAAGG
>NC_051406.1:11626087-11626367 GCF_015228065.2 Penaeus monodon
AAATCCATTGCGAGGATGACCAGTCATTTCAAAATGATTGCAATCCCAATCAACAGACTCCGCTTCGAAGCCCCTTAATTGGCGCTAAGGCGAGACGAAGAGATATGGAAACGATATATTTTGAAACCCTAGAATCGGCGATTGGCACAGCGAGGTAGCGGGAACTCTCGCGTGCCCGTGATAAGAGAGGGGAGATTTGCACTTGTCGTGGGTACGGTTTTCCCCTCGTGGTGGAGTGAGTGTTTGCTATGCTTATTTCTTATGCTACGAATGTCACTGT
>NC_051406.1:11627810-11628059 GCF_015228065.2 Penaeus monodon
TGGTAGAATAACAGTGCAACAGACTCTCCCCTGCATTATAAAACATACAAACCCCGCAATGCATAGCTGAAGCACTTCTTAACACCCACTTAACCTTCTTACATAGTTATTAAGACATCTTCAGAATGCATAGTGTGCTGGCTAGGCTTGCTCTAGCGACTGCAGCGTGTGGTCAGATTAGTATGAAAGCTGAGTCATTGTTTAGTAATGGGTGTTGCCCTTTTGACTTTCAGTTTTAAAAAAGGGGTT
>NC_051406.1:11628243-11628414 GCF_015228065.2 Penaeus monodon
CCAAGTGAGTACATTTTTTCCTCGTCGAAGGATTTTTAAGAGCCTATTAAAGCATAGAGATTTTATTTTAATTTCCTGCGCCTTTGCTTTTACTTTTTAATTATATATTTCATAATCTTTTAAATTTATCTTCATATTCATTTATTAACATGTAAAAACTGCGAATGTATA
>NC_051406.1:11628441-11628519 GCF_015228065.2 Penaeus monodon
ATGGAAGGTATAAGTTGTATAAAAGCCTATAAAATGAAATAAATCGGACAATAAATCGTGATTTCGAGTCCAGATACT
>NC_051406.1:11628573-11628727 GCF_015228065.2 Penaeus monodon
TGACACGTTTTGTTGGAAGTATGATTAATCATCCTTTTCTTACGCTGGTTAAGGTTCATTTCATTTGTGCGCATACTTCACTTTATATTTTTCTTTCTTTTTCCATCATATACCAAAATCTTTACGCGCGTGTGTGGCTGTATGAAATACGGAG
>NC_051406.1:11628869-11629426 GCF_015228065.2 Penaeus monodon
CGTTAGGGCTTTATCCCCTCTCTAGTGTAAGTGAATTTTATTTCATCAGTAAGTACATATTATTTTCTGTATTTTTCTTGTATTTCTGTTCAACATGTACGTGTGTATGAATTTTACTTCCTCTGCTCGAGTAACGAAACATCGTGTTCTGTTGGTGTTTACAAACAGTAAAAATACTTCTTCCCTAGGAATGACTAATCAGACTAAAAACAAACAAATACTCAACTCACATTCCGCATGTAAAGATGGTGAAGAGGGGAGGGGGGGGGGGTATTCGGGAGGAAAAGTTGCCGATTCATTATTCTCCCCTTTAGTTTTGCTGACGTTGTGTCCGTTTCCATGGTAACTTAATTCATATTAGATACCGTGAGTTCTGTGAAACCCTGCAAAACATGTTATGCACTTCTTGTTAGCTGCGTCTGTAGATTACTTGTTTGTTGTGTGTATTTGTGGGTTGGGTTGTATGTGTGTAAGGCTTTGTGTACGCAAGATGCAGTTAGGTGGGTTTAAGTGTGGGTGTTTGTGGGCGTGCTTGTGTGTAAGCTGGTGGATATCTC
>NC_051406.1:11630212-11630308 GCF_015228065.2 Penaeus monodon
CAAGATCTGTTAATGTGATTAGATATTCAATTAACATCCCAATCGTTCTACGGTTTAGAGGTATCTAGCATTGTAGCTTATTGGAATAAAATAACA
>NC_051406.1:11630351-11631186 GCF_015228065.2 Penaeus monodon
CTGTCGTTGACGTTTTTATCACTTTCATATTTTAAAGTATTATCTGCTCTAGAATATGGTCATTATTTCTTATACAAGAGACCCCTTGATAAAAATGAAACATGGAGGAAATAATCAACTTGATTTTAGATCCAAAACGCTTCGTAACAAATAGTTTGGCTACCAAATACCTTGAATTGTTTTCTTATATGTCATTTTTAACACTGAAAGAGAAAAAATAAGAATAACTACATTGTTAAAAAGTTGAAATGATGCCACGATTTTGAGAAGTGATCGATGGCAAGAAAGCGTTTCATCGAAAAGTTCATGGTGTATGAGATTGAAAGTTATGAAGTAACTATCAATCTTTCTTTGAACTTGGTTTGGGTTCAGCAACTCTTAACCTTGTGCTAATTTTGAAGAGGTTTTTGATTAAGGATTGAACAGAGATAACTTTCCTATCAGGCGATAGAAAAATTGCAAGATTAGACGCGCGCGAAGCTATACTATGATTTTATGAGTATGCAAGGTGCAGTAGCATAGAATATCACAATGTATTATGAGTATACGAGACAAAACAGCAGAAATAAGTAGTACCAATAGTATATTATGAATATATGGAATGGCTGAGAAGAGTGGCATATCATAATATATCATAAACATAAAATGAGTTATGAATACTGCCTAAAGATGCAACACTAACACTATATCCGGACTTACTGTAATGTTCATCAGTCGTTGTATATTATATCTGTAAAAAAATCGATTATCCGGTTAAGTTACAGTTAATGAAATCACAGTGACGGAGAAGATCCGAAGCTGAATTGAGATAAAGTTCAGTCATACGAACTTTTTC
>NC_051406.1:11631882-11632506 GCF_015228065.2 Penaeus monodon
TCCCCGGTTTCTCTTCTTCGCGAAATCTATATATGCCACTTCGTAGTGACCGCCAATCCCTCCGTATAATCGAAAACCGTGAGGCCAGACGAGTGTAATCGAGAAATTTGCGTTCGATTTCCCTGTCGCAAAAATAATCGGGACTTTTCGCTCACGTTCGATCTTTTCTTTTTTCTTTTGGAAATGTTCGTTGTGTGTTTCTATTTCTTCGGACGATGAGGAAAGATTGTGTATTTATAATAGTTATGATTATGAGGATTACGTTTTCAATATAATAGGATTCGAAGTAAGTTCTCCCGTTTGGAAAGGTATTAATAATTTTTCGTTTTATTATCATGATTATACGATTATATCATTTATGGATAAAAATCGAGTGTCTCCTCGGATTCACAACCTTAATCACACTCTGTTTTTTGGACCATTTTCTTCACTCCAGGAGGAATTCTCAGCCACCGGAAAAGGTTAAATGATCTCTAAAAATGAGAGAAAGAAAAGGCGAAGAATAGCCTTAAAAATAAAATCGATATTGACATTTACATTAGATGAGACTGTTAAACTCGAATAACTTCTTTGGGAAATTTGAAATTCCTTGAGTTTATGTATAGGATACGATATTTCGTGAAA
>NC_051406.1:11632740-11632939 GCF_015228065.2 Penaeus monodon
AACACAATAATGCAAAGTATCAGCTTCCATCTCATCCGACACACACTATCTTAGCAGACTAATATTCTCCCAATAACGTATCTTTTAAAAAGTATCCCCGACCTTTCCTTCTCAGGAGCGATAATATCTTTTTGCATCTCATCTTAAAGCCTGAAGAATGGTCCCCCATCACGCCAACATAACACGCTCTCTCAGCCCC
>NC_051406.1:11634201-11634435 GCF_015228065.2 Penaeus monodon
TCTTTTTCATTTCCCTTACAGACCTCCATCGCCTCTTCTCTCTCGCCTCTTACCAAAACGCGCTCCTCTTTGCAAGTCTTCGTCTGTCCCTGAGTCACCTGTTATTGCCTCTTGCCTGCTCTTGACTCTTTGACGCCGGTGAGATCTCACTCGTCTGTTCTCTCCCTTTCTTTGTGTATAAACGGACAGGCGAAGAAAAACAAAGGGTGTCGGTTAGGTGAACATTCATAAGAT
>NC_051406.1:11634945-11635910 GCF_015228065.2 Penaeus monodon
TATCTAGCGTTCATTCCTTTCATTTGGCAACTGATTTTTCAACATTTATTAATGCCTTTATCATTTTTGATGTAGGATTGGTTTTACTTTATTACGGAATTTATTGAAAATACCTTTTTATGTATGATCTGAATAGATAATAAACTGACAAGTGTTTTGCATATTTGTAGTTTTGATTACTTACGTGATCTGTGACTATTATTATACTGTAATTACTGGTGAGAGTTGACGAGAAAAATAGAATATCATTGGCTTTTGTAAGAGTGTCGCATATTCATCACTAAGCTTATGATTAATCTTTTCGATAACCAGTCTTATCTAAATGATTCATATTTGTTTCCGTTTGCTTTCAGTATTAAAACAGATTGTCAAGTATATACGCTTTTTGTATTTACAACAGTTTACACTTTTATATTTACAACAGTTTTTCCCTACTTTCTGTCTCGACAATTTTCACGTTTTCTTTTTTGCAGTAACCCAGCCTCAGATTCCTCCGTTTTCTGTTCCTCAAGGCGGCTGAAATGCCTCTCTGCATATTCCTAAAAAGCTCTTTCCCATATACCCTTAACTCGTCACCCTTAAGCCGTCACCCTTCATCCCTTTCGTCACCTTGCACATACTTAACCCTCGTGCCCTCCGTCCTCCACCCTTTTACCCACTTAACCGCCCCCTTCCCTTCTTTACCCACGCCATACCATCCCTCCTCCCCATCCTCGTTTCACACCCCACACCCTTCTCCCCCTCCCTTTCTCAACCCCCCCTTCTCCCCTATGCCCCATACTCACCCCACACCCTTCTCCCCCTCCCTTTCTCAACCCCCCTTCTCCCCCGTGCTCCCTACTTATCCCCCACCCCCTCACCGAACCACCTTATCATCACCCTCGCCAGCGGTCAGTGAAGTAAGTGATTGATACCTTGTGACGTGAGCTGTTTGAGATGCTGTGAGAGGCCCTGTTGTGTGCTGT
>NC_051406.1:11636312-11636720 GCF_015228065.2 Penaeus monodon
CTCCTCTGAAGTGGGGATGTTGGTTGAGTCGGCTGATCTACTGACTGACAGACGCGGACGTAAATAGAGACACGGGGATGATGACGTCAGGGCTTTTGTTTGGTGGTGTATCTGTTTCATTGTTTGTACTTCTGTACATTGGCTGTCTGCATTTACTTTATCACGTTATATCTATTTATCTGCGTATTCATCTTGTTTAAGAATTTATTTGCGTGCCTGTACATATATCTAGGTATCGTACTGCCTTGTATTGGTATCTTCATATGCCGAATTTTATCGCTGTCATTATTTTTTTTTTGTTTTGCATGTATCTGTATTTCTAGGTTTGTACGGTGTGTCTACTTAGGAAAATTAGTAAAGCATATAGTGTGCATTCATATATACACAGTACATATACTTACGTATAGT
>NC_051406.1:11637134-11637480 GCF_015228065.2 Penaeus monodon
CATATATTCTCGAATACATACATTTCCCTCATTGTTTTCATGGAAGGAAAGCAGCCTTTCACTTACACGCTTCAAGAATTGCGTCATTTATAATAAGTTAGAAGCCATGAGCACATACTTCGTTATAAAATGGTAATATGTATATGAAGTTTGAGAAACTTCCTTCATGCAGCAACCACACTCTCGAAAACTTATCACATCAAAGTTATTTCATCCATAAGACAAGGGAATCAACAGCCACAACACAATGTCAGGACACCATAATAACCATAACACATGAGAGCTGTATGTATAAACTACTCAACCGCATAACGAGGCCATTTCAGTTACAGCGGCCGTAGTGGTT
>NC_051406.1:11637520-11637608 GCF_015228065.2 Penaeus monodon
TCGTACAATGTCAAAATGATATGGATTGAATAATGTTCTATATTTTCCTGTGGCGGATGAAAACATGTGGTTCATAATCCCAGTGATG
>NC_051406.1:11638715-11638906 GCF_015228065.2 Penaeus monodon
AAATGTCCCGGATGAGTTAACCTTCATCATGCCTCGAAATAAGCACCGGCCTTTCCTATCAAGTTGATTTCATTCAGTTGTGACGAGTGACCGAGATTATCAGGGTGGCTGTACTTAAATGCGTATATTATACGTACTTTATATAGCGATACTGCCAGTCATCGACCTTTCTGAGTGTCTATAGTTATTAT
>NC_051406.1:11640467-11640641 GCF_015228065.2 Penaeus monodon
ATTAAAGCCATTGGGGTATAGTTAATCTAACGTTCCACTGCACACACAGAGAAACGCGCACCTAGATCCAATTTTATGCTTTAAACCACTCTGTATTGAAAATATATGTATGTATTTTATAAAAGACCCAAGCATTTATCTGCGTGATATTCTTTAGCCTTCTCTTCCAGTTTC
>NC_051406.1:11641769-11643278 GCF_015228065.2 Penaeus monodon
AACAGTTTATTTATTAGCACAGTTTCTCTCTGCTACCGATAGATTATCAACTAATGCGAGAGCGTTTTCTGCGTCGCGGGAACATGTCTGTTGGTGTGAGAAGAAATCGGATAGTATGAAAATAAAACAACTGGAGCGAGAGCAGACCAGTTCGCCCGAGAACAGATCAGCAGGTGCCAAAAAGCAGATCGGCTGGCGCAAGAAAAGATCAGCTGGTGTTTTCAGATCCGCTTCTGTGGGAGCAGAACAGCTGGGGTCGGGGCAGATCAGCTGGCGTCGGGGCAGATCAGCTGGCGTCGGGGCAGATCAGCTGGCGTCGGGGCAGATCATCTGGCGTCGGGGCAGATCAGCTGGCGTCGGGGCAGATCAGCTGGCGTCGGGGCAGATCATCTGCCGTCGGGGCAGATCATCTGGCGTCGGGGCAGATCATTTGGCGTCGGGGCAGATCAGCTGGCGTCGGGGCAGATCAGCTGGCGTCGGGGCAGATCAGCTGGCGTCGGGGCAGATCAGCTGGCGTCGGAGCAGATCAGTTGGCGTCGGTGCAGATCAGTTGGCGTCGGGGCAGATCAGCTGGCGTCGGGGCAGATCAGTTGGCGTCGGGGCAGATCAGCTGGCGTCGGGGCAGATCTGCTGGCGTTAGGGCAGATCAGCTGGCGTCGGGGCAGATCAGCTGGCGTCGGGGCAGATCAGCTGGCGTCGGGGCAGATCAGCTGGCGTCGGGGCAGATCAGTTGGCGTCGGGACAGATATACAGCAGTGGGAGAACATATTAGGCAGCGCTGAAACAGATAAATCGGAGAGTGCGGGAAAAGGTCAGCAAATAAGTTGAAACGAGAACAGGTCTGCTGGCGTGAAAATATGAGCAGACCAGCGGTTCCCGGACTAAACAAGCGGGCTCAAGAACTCAACATCTGGTGGAAGAACTTATTAGCTGGTGTGGAAACATGTCTATTGTTTAGGAGAATAGTTTATTCCAAGTCCCGCTAATAAGATCTATAACACCGACACATAATAGTACATCATTTCATCATTTCAATAAACGTTTCCACCGACACATACAAATTGCTACAGTTATAGTTAATTCCATTTCCCCCTTCGTATGCTCGTCTTTTAATTCTTCTTCCCCCTCGGCCCCGCTGGAAAGGGTAACAATTACTCTATGTTTTCGAGTTTCTGTCTCAAATGTAAATAATCATGCAACCCATCACCGTTACTCTCATATTAAACAGCTAACAGTCAAGGGTCGTTACGATAGGGAATATTATTTCAGTATCAGTGGTCTTCATTTCTTAATACTGTATTCGTGGATCAACTATGTGAGTAAAGTGGCCAGTCAGCGGTAAGTTGGAACATCATCGTATTCCCACTTGCACCCGGAGATATATGATTTGCCTTTCCTTTAGTAAGCGAATCATGTAAGACCCTCCATCAGGCGATCTGATCTTGAACGTAGCTCACAGCTTTGACTTCAGAGAGTCAGATTATTAAACATCAGCCATCTTCTCACTCA
>NC_051406.1:11644048-11644302 GCF_015228065.2 Penaeus monodon
GATGATTACGAAATATTACTCATCCCCAAATTTGCTCCGTTTTTTTGAAAGCAAGAAAATACGAGCATCTTCCTAGACCGCATCTCTCATGAAAACGTATTTGTAGACCGCTTGACATTTATGAAACGCCACGAAGAGAAATGCAGAGCAGACAGCAGAAAGAAACCATTGTGGACTAAGATATGCAGAAACGCAATTGGCGACGACACCAGGAGGCAAGAAACGTGATAAATGATAAGAAGTCGCAGCGAGAG
>NC_051406.1:11644553-11644706 GCF_015228065.2 Penaeus monodon
GGGTAGATTAACAAACAAATGTATAAAGAAGTTGTTCGATAGGTAAGTAGATAGGTGAATGGACGGGCGGATGGGTAAACAAACAGATGCAGTAAAAAGTTATGCAAAAAATAGATATACATGGGGAATTATCAATAATGATTAACCATTTGT
>NC_051406.1:11644742-11644934 GCF_015228065.2 Penaeus monodon
TGCAGTAGATAGTTACGCAATAACATTTATTCACGAGCAGACTTTGGGGGAAAGAGAGGGAAAGATAGACTGACAGATAAAGAAATAGACAGATAAACGCACACATAGTTCAGATGCCAAACACTCGTTGGCTGAAGATGCTGCACATGACCAGATTTTGGAGTCAAGTAGGAGCTCCATCAGACGAGTCTC
>NC_051406.1:11646274-11646900 GCF_015228065.2 Penaeus monodon
CTTCATTCCACCTGTAGTCCATTCCTCTCCCATCACTTCCCTTTCTCCCTCTCTCTCCTCTTTCCCATTTTTCTTTCTTCTTCCTTACTCATTCCTTCATTTGTACACTCTCCCCTTCTTTCTCTCCTCTCTTTCCATCTCCTCTCATCTCTTCCCTTCTCCTCTCCTTGCCTTTCTCGCTTCTCTCTTCTCTTCCTCTTCTTCCTTGCTCTCGCGTACTCCCGTCCTTCTTCTTACCATTTTTTTTCTTCCTATTCCCCTTATCTTTCTTTGTCTGTTTGCATTTACTTTTCGTGTCCACATATTGCTCCCCTTTCCTCTTACTTTCCTCGATCTCTGTTTCCTCTTTTTCCTTGTCTTATCTTCTTCTTGTTCTCCTGTTTCCCCTTATTTCCATAATTTTTCTCTTCCTCTTGCCGTATACAGCATCTAAGATACTTGTAAGATTATGTAAATCTTATTCCTTTATCGCAGGCTGCCCTTCCCCCTTCTACTGTGTAAGATGCTTAAACGTGGGTATTAGGTCCGCAGAGTTTTGCACGCTTCTCGCCTCGCCCTCCCTCGTACCCCTTTCTCTTCTTTAGGCAAATTTCTTCCTTTTCTTCTTTTGTATTAATTCATGTCTG
>NC_051406.1:11647172-11647262 GCF_015228065.2 Penaeus monodon
AAGGATTATGCCTTCGCCCATACAGCTGCATTGCTTGGCAGGAAGGATTTGACCAAGTCTCATGCATCCTGACTTATGACGTCACAGCGA
>NC_051406.1:11647296-11647568 GCF_015228065.2 Penaeus monodon
AAAGCACGACGGTTAAAGCTCATTGGCCAAAGGAAACAATAGGCAAGCCACTCTATTTCATTTTTTTTTGTGTGACATTATCATTTTTTAATTATATATGAAAGAAGATTAACCGTGAGGCAAAAATCGTGTTATACTCACGAGATGAACTTTTCCTGGAAAAAAATGTAGAATTAATTTTGAAGTTTCCATCTAGCCTTTGTCTTAAGTAAAACATGCCCAGGATATTTTTCTTCAAGGGAAAGGCCATAATAGAGGACCATCGACGTATG
>NC_051406.1:11647751-11648125 GCF_015228065.2 Penaeus monodon
GTAAAAAATCCACAAACGTTCGACCGATTTTAGATATCGGCAGAACCATGGAGTTTGCAAGTGGCAAGAGACACGCACTTCAGACGGTGCCACTTAAGCGTGTGCATGATGGGCGTGAGTGGGCGTAGTAGTCTCAGCAGTCCTTCCTCCTACATCGAAAACGACCCTCCGAGAGAGAAAAAAAAAATCCCCCCCCCCGAGTCTTTTCATCTCGTGACTAACTAAACGATGCGATCTTTTCCAAAACTGCAGGACCTTGCCCGGATCTAATACAGGATGAGGGCGAATGCGAAAAGAAAATGACAGCATAATAAAAGGAAGACATATTGCGGGATTGGATGGGGAGTGTATGGCCGGGGAGGCACTCCTGGCAC
>NC_051406.1:11648170-11648247 GCF_015228065.2 Penaeus monodon
TCAGTGCCCCGTTTGGTGTCGGAGGAGGAGCACGCTGTCGACGCTCTCCTGTCACGCCTTCAAGCCTGGGCTCTTGT
>NC_051406.1:11648313-11648606 GCF_015228065.2 Penaeus monodon
GCATTGGGAGATTTTTATTATTAGTTTTTTGGTTTCGGAATGTTGAAGAGCTCATGTATATAAGGATATTTTTCCTGGTTGTTATGTAAAAAGGGGGACTTCAATACGGTGAAGAATTAACCCTTTGGCTCCGAAGAGTTTGAGGATATTGGAAGACAGCGCAGAAATCGGACCACTCTTTCTTGTTTCTCTTTTAATCTCATTCGTTTTTTATTTATTTTTTATCATTGTCTTCTGGTTCTTCGTTATCGACGTGGTGGCTAACGAAGCGAAGAACACAAAACCCATCTCTC
>NC_051406.1:11648648-11648729 GCF_015228065.2 Penaeus monodon
TTGTTCTCGTGCATAAATCTTACCTTTGCCAAACGTGAGAACCGATTTTAAGAACCTCGATCCTTCGACCACAGATACTTC
>NC_051406.1:11648778-11648842 GCF_015228065.2 Penaeus monodon
TGTGCACTTTTCGCCGAGGGAAGTTGACACCCGCCAGCCAGTCGCTCTCCGTCTTCAAAGTATG
>NC_051406.1:11648890-11649057 GCF_015228065.2 Penaeus monodon
AGCAAAACCCTCTCACAAAATTTGTTCTCGCGACTTCCGTAGGACCTATTTTCCTACTTGTCTCCTTGTAGTCGACAGAAGCTGGACTGAGAGGTAGGGACATTCTTTCCACGAGAAAGTTGAATCTACGTCATATGCTGTATGTGCACGTTATTTTTTGGCTTTAT
>NC_051406.1:11650323-11650744 GCF_015228065.2 Penaeus monodon
CATTTATTAATTAATCAATTCGAAGGAGGGGGTTAAGAAGGAAGGTAGGAGGAGAAGGTAAAAAATGAAAAGGGGGGGGGGTAAGAAGTGAGAAGGACAAAAAGAGAAAAGGGAGATAAGGAAGGGTAAAGGGATGGTTAAGGGGAAAAGAAGAGGAACGGAGAGAGGAAAAGGGGTGGGGGGAAGAAGGGGAAGGGATAAGTGAGAGAAATAGATAGGGAGGAAAGGAGGAAGAGGAGAGAAGAGGGAAGGGGAAGTTGCAGGGCTTAAAGAGGGAGAGGAGGAGTGAATTTAAGGAAGATTTGGGAGTGAGAGGAGTAGGGAAAGCGGGGAAGAGAAAGGTAGATGAAGAGGAAAAAGCAAAGAGGGAGGGGAGGAGAAAGGCAGAAGGAGGAGGGTAAAAGAGGGGAAAGGAGTATTT
>NC_051406.1:11651222-11651310 GCF_015228065.2 Penaeus monodon
GATAAGCTATCTATTCCTCGGACATCGCTTTCGGTAATGTGTTAACATTCTATACGAACTATGAATCCAAACACTCCAAGAACGTGGT
>NC_051406.1:11651378-11651686 GCF_015228065.2 Penaeus monodon
CGTGTGAAATCTATTTTACCGTTTTTTCGGTCTTTTTTTGACGCCCGAGCACCGCTGTCTTCTAAAGTATGTATTTTTTTTTCATGATGTGGTTACTGCAACATCAATGAATTAAATGTTTAGTATAATAAGCGTTTTAAACCTGATTTTAGGAAGCTTGTCTCTTCAGCGGTTGATAGAGATTTCCCCGACAGTTTCAACATTAATTTATGCGTTGGTTTTAATGTGATTGTTGTTATTTTTCTGTTTTTCTTTTATATATTCTGAATGCTTGTTCTTGATTTAGTTATCTTTAGCGATGCCGTTTC
>NC_051406.1:11654555-11654703 GCF_015228065.2 Penaeus monodon
CACAGTAAACACGTTTCGAGTAGAACAGAAAACCCCGTGTTATCCCTATTTTTATATCGTCTCCGATCAAAATTTCGAGAGAGTAATGGTAAGCGTAGACGTCAAATTTGCATTTCTATAGTCCTAAATCCCCCCTTAGGCGATCCCC
>NC_051406.1:11655836-11656005 GCF_015228065.2 Penaeus monodon
CCCCGTCCTTTCATCCTCTTATTTATTTTTTTAGTGATATTTTCCTCTTTTTTTATGTAAAGTTGTTGATAAATTCTTTGATAGACTTGAAATTTATTCAGAACGTTTCAATAAACTGAGAGTCTTCCTTGAAACGTTCCTAAGGAGCAATTCAAAAGGAGGTCGTGTT
>NC_051406.1:11656032-11656288 GCF_015228065.2 Penaeus monodon
TCGCTTGCAATGTTTTGGACTTTTTTCAGTTCCTTCTTTTGATGGATTTTTATTTCTCTCTCTTTTTTTCAATTCTTGTCTTTCTCTGATTCTTTGTATATTTTTTTTCTATGTCTTTCCGTGCCTTTAGTTAGTTATGGGAATATGCCTATATATCTGTCTATTTATTATGCAAAGTATATTTTGTATATATATTCTTGTCCATCTGGTTTACAATTAGTGATTCCTCAATGTAAGTATGTGGTGTATGCATGCG
>NC_051406.1:11656433-11656615 GCF_015228065.2 Penaeus monodon
ATGAGTGATTTCGTTTTTCACACTGAAATAATTCTACTTTTCCGGTTTACAGCGCATCTATCAAAAACGGCCATACAAACAACTATTGTTGATTTAATTATTTTTCAATGAACAGCTGACTGAGTTGAATCAAAAGTTTTTTTTTCTCTCTCATTTTCCGATGAATATTTTTTCTGGTATTC
>NC_051406.1:11656640-11656874 GCF_015228065.2 Penaeus monodon
GTCTTAATTTGTATTCCTTTTATTTCTGTCTTCTGTATCAGTTCGTCAACTTTTTTTTTTCACTTTTTTCCTCTCGTTTTTTCTGTTTTCGTGCCGTTGTTTCCGATTTTCATTATTCCTATACTCTTCTAATTTTCTCTTAGATATTCGTCGATATTTATTAAAGTTCAAAATCAAATATATTTCACAGAACAAGCATTCGTGCCCCTAGATCTATCAATTCAGTTACTTGCC
>NC_051406.1:11656953-11657178 GCF_015228065.2 Penaeus monodon
TAAATAACGTTAACGGTAGCAATAAACATAATAACAAGAACTAATTTTCACGTCTTCATACCTAGGATTAGTACAAGTCATCCTTCGAAGTGTAAAAGCGACTAATCACTTTCTTATGCAAGATCGTCTGCAATTAAAATCATAATCAACATCTTCTGCAGATTTTTCTTTATCCAGAAAGATTATCCTTATCACTCTTCCGTGTTCGTTCGTTTTCCTTCCCCG
>NC_051406.1:11657408-11657698 GCF_015228065.2 Penaeus monodon
TTTTTTCTCTTAGTTCCAAGGAAGAATTTTCCTGAATGCCTTTTGTTCAGACGTGAGGGCAATTAATTTTTATAATGAAAGGGTGCCATTGTTTTGGTAGGTCAGCGAGCTTGGCACAGTGCCAAAGCTCTGATGAGTCTCGTAGGCTAATGGACACCTATAGAGGGTGGCACTATGTCTTGACGCTTTTGTAAGAATGTGTGTACGTGTGTTTGTTAGGGAAATAGGTTGCTGCGTGGGCGTAATAAGAGGGCAAGCGTTGGTTTGTGTGTATGCGTGCGTGCGCGCGC
>NC_051406.1:11657815-11657970 GCF_015228065.2 Penaeus monodon
ATGTTTCAGATAGATGTTTCAGAAAAAAAAAATGCAATAAAAGCTATATTTTTTCAATATCATGCAGCGTTACAGAGACAAGGATCTAATGAGGTCACTCGGCATAAGCAGATCAACCTCCCTACCATCTGAAAGGAGTTATATCTCGCGAGGAA
>NC_051406.1:11658475-11658642 GCF_015228065.2 Penaeus monodon
GTTCATTATCACTAAAACTCACACAACAGACTTCATTCTCTCTCCTGTTTTACCAGTTCTAAGAAATCGCCTTAGATATGTAAATAATTCCTTTCCTTTGACGTTTAGAAGCAAGATTTCCTCGAAGTTGACCTGATTGCGCGTTGCAGGTGGGCTGATAAGAGCAA
>NC_051406.1:11658972-11659357 GCF_015228065.2 Penaeus monodon
ACTCGTAAGTCTCACTTCCGTATCTATACCAACACCTCCGGGAATCAATTACACAATCTTTACCAAAGCGAAAATTACCTTTTAGATTATAAATAACCGTCATCCCCCAAACTCCGCAGCCTTTGAGTCAGTTCCCGGAGAGCAAATAACCCCATTACAAGAGGCATTTTCGCTCAAAATTACACTTCATTTTGTAATAACGTCCAGACTGGATACGGTAGGATGTGTGCTGTGTGTCCGGGTCCCCCCTGTGTTATTCTGTTGTTATAAAGGCAGTATGTGCAATCTAGCTTCAGCACTAGGGTATTAGACTTGAGTACGATGCCAGGGTGTAATGGGGACTAGTATGAATGTATCCACAGACATAGCTGGGTATAAAATATAT
>NC_051406.1:11659427-11659708 GCF_015228065.2 Penaeus monodon
AAGTATAAGAACTAGGTATTGCATGAGTTACAGTATAAATATTTTTTGTTTCGTTTTTGTTTGCTAATGTTACAACTAAAGAAAATGATATTCTTGTTTTAATATAAGCCGAACATATAAACACAAAGAGATTAATGTATTTCCATATATCACAAAATGTGAGTAGAGGGCACGCGTTTTTTATCAGCATGGTATACAGTACAGTGTGATATATATTAATGTTAGTTATGCTTCTTTGTTAAACATGTGTTTTTTACTGAAAAGGAATTGTCAAAGGGATT
>NC_051406.1:11660808-11661117 GCF_015228065.2 Penaeus monodon
AAAATTCCGGCGAGGCCACCTCCGGAACCCAGGTGCTCACACCCCCTTGAACACACAAGCGCCCACGCCCTCGCGCACAGTAATCAGTGTGTCACCGCCTTTATAACAGGAGGTCAAAGGTCAAGATGGTCATTCTACGTCGCTTGGCTACCGTCCCGCTGTCGGTCACCCGTGCCAGCTCCTGTCGGCACTGTTGGTGGCACAGGGCGGGGCTTTCTCTTAGAATACTGCTAAACGAAATTTCGAAGAACCTCCCTTGCCACTGTGATGAGAACGTGCTTTTTGAAGTTTGATGATATTTGCTATAAG
>NC_051406.1:11661531-11662306 GCF_015228065.2 Penaeus monodon
GGCATCCGTTCTTTTTTGCCCGTGCAATCTGCCAGAGTGTTCATCTAAATCAATCTCTCTCAACCTTTTTCTTCTCATGTACCTTCGAACTTTTTTCTGAGGCGGTGACGTTCTCTTCACACACAAGAAAGAACGTAAAAGAATAAATTAGTAGAAAAAAAACAGAGTACACTACCTTAGCTAGTTCTTACATATCTGTTCCTGTACTTGTTATGTAATAGATACACACCCGAGCTAACAGTAATAATTTATGTAAATGTTGTACTGTATTAAGATTTCTATCGTGTAACTTTAAGCTTTCCCTTATGTACCTCTGAGGAGTACGCGTACCCTGGGTTTAGTATCTGCGATATAAATTCAGATAAGGGCATGGAAGTCGTTTGCTGTTTTACTTGACTGAATTCCTTAGCTTATAGACTGGCTTTTTTAAAATTAAGCTGTTGTCCTTTGCCTCTCGTAAGTCATACGTTTTACTTGTATCATTTAAGTGATCGCTTGTAAGACTTCGATTAGTATTCATGATTCTAAGGCAGGTGTTAGGCAGACATCGTTATAATGAAAGGAGGATTGCCCCCCATCCCTCCCCTTCTCTCCTTTCTGTCCCTCCCCTTAGTTTCGCCACTTCCCTCTCCTCCAACTCTCCCCTCGCCTCACCCTACCTCTTCCTTTTAGCCCTTTCCTCTACCTTTTTTTCTCCCCTACACGCCATCGCCTCCCCATCACCCTTCCTCTCCCATCCATGCCTTCGCTTCCCCATCACCCCTACTTTCCCATC
>NC_051406.1:11662346-11662907 GCF_015228065.2 Penaeus monodon
TCCTTCCCTGCCACCCTTCCTTCCCTCCCACCCTTCCTTCCCTCCCATCCTTCCTTCCCTCCCACCCTTCCTTCCCTCCCACCCTTTCTTCCCCTCCTCTTCCCCCTATTCCATTTACACCCTCCAAACCCATTATCATTCCCACCCTTTCTCCATCCCCTCCCTTCTTCCTCCCTACCCTCTAACCCCACAACCTTAAGAGAAAAAAACGAAGATTGTGAGCTGAAGATATCGCAATCCTGCCAGTCCAGTTCCACATATCTTTTATGGATGTAGCATGAGTAATGACCGGCGAAAAGTTTTCCCATTTCTACACGGAAACCTCTTGAGTTTTCGACATTTTTTTTCTCTTTCTCAATCTGATAGTAATTTAAAGACAATCATTGAACCCATTCCCTTTTTACTGCTTATGTGTAAATCATTTGTCGATGAGGAACAATACGTGCTCGGGAATTTTCAAGTAGTTTGGCGTGCACTTTGCTGGGATTCTGGCACGCGTGCAGTAGCGTTGATAAACTCTACGGTGATCACGCACCAGTCTTCAGATATGAAATCGCCATT
>NC_051406.1:11663560-11663846 GCF_015228065.2 Penaeus monodon
ACTCGGTGCTAATATATTCAACTATATCCAAATTCCTTTTATTTCTGTAAGGCCTTTAAATAGAATACTTTAAAATGAAGGAGTAAGAGCAAAAACCGACTACAAAAGGAAGGTAGAAAACAAAAATTCGATTAAACAGTAAGGGTCCCATATTTCTCTCTCTTTATGGCTGGGAACATAATGATGCCATTTTCGTTATCTGCTGAATCACCAAGGCTGCTTGGAAAAACATTTAAATCTCCCATTAATGGCGTCTCGTTGTGTGTGCAGAGAGAATATGATAAAA
>NC_051406.1:11664116-11664345 GCF_015228065.2 Penaeus monodon
GCGAGTTTCCGCCACCGACAAACATGATGGTTGACATCAATGTGCCGATACCGAATAGATAACCTCGCATTTTGGTGTACATTTTTATATATGTATATAAATCATTTATGTGAGAGATTGAATTACGTAATAACTTCATTCTGTAATATATTGCAGAATGCTGAATTTTTTGCCGCGACTTTTTTGGGATTAAAGGTATTAAACTTTTAGTCGTATTTATGCTGTACGC
>NC_051406.1:11664405-11664764 GCF_015228065.2 Penaeus monodon
CCCGAAATTTATAGACTGGCATTCTAATGACAGTACGTACTCGTTTCAGTCCATAAATACTTGCATTTGTTTAGTTTTTCATATGCACTGTTTAATCACGTAAAATACATATAAGTATTACAACACGATTTTGGCCGTAATTAAAAGTCTATCCTCTGGCACAGCATTTTTTTTCTTTTTTTAATCAAGTATATCATGTAATTACATTAGTTTAATAAATCGCAGAATCTAAACGACAAAAAAGTAAATAAAATGAATCTCGTATTGATATAGGTAAAAATACAAGCTCGAAGCGAAAATATTTGCAGTTCTCTACAATTTCAGAGCAATGACTTACATAGAAAATGGTGAAAAGAAGA
>NC_051406.1:11665359-11665779 GCF_015228065.2 Penaeus monodon
TTCGAAGGAAACTACTTTACCTAAGAAATATAGATATCCATTTTTACGAAAAAGAAATAAGCAGAAATAACGTGGATGTAAAATGAAAAAAAAAATAGTGAACGAAGGCCGACCATGTTTATATTTTCGTTCATTCATGTTTATGGGACAGTCGCGACGCAGGAATGGAAAGATATTCCAAAGCTGTTGTGAAACGCTAAGAATTCTGATTGTGCTCCGGAGACATTTATTCACTCTCTGGGGGACTGGAATGTTTTGGTAAATGTTCCCCGAATATATGTGTGGCGGAATGTAAGTGAATGTTTTGATGTGTGTCGAGATGGATGCGTGTGGAGAGATCGATAGGTTTGCTGGGTAAGTTAGGGAGCGTGTAACTAGGTAAGTTGTTACTACACTATGGAAGGTAAATTAAGTTGTTTT
>NC_051406.1:11666070-11666194 GCF_015228065.2 Penaeus monodon
TTATCACACGTGACAGCTCTAAATGAACATTTCTCCATTCGGACTAACTTGATTGCTACATGTAATTAATCGCCTTATCATAAAATTATTCTGGATAAAGCGATTTTACTCGTGCCTTTCTACT
>NC_051406.1:11666814-11667072 GCF_015228065.2 Penaeus monodon
ATGTGTGTGTGTGTGTATGACTGTCTTTGCTCAGCCTCTGTATTAAGCCCATCCGGTGCACCATAACTTATCTCCGTATAAATAGTCAGGGACATCGAGACATAACAGTACTGAGCGTTAGCATCACGATGACTGGAAAGTGCCTGCTTATCCAGATCTGAATCGGAAATGAGGTTGATGTTGGAATTCTTCTCTTGGACTCGACTGGAGTTGTAGCCGCGGCATTTTTTGGACCTACGTATTTTATTCAGGTTTTAC
>NC_051406.1:11667334-11667620 GCF_015228065.2 Penaeus monodon
CTACATGTAAAAAGAAAGTGAGAAACATATGTGCGGCGGCGCTAAAGGTGTCTACGAAAATGCTAAAGTTTTAATGGAACTTGGGCTGGTCGACGGAGAGGAGTTTTCGCTTCAAGGAACCATAACAATAGAGAGGCGAGAAGGAGAGCAAAGTGTGGGTCTCGTTGTGATGTAATATTAGGCTCAAGCTTGTCGATCTCCATGAAGCCGGAGGAAGTGCGGACGACCAATCACCTAAGGGAATGGACGTCATAATAGGCAGGGGCTGCGGAGGATACTCGATTTG
>NC_051406.1:11667865-11668267 GCF_015228065.2 Penaeus monodon
TGTTAGAAAAAAAAACCGTCGTCTTGTCAAACGAAAAACAAGCTGGCTTCCATATGTCTATATTTGGGAAAACTAATGATGCTATGCAAATATACGGGTGAATTAGGGGGCAGATAAATGAACCTGTACGTAGTCAGACAGATGCACTGAGCTGATGAATAGATAAATAGATTGATAAACAGATGAACGCATAAGCAGATTGATATTTGAAAACAAAAGTGGAAACAAAATATATGGATAATATGAAGCAATAGCTTTAGTACAAGTATGCTATAAATACGTTAAATAAAGGATGAATACCCAGTAACTCGATTAAAGCATATTTTGTGTAATGGGTTTGCCTGCTCTGAATGTCTTTGTTTATTATAATGTTTTGTGGCCTGAAAAACTCTCTTTTAATTC
>NC_051406.1:11668469-11668685 GCF_015228065.2 Penaeus monodon
CAAACAAGCGGTCTAGAGATGATGCATCGACATCAGTGCAAATTGAGAAAAAAAAAGAGAATATGGTACTCCAGTTCCCTTTTACAGCGTTAATCCTACTCAAGTTCCACTAAACTTTGCCTTTCATGGTTTTCCTTGCAAAATGGGAGGCAATATCTATTGACTGGTTTCATGTCTTAATGTTAATTTCCATTTCGCTGATCACCCCATACTGAC
>NC_051406.1:11668923-11670178 GCF_015228065.2 Penaeus monodon
TGACCATTTGCTTTCAACATTCAAGATTTTAGAATAACAATTTTTTATTCGTTTTCAACTATTTTCCGAATTCATTTAACAATTAATTATTTTTATTTGACAATTTACTTTTTTTTCAACAGCCACGTATCTCTGAATGCTTTCAACGGTTACCAAAACCTTTCAACAGTGCGATTGAAACAATCATCATTCAAAACAATTTATTCGGCAATCTTTAAATTCAATAACAGCCCCTGAATGTTTAATCACTGAGTATACTTACGTTAAACATCAACAAAACAATGAATTATGTTATGAACAGATAATTATGCAATGTCTCTAGTACATCCATTAAACATGTGATCACTAAAGAGGAAACTTGAAGGAAAATGATTCGCAGCAAAGACTTCCTACACTTTCACGGGCTGTTTCTGTTTGTGAGGTAGGGATGGAGGTAGGTGGGGGTGGGGGTAGAAGCAGACCCGTCGCCAGCATCCACCTATCATGGAGAATTTATTTCTGCTGGGGCGTCACGGGGCATCTGCAGCGATATCAATTCGCCCTCCAAATCACGCGAAATCGTTACCACACTGAAATGTGGTTTTGTAGGAAAAATGTCCATGAAATCCTCTTTTGTCTCCCTCGAGGGCATCGTAAGGTTCGCTTCAAGCAGCATCCAGAGTTTCGTTGTTGATGATCTTGCGTCCGCTTCCTGTGTGAGCCGCTTCAACAGTTTTCGCGTTGGTATGCTCCCACAGTGTGTGCCAAGGTGAGCTGAACTTCAAGGGCCGCTCTGTAGGCCTCGATAATGCACTCGTCATTCGGTGCCTCCGTGGCATGCGGGAGGGGTATATTGTCAAGGATATACAGCATGGTAATAAAATATCAACACGACGATGAACTGTAACCGGTAGGAGCTGCACACTCGTAAGTTAAATGAGTGTGTAGCAAACCGTCTCGATTCGGTGATTCGCTACTTGCTTCAAAAGTTCGAATTCGGCAAATGATGTAGCTTTTCGATCAACGAAGAACACAAAACAATGAAAAGTTCGCTACGAAGTTCTCAAGATTCTATTTTAGTTTTGTAAAATGTAGAAAATACTAGTGAATTGTCAATGAAGAGTGAGACGACTGTTAAAGTGAAGATTGTCGAGTGGTTTGGGATGATTATTGAACGGAAAGTAAAGAATGTCATTTATCGAGTATAAGAATGTTGATTCCATTCGGAGATGTTGAAACCAAAAATAACATTTTTCAGTTGCAATTGAGAAATGGT
>NC_051406.1:11670324-11670702 GCF_015228065.2 Penaeus monodon
CGAGACGGGATAAAGTAAATTGTAATAAAAAGATAAAAAAGAAGCTTTTAAGCATGCCTATTTCACAATATCCATATAAATGCAAACAATGAGAGTTCATGTTGACAAACAAACAAACCAAACAGAGCATTTCTATTCGCATTTACGAAACAGATAACAATACAAATATACTCTACTAATGATTTGTTTCTCCGCTGCAGTTGACTATGTTATCAACACATTAATTGGGGCCAGAGTGACAATGAAAAAGTAAATAAATTGATTGGATGAAGTATATAAGTGGATAAATAGATGAATAAGGAATAAAATGTACGGATTCGTAAGGAAACCTATATTCTGTTTCGTAGGCAGGAATTATGAGAACCGAAAAAATGCGTA
>NC_051406.1:11670747-11670998 GCF_015228065.2 Penaeus monodon
GTGATCCCTGAACCTATAATGACTGATAGCTACATTTTAGAAACATAAACATCTTCGTCTATCTACTGATCATTCTTCTTTCGTTCTGGCATTTTCTGTATCTATGTCTGTAGGGACTATATATGGAAAACAGATAGATTTATAGTTAAATGGATATCAATGAAAATCCAAGTTTTTGTGTATGTTTCTGCCCATTGAATGCGTGATGTGGAGGAGAGAGTAAAAAACAATTGGATTGATAAACAAAAGCG
>NC_051406.1:11671283-11673273 GCF_015228065.2 Penaeus monodon
AAACCGGCATATAGCGTCTCCATATGCAAAGAAAGGGCAGCCGTGGCGGCGGAAAGGCTCCCGGCGGAAGGTATAGTTGAAAATTCCAAGGCCCGGCGGCCAATTTCGTATTCATCCGCCTCCATAAAATGACCCTATTCTTGCCCGCATCTGCATAAATCGCGGCGAAGGAGACGGCGCCCCACGTAAAGGCCAGGGACAGTAGAGGGCGCTGTCGGCGATACAGGATAACTCCTTCTCCCTGTCATTTCTTCCTTTCTCTTTCCCTTCTTTTACTCCTACGCTTCCCTCCTGCTTTCTTATTTCGTTTCCTCTGGTTCCTTTTCTTTCTCTGCGCTTCTCGCTTTCTTTTCTCTTCCCCATATCCGTTCCCTCACTATTTTCGACGCTTATCCTGGTTCCTCTTTCCTTCCTCCTCCCACGTCACCCCAATCTCTCTTTCTCCTTTTCCCTCTTCATTTTTCCCGTTGCATCCCCACCCCATTCTCCATTGCCTCGTGTACCCCTCTCTTCTCATATTCTCCCATTCCCTCGTTCTTAACCCATATATCTCCTTCCTTCCCCGATTTTTCCCAATTTCTCCTCCGTTTCCTCATTTATCCTGTACCCCTCCCATCTCACCCCCCACCCATCCTTCTCTTAACCCCACTGCTTTCTCCTTCCCTCCCTTCACCCCCAATCACCCCTCTCTTCACCCCCAATCCCCCCTTCCCTTCACCCCCAATCCCCCCTTCCCTTCACCCCCAATCCCCCCTTCCTTCACCCCCAATCCCACTCCCTTTCCCCCCCTCCCCCGCCACTTACTCCCACCCTATACCCCACCCACCCCTCTCTCCTCACCCCCCATCCCCCTTTTTACTCTTGGATCCCCGCCAGAGGGAAGGAGAAACGCACGCGCACACACGCACGTCCGTTGCTTCAATTTCTCCATCGTGAATCCAAAGCGAGGAAAAGATTTGGGCATTATTTTTGGCACGCTCGTTCCTTTAACGCTCGTGTGGTCAATGTGGATGACGAGGGGAAGGAGGGAGAGGGGGTGATGGGTGGGTGGGGGGGGAAAGGAAGGGGTGAAGAGGGGAGGAAATGGTGAGGGGAGGGGTGAAGATGGGGAAAAATGGTGAGGGGAGGGGAGAAAAGGGGAAGGGAAATGAATGGGCAGGAGGGAAGAGGGAAACGGGGATGGTGAGGGGAAAGGGAACAAAGGGAGAGGGAAAGGAAGGAGGGAAGGGGTGATGGGTGGGGGAGACTGGGAGGAGGAAGGAGGGGTTGAAAGAAGGGGAGAAAGGGGAAGGAGGGGTTGAAAGAAGGGGAAGAAGGGAGGGAGAAGGAGGGGAAAACAGAACGGGTAAAGGGAGGAGGTTGAAAGGGAATGAAAAAGTGAGGGGAAAAGGGTAGTGGGAAGGAGAAGAAAATGAAGGGGAAGAGGGGACAGTGAAAGATGATGGGATGGGGAAAAGGGAGGAGGAAAGAGGGGAAAGGAAGGGAACAAATGAAGAAGGAAGTGATGGGAGGGAGTGAAGGGAAGGGGGAAACGCCGTGGCCGAAGGGAGGTGGGAAAAAGGGGGGGGGGTGGAGGGTGCAGATGAAAGGAGAGGCCAAAGAAATTGGAGAAAGGATAATAAAGAGTGTGAAGGGAGAAGACGAAAGGAAGAAATGAGGGGAGAAGAAAATGGATAAAGAGGACAAGGCAAGAGAGCGAGATAGGAAAGGGAAGTAAAAAGAAAGAAAAGTTTGAAAGGAAGAACAGAGAGAGAAAGAGAAAATGGAGAAAAAAAAATTATAACAAATGTCGCGAATACTAAAAATATTGATAATCAAGTATCAGTCTTCATTAATGTTACATAAGACACTTAAGAGAATAGAGTGAATTACGAAATGAAAAAGTATATGGTGCCTTTGTTAAGCATAAAGAAACTAGGAAAAAGCGTTAAAAAGATTACTATTAACAAAAGTATAGCGACAAAAAGAAGGAAAAAAAATGTGAATGTAT
>NC_051406.1:11673814-11673919 GCF_015228065.2 Penaeus monodon
AAGAATACATTAGGCACGGCAAAGGTACCACATTAGGCTCATAATGTAAAAGGGAAGCGCCAAGAAGGTCAGCGTTAGTGATGAGTAAGGGTGAGAGAACGCAGA
>NC_051406.1:11673986-11674062 GCF_015228065.2 Penaeus monodon
CACATGATGATCGAGGGAATATGAGTGACACGAAAATATTCATATGAGAACGTACATACGCATGAGGATGATGGCG
>NC_051406.1:11674324-11674514 GCF_015228065.2 Penaeus monodon
CATTTAGTCATTTATTCAGTCATTCTCTATGTCTCTCTTCATTTCCTCATCTCCATATATACGAAAACGAGTCGCGACGTCGAACATCTCTCACTGTTGTTGTTTTTGTTGCTTCTTGCCGTGTTTATCCATCTGTGTCTTTGTCTTGGCAGTGATCTTGATTCCTCGCGCGCTGCTGTGTCTCAAAAGA
>NC_051406.1:11674570-11674663 GCF_015228065.2 Penaeus monodon
GTATGAAACGACGGCTCCATCTGAGGAACGCCTCTGGTTGAGGCCTCAAGGCGTTACACTTTTCGAAACACGTCACGAGACCGTCTCGAAGAT
>NC_051406.1:11675416-11675665 GCF_015228065.2 Penaeus monodon
AAAAATTTTGAGCCGAAATACTAAAGCTTCCTTATTCGTTTCCCGAAGTGATACCTCCTTTTTTTAAAATTATAAGTGACATTTGCTTAATTCACAATTCATTCGTCGAAAATAATGGTTTCGTTGTATGATCGTACGATTTTTTTTTTTTTAAGGACTGTTCAATGTCTAAGTGCAGTTATATTTCCTGTAAATGATTACAGTATGTTGGTATGCTCGAGTGCGTATGGGCGGGTGTGGTTTTGTGAA
>NC_051406.1:11675766-11676151 GCF_015228065.2 Penaeus monodon
AAGCGTTTACATATATGCTTCATTATATGGCAATATGGGCCTGTGCTTGCGCGTGTGAATTTCTATATGCACACGTGTACGTACATATTTTTTCTTTATATTATAACTCACGTTCTGTCACCGTCAAAAGATATAGTGCCAAGAACGATAAATCTAACCACGCTGTGTACGTATCTGTGTGTAGAATCGTTGCAGATATTTTATGTACAAAAGTATATAAGCACCGGAGTTCAAATGATCACCTGTCTTCCCTCTGTTGGCAGGGCCATTTTTACAATGACAAGAGCATGAAAAGCAGCACATGTTACAAATAACACGCACATGCATAAATATAAGCAAATATGCAGGTATAAGTTTATATCTGCAGAGAGTCTTTTATATATTC
>NC_051406.1:11676269-11677039 GCF_015228065.2 Penaeus monodon
GCGTTCAGTACGCTTCTCCTATTCCTCATGATTCTTCTCCTATATTTTTCTTAAATACACGCAGGTATCGTGTTTACACAGGCAAATGTTTCGCGATGATTATTCTTACAAGATCAGATGCTTGTGTGGCACCTTGAGTTGCCACATCATTCTTTTCTCACCATAATTTTTCCTTTTCCTCCTTTTCCCTACAGTGCACCAGTTCCTCTAGACGCATCCCTCGCACCGTATTCCCGTGTCGAAAAGTGAGTACCTTACTCTCCTAGTTTTGGAATGTGCCTGCAAAGAGGGGAAGAAAGGGGAATAAAAGAAGAAGGGAGAGGGGAGATTCTGGCAACCCAGGGCAAGGTCGGGGGGACTTAAGTCTCGTGCATTCTTCGGATACGAAAGAATTTTGTGACAACGACATTAGTATATTTCCTGCTTGAAAATTTGTTGTATTTCAAATAATCTCTGTATTGATATCAAATTCATTTATTTATTACATAACACAGATTTTTTTATTAGAATTGTGTTAGTATCATATCCTATAATGTTGTATGTATTTTTCAAGTATTTTCTATTATTTAATTTTTTTCTATTATTTTCTATTATTTTTCTATTATTTTTCTGTTATTTTCTATAAATATCATAACGATCATCGTAAATCTTTACCAGTATTAGTTATTATCTCTACTGCTTTATGATAACATTTTCCATATTATTTTTAAGATAATATTTTATTTACAATATTTCATTTTATCTCTTCATTCCCAATATCAATAAAGGAG
>NC_051406.1:11677079-11677223 GCF_015228065.2 Penaeus monodon
CAGAAGGCTCATTAAGTATCCAAACATTTCAAATTTACCCACATTTATAGTGTCTCTTCTCTGGCATCATAGTAATCTTTTTTATAATCTTTTTATATCATTTCCTGGTACTTTCACTATAGTGTTTTTTTATCGGATCTGTCG
>NC_051406.1:11677310-11677998 GCF_015228065.2 Penaeus monodon
CGCTGACTTTTCCATCTTTTATTTGTAGTATCAGAACTGATATAACATTAACCTCATAATTGCTGGAAAAGGCGTAAATCTGTAGAAAGAGATATGCATTTTCTTAATTTTCTCTAATGAAATCTGTATCCCAAAAGAATAATAAAAAGTAATCATAAAATGGAAAGATACATACACAAATCAGTCAAAAAGTTAGATAACACAAACCAGAATACGAACAAACGCAAAGAATAATAACAATAAAAGCAAAACTTTCAGTTGCTCAAAAAGCCCCTTCAAATAACAAGGAAGATCTCAGTGCATGTGAGGATTCCACGCTCGTCTCGCTAAGGCCCTGGTTCGGTGTGAAGGTTTGTGTATTCCGCTCGTGCACCGACGCCCATAAGACAGGGAGTCGAACCTCAGTCGGAATGGAAGCGGGGAGAGGGAGGGAGACTGCGAGAAGCTGTGGGGGGGAAGGGGAGGGGAAGAGAGGGGAAATGTTGGAGGAGAAGGTGGGAAGCTTATGAAAAGTGTGGGAGGAGGTGGGGGTATGGGTAAGGGGGGAGAGAGGTGGAAGGAGGTGGAGAAAGAGGGGAAGTGGGGAGAGGGAGGGTAGAAAAGGTCGGAGTTTCGGGAAGTGTGGGTGGAGAAGGGGGCGAGGGGAGAGTGTTGGGGGAATGAAGTGGGGGGGAAAGTGTGGGAATCT
>NC_051406.1:11678180-11678263 GCF_015228065.2 Penaeus monodon
TCTGGGGGAAAAGGGAATAGTGGAGAATCTGGGGGGAAGGGGAGGAGCGTATGTAAATGTGAATTTGCAGGACGGTTTAGGTG
>NC_051406.1:11678453-11678525 GCF_015228065.2 Penaeus monodon
GAAGTAACATTTAGATATTACACTTACTCATACGCTAGCTACAACAACAATTATCATATTATCTACATCATT
>NC_051406.1:11678547-11678649 GCF_015228065.2 Penaeus monodon
TATTTAGTGAAATAGATATGATCATGACAATCTAGAGGACAATTTTATTCTGCTATAAAAGCGTCAGAAATGATCATCGCATGAATCTACACTGCATTATTC
>NC_051406.1:11679504-11679668 GCF_015228065.2 Penaeus monodon
CCCAGCCTGGTTACAGTGAAGTGCCTGACGGATGACCGAGTTGTTCTTATCATGAATATTCAGGCAGCAACACGAGATGGAGTTGTGGCCGGCATTTCGGATGATTCTTCTCTAACAGTATTAAAGAATACGAGAATGAAGTTATCCTAGACTATAGTTTTAAG
>NC_051406.1:11680519-11680662 GCF_015228065.2 Penaeus monodon
AAATCTATTGGTTCTTTCTGTATTTGCATTGCTCTTACTCCGCGTGACAGACACTTCTGTTTTGCTTATCAAGAATGCTTTTTGATATTTATTTCATCTTTCAAGTGGGGGGGCATAAATGCAGTTATGTCGAATTAGACTTC
>NC_051406.1:11680863-11681074 GCF_015228065.2 Penaeus monodon
CTTTTTTTTCTCTCTCCCTCTCATTTTCTCTATTGTAATAACCCCCCCCCCTCCCAGAATGAAGCCAAATATCAAACCAGAATCCACGGCGCCGCGAGCTACTCGAGCAACCGAGACAAACCCTGCTTCGGAGTCCTCGCTACGCACGGTGTCCTCTTTTTGGCAGACGTCCAGACAAAATAATTAATACAGCTTTCCTTCTAACTCACCT
>NC_051406.1:11681096-11681543 GCF_015228065.2 Penaeus monodon
ACCCTGTTATGTTGCAATCCCATATCATTATAGCAATTAAGAATGGGAACGCTCGACAATAGAAACACTCACTCACACTCTGGTCCGGAACTGAAGATGGCTGCCGTTCTGAAGCTTTGAACCTTGTGCTTCGAAGCATGTTGTTTGGTTGTTGTTTTGCGGCTGGTCGTTGCTGGGTCGCGAGAGGGGAGAAAGGGTGAGAAGGAGAGAGGAAGGGTGAGTGGGAGAGAAAGGGTGTGAGAGAGAGGGAGGAAGAGTGAGTCGGAGAGAGAGGAAGGGTGAGAGGGAGAGGAAGGAAAAATGAATGTGAGAGAGAGAAAGGGTGAGTGAGAGAAGGTGGGAAATAGAGAGTGAGGGATGAGCGGGGAAACAGGGACAAAGACGGACAGAAAGACAAATATACACAAGGTAAGCCTGACAGGTGGTGACACAGGCAGGGCAAAGGAG
>NC_051406.1:11681837-11682017 GCF_015228065.2 Penaeus monodon
CGTTCTGCATTTCCGATGATGGTGACTTAAAAAGCAAAATAGTTTTCTAAACGTTAATTATTTAATTGAAAGTTTTGCTGGTGTTTTGCGATTGAAAATAATGCAGATGGGTGTTTCTCTGCTCGGGATATTTGAAATCTTGATTACTGCATCTTTGCTATTGCTGTTATTGCCATCGTT
>NC_051406.1:11682625-11682963 GCF_015228065.2 Penaeus monodon
TTCTATTTTTCACGAAGCAAATAAAGGAAGGACAAATTATTATCTGTCTTCCAGGGAATTGAACATCCGCATAGAAAAGAAAACGAGTTTTAAGGCAAAGGAAAACGGGCAGCAAGACTAAAGAAAACGGGAAATCAAATTGTTCATAATGCATATCTCGGGAACTTTGATTCGGAGAGATTTGAAGTGATATCTGCAATGGCAGAATGAAGTCAGCATTTATCGGTAAGTAATAATTAAATTGGAACGTTGTGTTCCGGCCGATTTTAGTTTCGGTATGTGAATTCACAAATATATGTATGTGTGTGTGCCATTCACACGCGGACACGACGCATATG
>NC_051406.1:11683054-11683291 GCF_015228065.2 Penaeus monodon
CGTTTCGCCAAAGAGGTTCAGTTCCCTTAAACTGCCGTAATGGTCTATAATGTAACAATTACTGTGAAGCTATGACTCTGTTTAGTGTTTGGTCTGGGACCGCTCTGAGAGTTCATTTTATTCCTTGTCATTGTTTGTCTCTTATCTTCCGTTCTCTCTTCTCTTTCATGTTCTCGATTTTTGAAAATTATCCCTTTTCTTTATCCTACATTTATTTTTTTCTTTAGGGATTGGAAC
>NC_051406.1:11683636-11684128 GCF_015228065.2 Penaeus monodon
AATAGTAAACCCCCCAATATCAAGCCCAACGCGCTAACAGGAGAAACCGTTGGCCAAACTTCCCAAGCTGTCAAATGAGGCAAACTTGGAATAGGTCGACGGATATTGACAGGACACGGCAGCGAAACATCATAAATTGATTCGGCCTATCGTATACTATCGAATATTCTGTGGATTTTCGAAATGGCATGCGATATTTTGGTTGTTTTTCGTAACGCTGTGTCTCGATTTGACGACATTCTGTTTTGTTGTGTTGATTAGTTATGAAATAGTTTTGCCAGTGGAAACAGTATACTTATTTGCTCAGTATTCGACAGGGAGGGTAAAGAAACCATGGGAATTTAATGTTGAAAATCGTGTTTTTGAAAATCTCGAACGTTGGGGGTTCTGCGCAGGCTGAAAACAGGAAAGAGGTTGTTGAGAACGGTAAGGAGGAAGGCAGACGAAATTACCGGGGCATACCTTGAGACTTTAAAGCTTGCTAGGAAAAAA
>NC_051406.1:11684158-11684565 GCF_015228065.2 Penaeus monodon
AAACAGGATAGGGGTAAACCGTGAAAAGTTTATAGAGATTAGAACAGTCTTCTATAGGGTTGTCAGTAAGCATCTAAGTTCTGATGTGACGCGTCCATTGTAATATCATTAATAACGACACTCGAGTGAAGGCCTATTTCGTGTTAATGAATGTATGGGAAACTTGAATAATCAAGTAATGATAAATGAGCGTTTAACAGTGTTTTAGAGTGACGTTGATAAATATACATAGAGAGGTGTATTCGAAGTTGTGTTTCAAGGGCACAGAGCATGTAGTTTGCAGTTAGTGTAAATTATATATATGAATATAAACAGAGGGCATTGTGTAGATGGAAGTGACAAATAACAATCATAAGTATTAAGAAACGTTCATATTTCACGCTCATGTTGTCTTCCAAATACTTATA
>NC_051406.1:11685039-11685246 GCF_015228065.2 Penaeus monodon
GAAAACTTTACTCAGAGCCACTTTGATCAATTACAGAGGAAGTTGTGCTCGGCTATGGCATTGTGTTTAGATAATAAAAGACTGGGGTTATGTGTTTTTCAATGCCGGACACAAATCTCATTGTGTGACGAACTTTTTATTGGCTAAAGTAATCTCTGGCTTTGGTTGGGTGACGTCCACTACTGTCGCGAAGATGTAAGAGGATTT
>NC_051406.1:11685588-11685887 GCF_015228065.2 Penaeus monodon
CTAAATAAAAAAAGCACATGTATCCATACTGGCACACCACCTTTATCGACAACATGGAAAAAAATAACACCCCTGCAACAGAAAAGAACAAATTACTTAATGCACGTTTGCAAATAACACCAAGACGCGGTGCTCTCTGCAATCATGAGAATTACATGGCATTCGAGGGCCGCCAGCTTGCAACTTCACTTTAAATGGAAAAAAATGTAACAGCAATTTTGTATTTCCCTGCGAGGTGTAGGCTCTGTTGGGGCTTAATCTTTTGTATGTAATTTGAATATAATACATATGCAGATAAA
>NC_051406.1:11686874-11687049 GCF_015228065.2 Penaeus monodon
TACCTGTGGCTTTTAGATTTTGATGTTCTTCCAGGCACCAAATCAAATTTCGTGGCTTCTGTAAGACATTCTCTTGCCTCACGAGAATAGAAAGAGCGTGACAAAGGATTCTCTCGCCTGGAATTTCGTAGAGCACAACAGAAAACAAGGACACGGTCTTTACAAATGGGTAAGA
>NC_051406.1:11687222-11687423 GCF_015228065.2 Penaeus monodon
TTTTATGTGTGTGATAAATATCATGTATCATGTATTCATCTCTATCCTTCCTCATCCTCACCTCTTCTGTCCTTCTCTTTGCCTCCTTCCTTTCCTCCATCATCCCATTATTCTCTCCTGTTTCTCGTGTCTCCTTCCATCCGTCCGTCCCTCTAACTCCCTACTCTCATCCTCGCCGCCTCATCTCCCCTTCTAACCTCA
>NC_051406.1:11687958-11688423 GCF_015228065.2 Penaeus monodon
TCCCTTCAAGCACAAGCTGTCTTCACACACGAGGTCTCAAGGGAGAGGTCACCCGAGCCAGAGGCAGGATGAGGGGGGGGGGGGATTGCAAAGGAGGATGAGGGGGTAACAAGGAAAAGGGAGGGAGGAGGTGGGAGAGGGACCCTGAGGAGTAGGGGGAGGGGTAATAAAGAAAGGGGAGGGGGTGACAAGGGAGGGGAAGGGGTAAGAACGAAAGGGGAAGAAGGAGGAGAGAGGAGAAGGAAGGGAGTGGAGACTGAAGGAGGAAGAGGAGAATGGTGATGATAATGATGAAGTTAAATGGAACAAGGGAAGAGAGAATGGGATGATAAATGATGTAAATACAAACGGAGAAGGAAAATAGAACACAACAAAGGAAAATACAAGTAAAAATACACGAACTAAATGGAATGAAAATAGTATATAATTAAGGGGAATGGCTCAGGATGAAAAAGATAGAAGGTG
>NC_051406.1:11688554-11688700 GCF_015228065.2 Penaeus monodon
GATATTCACGGTTATGAAAAAGACAAGGATGAAAAGAAACGGAAAAGCGACATAACGGAATAAAACAATAGATGGGAAAAATTGTAGAAAATACATCCAGGAAAGATTTTTTTTTCTCTCTCTCTCAATCTCTAGAATTTCTCTAG
>NC_051406.1:11688978-11689157 GCF_015228065.2 Penaeus monodon
CAGGTGACCAGGCGAGGCGAGGGTCGAGCTTCTTAAGCCAACCCGTGTGACTCCGGAGGGAAATCAACAGGCAGGCGTCACAAAACCCTTTCTAAAAGCACGTTGTCATTATGTAGCGTGGATTCAAGCTCCCCATGACTGCTTTTTATGCATAAGGTGCTCTGTGTGTGCGTGCGGCC
>NC_051406.1:11689174-11689247 GCF_015228065.2 Penaeus monodon
GAGGGGGGTGGGGGTGTCTTCTGGGATGGGGGTGGGGGGGAGGTTAAGGGATGAGGGGGGGTAGGGAGGGGAG
>NC_051406.1:11690181-11690532 GCF_015228065.2 Penaeus monodon
AGACACCCCTACACACCCGGGGCCTTCAACCGCATCTTAATGATTATGTCTTCAGATCATTTCGTACCAAAGCAGGACCGGATCGGAGGCGGTCGTTGGCTGGAGTTGAGCCATACTATGAGCCAAATTTCAGTTTCTCGACCTCTAAAAGCGCCGTAGCTTCTCCGTCGAGCATGTGATGATAACGGTTGATTTGGGGATTAGTGAGTTAATGAAGGTTGATGAATCAGTCTCAATGAATGAGTCGATGATTTGGGAGAATTAGCGGGTGATTCGGAGTAGGTTCGTGGGAGTTGGGGTCCGAAGTGATTAGATTGTCCGCAAGGGTTTGGCTGTTGACTTGGCTTGTAG
>NC_051406.1:11691002-11691200 GCF_015228065.2 Penaeus monodon
GCCTCTGAAATAGGCATACATTATAAGAGTATATCTTTTGTTGTCTGTTTGCAATACACGAGGAGTTATGCATTAGATGCAGAATAAAAAAGATAAAAAAATAAAACTACTACGAAACGTACCCCTCGTCATGTTATAAATCTCCCTCCCTTTGCTCTTCACGCACCCAGTAAAACACATATCCCTACCCTCTACGAA
>NC_051406.1:11691245-11692010 GCF_015228065.2 Penaeus monodon
TTCAGCGAAAATTCCAGGCAGTCAAAAATCTTATTATATGTCTCTCGCAGTGCCACACACAATATGCAAGAGGGCCTTATTGAGTGCCAGGAGCGAGAGTGACATTGCTCTGTCGGCGCATCAATCAATTTTCCGGGTTTAAGAATCACAGACAAAAGGGCATATGGGTGGGAGAGAGGAGGGGGGGGGGGCTGAGAGAAAGAGAGGAGATTGGAGGGGGGGGGTGATGAGACCGCATGCAGGCTCGGACGGTGCGAATTGAGAAGAGAGGCGAATGCAAGAGAGACCGAGAGCAACAGAGAGAGCAAAAATTTATACATACATGGTGCCAATATACGAGCTTCATGCGTCCCCATGGATATTTTTTTTTCACTAGTTCAAGAGTAATATTTATTCAGATAAAGATCCCGAGAAGGAGAATGGTAGTCGACGACAGAACACAAACAGAACGAAGTGGTTATGGTGCCAACTCATCAGACATGCCAGATGGAATTTTTGCAAACAATCACGAGGTAAATTTCAACATAACAGTCCAAGATATGGTAGTAGCAACACAAAATGGTAGAGTCCCATATTCGAAATGCTTAGTTGAATTTGAACCAAGGAAATGAAAATTTATTTTGTTTGCAGATCATTTTGGAACAGTCGTTTGTTTATGATGAATGTCATTTGATTAATTGTTGTTGTTATGAGCATGTTTGAAGGTTATTATCAATATCCTTTGTTGTTTTTCTTTTTGTGTATTTCCGTACACTCCCCTTCGTC
>NC_051406.1:11692325-11692463 GCF_015228065.2 Penaeus monodon
CGACGTAATCTCTCCCAGCTAAGTGAGTCCACGCGGCGCCCTACCGCACGCAGTCCCAAGCAGGGAGGATGCTGCTTATAAACCAAGCATTACCCAGCAAGGCGGAGGTGATAGGGGGGAAGGGGTGGAAAGGGGAAG
>NC_051406.1:11692504-11692570 GCF_015228065.2 Penaeus monodon
CGAGGGGTGGTAGGGGGAGGAGTGGTCGGGGGAGGAGTGGTCGGGGGAGGGGTGGTAGGGGATAAG
>NC_051406.1:11692780-11693029 GCF_015228065.2 Penaeus monodon
ATGCGGAGGATGGGGTGAGGGGGGGGGAGAAAGGGGAGGGGGTAAGTAGTGTTTTTCCCATGATTCGTATTGGAGAAGAAGGGGAGAAGGAAAGGGAAACAGGAGAAGATTGGAGGAGCTGAGAAGGGAAGAAAGTGTATAGAAAGGAAGAGGAAGAAGAGGGATAAGAAGAGTGAAGGAAGACGGGGGAGAAAGAAGGAAGGTAGGAGGAGAAAATATTTTTAAAAAGGGGAAATAAAGGGAAAAAGT
>NC_051406.1:11693251-11693337 GCF_015228065.2 Penaeus monodon
TATTTGGTAGTAGGTGCATGGCGTGCGATTTTGCTTCTCGACTCCGGGAGTTACAGTTCTTTTCATGTTTTTCTTTCTCTCCTTCT
>NC_051406.1:11693526-11693870 GCF_015228065.2 Penaeus monodon
AAGCAGCGAGAGAGAAAGTGATAGGGAGCTGCTTCTCGTCACCCCGGCCCGCCTCGAGATCCGCTTTCGTCTTCGCATCTCAGAAGCCACGGGAGCAGCAGCAGCAGTACGGATGGCTGCCTCTTGCACAGACGCTGGCCCGTATAGATGGCTCTCGTGAATCTTAGTGACTTTGTGCAAAACTTTTCATGAGTCTTTATCATTGTTAAGCCCAGACGTTGAGCTCGACGCGAAGGCACAGACTGGCTCGGTGAACTCGGATTTATAGATATGCATGGCAGGGGGAAGTTGGGTAATGATTGCGCGCTTGGTTCGTTCTCCCACGCTCCCTTTCGCCCTTTCTT
>NC_051406.1:11694769-11695168 GCF_015228065.2 Penaeus monodon
CATTTTGCTTCCTCCACGTTCCAGCACCACACACCAAAAAAAAAAACTTACTTAAATCAAACGAACTTAAAAGTAGATTTTCCCGAAATTTCTCGAAAATTTCGAAAGAAAACGAAAGGTGGAGGGGGGGGGAATAAGTTAATTAGGCTGATTAAATAAATAGTTTTCAATATCCTGCTCCTATTCCTCAGATGTGCTGAAGTTCTCCTGATATCACAAACGACTCAGATGTTCTTTATCTCATATGCAACCCCTGAAGTTTGCTTTAATAGCCCCCAATCACAAAAGAAGCATAATTATCACACGCGAATCTCGGCCTTAAGCAGCATACATCATAAGGCCTATATCCCTTTGCCCGAATCCCCAGCTTCCGAAAACGACCACAGGGAGCCCTCTCTC
>NC_051406.1:11695195-11695994 GCF_015228065.2 Penaeus monodon
CCTTTACCCATCCTTGCCCAGGAACCCTGACACGCGGCGGGCTAGGGGGAGAGGGGACGAGAGCATAACGTCGAAACTCTCATGGGGAAGTCGTGGGCGGTTGGGCCTTATCGCCGCCCGTCGCTTAGCACTCTCCAAATCATGAGACTTGGGGAAAAATTACATCCGACACAGTTTCACAAGTTTGGTCCAAGAATCCGAGAGGGAGAAGAGGCGTCACACCGTGGAGTAGCGGAAACGAGAGAGAAAGGGAGGAAAGAGGAGATGAAAAGAGGGAAGAAGGGAAAAGAGGAGGAGTAGAAGGAAGGAAGAAGGAAATGAAATGTAATAAAGAAGGGTAAAGAAAGAGGAGAGAGGCAAGAGGATGGAGAAAATGTACGAAGGAAGGAAATGAAACACGTGACAGTGAGCAAAGAGATGAGAGGAGAGAGAAAAACGAGAAAAAAGGAAGATAACGAAACGCGAGTGAGAAATAGGGGAAAGAAGAAAGGGGAAGAGAGACGGCAGGAGAAGAGAAAAAACAGAAGGAAGCTAATGATGCATGAGAGAAAAGTGAATAAAGAGAAAATGAGAATAGAGAGGGGGAAAGAGGGAAAAAATAAAAATGAATATAGTATGGAAAGAAACCAATAAATGTAAAGAGGAGAGGGAAGATGAGAGGAATAAGCGACAGAAGAGAAAAAAAGAAGAAAGGAGAAGAAAGATGAAATAGTAAGAGATAAAACAATAAGGATAAAAGGGATGAGAGAAGGCGAGAGAGAGAAAGAGAGAGAGAGAGAGAAAGAAAGAGAGAGAGAGG
>NC_051406.1:11696044-11696156 GCF_015228065.2 Penaeus monodon
AACGGATAACAGACCGAAGATAGCACGTGTGCACTTGCAGGAGGGAGAAACGAAGCTGAAGTCAGACTCCCTGCCGCTGACACCGACGTCTGGGACATCAAAAGGGGGGTGG
>NC_051406.1:11696530-11696706 GCF_015228065.2 Penaeus monodon
ATGTGATGGCAAGAGGATGCAGAGAAGACACACAGTTCCTTCGAAATCTGTCTCTCTCTCTTGTGCTGATGCGTACGGAAGCGCAAGGGAAGTCGAGCGGAATAACGGAGGCTGCAGTCAGGTCGGAGATGAAGGAACAGATGCTGGCGATGCTGAGGATCCTGGAGGTCCCATGG
>NC_051406.1:11697135-11697408 GCF_015228065.2 Penaeus monodon
GCCAGTACTGTTGAAATAGAACAAAACTGCAGTTGTCCCCGTCAAAGAGAATGGTTTCATGATATTGATATATGAACGAAGGGGAAAAAATGAACAGATATAGATAAAAGACAGTGACAACAAAATACGTTTTTCATTTTTCACTTGTATATAAAAAAAAATACTTTTAGCTGCACTAAAAGGGGAGTCCATTGACTTTTTAGTTCTTTTGCCACCCGCTACGCCACTGGAAACGTGAATGAGACACCAGTGGAGGCTCTCCTCCACCTCTTA
>NC_051406.1:11698008-11698270 GCF_015228065.2 Penaeus monodon
GCAAAACAAAAACAGAATGGGCAAGCGTATAACTTTTAAAAAATGGATTAAAGAATAATAATAATAAACAAAAATTCAAAAGCGAAATGAAAACCTGTAGGAGCAATACTGTGAAACACTCGCCTCTCGTGTGTGGTCTTTGGTCTCCTCAAATCTTGCCCAGAATTTAATATCCTTGTCTTTATTGAAATTTTTGACGGGAGTTCATCTAAGATTCCGAAATGGATGGAGAATGTTTGTATTGTTTTGGATTTTTTTTGTC
>NC_051406.1:11698507-11698642 GCF_015228065.2 Penaeus monodon
GGTTTTAGTTTAATTTAGTTTTGTATTTTGTTTTGATTTCGTTTGTTTTTCTATTTCTTTATTTGTATGTCTGTGTATGTTTTTTTCTGTTCTCTCTTTTTCTTTTATAATTTTCTCTTTCTATATTTGTTTCCA
>NC_051406.1:11698934-11699074 GCF_015228065.2 Penaeus monodon
CATGACGATGATGCTATTTCTTTCACATGTTTATCTACAGTTAATAAAAATCTTGTCCCATAAGAAGATTTTCTTGTCAGGCGGCAAAGAATACAGGGAACGGAGAGGGTCTTTGTTCCTGGCCTTATACTCATATTTGC
>NC_051406.1:11699601-11699746 GCF_015228065.2 Penaeus monodon
ATAGACTTGCTGGGAACCCATTGCATGCAAGACCCTCGCCATCACCGCTGCAATTTTCTGCATTGAGGAAGACCAGAACGACCCTCGTGTGCAACGACAGAATGAATGGTCCCCTGCAAGGTTTTCTTTGCACCTCGAGCAATCT
>NC_051406.1:11699832-11699975 GCF_015228065.2 Penaeus monodon
GGGAGCTCAGATTTTCTTGCTAAGTTTGTGAAAAGTTTTGATCTGATCTTTCTTATTTCCGCCGAGTCAGCGGCCCGATCGGCGAGGTGTTGAAGTCTACGGGCTTTTGGGCTGGCCCTGAGCCGCGCTTCGCAGGCACCTGA
>NC_051406.1:11701165-11701997 GCF_015228065.2 Penaeus monodon
TTTTTTTGTTATTTTCCGTTCTCATTAAATCTTACTCTTATCAATACAATTTTCTCTTTTAATCTGGTTCTTATTCATCAATTCCCTTTCTTCCTTCATTTCGTCCGCATTCCCTAACCGATTCCCTTTCTATTACCTTTCTCGGCGCTTGTCCTGATTCCCTAATCCCACTCGAATTCTTTCCCCCGTTATCACTCCCTCTCTCATTCCCTGTTTCTTCTCTCTTCCCATTTCTCACTTCTCTCTTCAGAATCCCTGTTCTCTATTTCCCACTCCCTGTTCCCCATTCTCCACTCCCTGTATCCTGTTTCCCATTCCCTGTTCCCTGATATCCAATCCTTGTTCCCTATTTCCCACTCCCTACTCCTTATTTCCCACTCCCTACTCCCTGATTCCACTCCTTACTACCTATTTCCCACTTCCTGTTCACCACTCCTTACTCCCTGTTCCCTATTTTCTACTCCCTGTTCCCTGATTCCCACTCCCTACTCCTTGTTCCCTATTTTCCACTCCCTGTTCCCTATTCCCCACTCCCTGTTCCTTATTCCCCACTCCCTGTTCCCTATTCTCCACTCCCTGTTCTCTATTCTCCACTCCCTGTTCCCCACTCCCTACTCCCTGATTCCACTCCCTGCTAGAACTTTTAACTCCCACTCATCCTCATTTTTCCTGTCACACCCTGAATCTCTTAAAATGTTTCTTACGTCTGCTTTCACTAGGGGCGAAAGGATCAGCCGAAAACTGCTCGAAGTGACGGCGAAAAAAAATTAACAATAAAGAAATAGGAAAAAAAAGGACAGAAAAAAAAATCTTTATGGTTTTAAATTGTGAA
>NC_051406.1:11702469-11702963 GCF_015228065.2 Penaeus monodon
ACATAGATATGCAACATTATTCTTCAAGAACCAAACCCAACCGTCGGAACAGTGTTGAGAGAAGCCTTAGGCGAATGAAAATAATAAGATATTCCCCGATCAACAATACCACTTGACAGGTTGTCTGCTCTCGGAAGAATATCTTTCTTGACCGCGATGCAGCCTAGATTATTCTTTTGTGCTTCACTTGGTAAATTTGCAACAAAAAAAAGAAAGAAAGATTGAAATACTTTCATTCAAGGCTTTTGGAATGAAATTGCAACTATATACTGAGAAATCTTTTTTTTTACATTGGTATTAATTCGATATTTACACTAAGCTGGATCTAAATGGACAGTAACAATATGTGAATATTTTATAAAGGATCATTTTAGTTTTTCATGGTAAATGCGTTTCTAGTTGTTTTTTTTTCGCATTTAATGCAAACGTTACCTCTCTTGTATTTTACTGTATTGTTAAAATGTAAAAATCCGTTAACCCCATTCAGGTATTCA
>NC_051406.1:11703331-11703444 GCF_015228065.2 Penaeus monodon
TACGCGGACCAAAATACTGAAGGCAAACTCTGTCAGGCTCAGGAAATAGAAGCGGCCAACACATGCTCTAGATAATAACTCACGGCATTCTGTATTGAAAAACGATAGGCTCC
>NC_051406.1:11703831-11704051 GCF_015228065.2 Penaeus monodon
AGCCTTCTTTTATGCAAATCTTCCCAGTTCTTTCTTGTCTTTGTATTTTCTTCATCTCGGCGCTCACACCTCTCGGGGGTCGCCGTGGAAAGCATACGTCTCCTACATTATGAAAATAGAACGTTAAAGCCATTGTGGAAAGGAAAAAAAATGATATCTATAATAGAAAAACTTAGAGAACGAGAAAGGAAAATAGAAGGAAATGTTAGTAATATATATA
>NC_051406.1:11704082-11704257 GCF_015228065.2 Penaeus monodon
AAAAGTTTTTGTTATCATGTATGTTATAAAGGAAAATAACTTTTTAAACTGATTAAAAAAAAAATCTCTCTTTTCCTAACTTTTGTATTTATCAATATCAATCTTGTTTTTGTCTTTTTTTAATTATCAAACGATTAAAAAAAAATTAAGAACAATATCGATACCGGTGTTAAGA
>NC_051406.1:11704746-11704810 GCF_015228065.2 Penaeus monodon
GAAAGTAATTCTATGACAGTTGAATTAAAAATAAATCATTAATCTGTCATAAGTTTAGGTAATT
>NC_051406.1:11706061-11706246 GCF_015228065.2 Penaeus monodon
CAGTTTGTATTACAGATGAACTGATACCGAGAAATAGGCTGACCAGTCGAGGATTGGGAAAGGCAATGAAATAACACACACAAAAAAAGTGACCACAACGAAATGTGAAAGATATGTACGATAACCGTAAATGGGGTTATGAAAGACACATCGAACTCAAGCAAGAAAAATACCAACCAAACTTT
>NC_051406.1:11706358-11706594 GCF_015228065.2 Penaeus monodon
GAGATGAACGAAATTGATAAGACAAAAACGACTGAGAAAACACACACAGCTGAAATAAAGTCGATACCCAATAGACCTTCGGCAGAAAGTATACGAACGTAGACGAGACAGACCAAGACAATTTTCAGTTCTCGGAGACATCTGCGAGTTAGATAAAGCGAACGAGGGCCGTCCTGAAAGGTAGGAAGAGGCCATAAGGGATAAACTCTAACGTAAATCAATGGTACAGTAGCCTT
>NC_051406.1:11707937-11708276 GCF_015228065.2 Penaeus monodon
CCTTAAGATTCCAAGGTAAAGCCTCAGGGAGAGTAAAAGCAGTTGGTGGGCGAAGTAATATAATTTTGCCGGGTCTGTTATTACGCGATACAATGAGGGGAAAACTGGGCCGGAGGAGGAATATCTTGAAGGAGGAATACCATGAGGGGAAAACTGGGCCGGAGGAGGAATATCTTGAAGGAGGAATACCATGAGGGGGAAAATAGGCCGGAGGAGGAATATCTTGAAGGAGGAATACCATGAGGGGGAAACTGGGCCGGAGGAGGAATATCTTGAAGGAGGAATACCATGAGGGGGAAAATAGGCCGGAGGAGGAATATCTTGAAGGAGGAATACCAT
>NC_051406.1:11709398-11709661 GCF_015228065.2 Penaeus monodon
CACTACCTCCCCCCCTCCCCCTCCTCTCCAGGGACGAAAGAACGAACACACAAAACAACTTAAAATTCAACATGCAAGGCACCCGAAGCCTAAGAATAAGCAAAGAATGTGTGACCGAAATTAAAAAAAGAAGAAAAAAAACATGAAAAGGAAGAACTCGGATAAAACTATCAGCATAAGGCATAAGCGAGAGGAAGAGATAATAGGGCTGGCTTGCGGGGGCTTGCTTGGTCGAAAAACTGGCTTGGTCAAAAGGGGAATTG
>NC_051406.1:11709790-11710019 GCF_015228065.2 Penaeus monodon
AGGATAAGGGTTGAGAGTTGGGGAGAAAGGATGGAGGGGAGAACGGGGGGAGGGAAGGATAGGGGATTAGGTGAAGGGGGGGGGGGTCGTGAAGGGAGACAAGAGGTATAAGAATAGAAGGTTACGATAAAGTGAGGAGATAGAGAAAGGAGAGAACGGGAGGTGGGGCAGAAGTGAAACAAGGGAGGGAGGAATAGGGGTTAAGAAGGAGGACTATTGAAAAAAGGAT
>NC_051406.1:11710135-11710448 GCF_015228065.2 Penaeus monodon
AATGAAGAAGAAATAAGGGAGGGAGATATGTAAAGGGAGCAAATCGAGTATGGAGACATGGTGCAGAGGGAAAAAGGGAGAGGGAGAGGGAGAAGAGGAGATGGAGAAGAGAGAGAAAAATCTGAGAGGACGTCTACAAAAGGAGGGAAAAGGATGAAAGGAGGAGAGAGTGTCCAAAAGATGGAGGAAGCCAAAAGAAGGGAGAAGAGGAGAGAACGGAAAGAGAGGTAGGAGCAAAGAGAAAGAGCAAAGCGCAGGGCGTAAGGGAGATAAAAGAGAATCTAAAGACGAGGAAAGGAACTGATAAAGACCG
>NC_051406.1:11710478-11710800 GCF_015228065.2 Penaeus monodon
GAGGGGACAGGGGAAAAGAGAGGGAATAACGCAAAACTGAAAATAAAGAGCTGGAAAAAGAAACGGAAAGTGCAGGCCTTAAGAGTGAGAGAGAGAGAGAGAGAAAAGGAAAAATAAGGAGAATTTCCGGATGCAAGAAGGGGAAGGGAAGCTAACAGGGAGAATGCTGGGGGCGGGGGCGTTAGTGGGGTCAAGGAGGGGGTGGGGAGGAGGGGGGAGGCGAATCCTTGTTTATTTGCCCAGTTCAGTGACTTCATTCCGGAAGATGAAAGTCGTTATGGATATATTTTCCGTTATATAATGGCTTTGCGCCGCTGCGTGG
>NC_051406.1:11711421-11711676 GCF_015228065.2 Penaeus monodon
GAGTGTTAAGAGGCAAAATGGGCATCATGTGAAAATCTGTCGAAATTTGATAAAAGCCTGAGTGATATCGGACAGAATGTGACGAGGGAAAGGAAGAAGGGGAGGAGAAAGAGGGGAGAAGGAAGGGGAGGAGGAGGGAGGTTGGGGGAGGTTAAAGGGGAGAAGGAGGAGGAGGAGGAGGGGAGAAAGAGGAAGAGGGGAACGGACAGGGGAAGATGAAGTTAGAGAGGGAGGATTGAGTCTTTCATGATGATG
>NC_051406.1:11711962-11712062 GCF_015228065.2 Penaeus monodon
CGTATTATATAACTAATAACCAAAGATTGGGAAGACTAGAATGGAGAAGAAAATAAAAGAAAAAGTGCTCAGAAAATAGAGGGAAAGCCTTAAAGGAAAA
>NC_051406.1:11712215-11712339 GCF_015228065.2 Penaeus monodon
GAAAATAGACCTGAGAATAAATCGGAGAATAAGTGTGAAAAATAAATCGGAGAATAAATCCAAGAATGAACCGGAAAATAAATCGCAAAATCGTGTGGAGAAGAAATCGAAGAATATAACGGAG
>NC_051406.1:11712757-11712931 GCF_015228065.2 Penaeus monodon
CAAAGAGAAAGTAAGAAAAGAAAAAAGGAGGCGATATTGGTAGGCAATTTGAGCCTCCTCCTTCACTCGCCAACAAAAGGCAGCTCCTCCAGTATTCCAGGCTTGAACACGTCCCGGTCTAGTTGTATCGCGAGTCCCCTTTCCTGCCTGGCCTATTTTACATGCGGGCTAAAG
>NC_051406.1:11713076-11713604 GCF_015228065.2 Penaeus monodon
AAGGACGTTACGTCAATAAACGCCATATCACCTGGTATAAACATTTAAGTAAATATCTGAACAAGCAAACAAATCTCCGAATATATGTAAGCAATATCAAGTCTTTGAGTAAACAAACCTCCGAATATAAGTAAAGAACATAGTCTTTAAGTAAACAAATATCTGAAGAAAAGTAAATAAGTGTTTATAAATAACCAAATCTCCTCATATAAGTAACATCAAGTCTTAAGTAAACAAATCTCTGAATATAAGTAAGTAAAATCGTCTCTAATTAAACAAATATCTTCATATAAGTAACTAACATTGAGTCTTTACTGAGATATCCGCATATAAGTAACATCAAAATAACTTTTTAATATAAGTAAAATAAAATACGTAAACAAATCTCTGAATGTAAGTGCATTACATAAAATCTTTACGTAAATAAATATATGACCTGCATTTTGAGGGCAAACCAATGATGGATGTTTCATGTCTTTTGATTATGCGAAGAAAAGTCTTGTTGTTTTCGTGTTGCAGAATGGGTCC
>NC_051406.1:11713892-11714151 GCF_015228065.2 Penaeus monodon
AGTAGAAAACAACACCAGAAGAAGGGCGTAAGAACTATATTTAAACCGAGGAAGAAAAAAAAAAAAGATTAATAGAGGTAATTGACTGTAGGCTAAATGGGACTTAACATGATGAAGAATGACCTTGCGAATGAAAGAAAAACAAAAATACAGGAACGAAAAATAGAGAATAAGTAAGTACCTTAGGACCCCCCCCCCTTCTCCTCCCTCATCAAAATATCAAATAGCATATTAACTCCTTTAAGAATCCATCCTGTTT
>NC_051406.1:11714224-11714379 GCF_015228065.2 Penaeus monodon
CGCTATATTTCTGTATTCGGAAGGCGTGTCACCCGTTACCGAAAAGACAGTAAAACACACACACGTCTTTCTGTAGTCTGTCCTTTTTGCATAGAAAACGATGACATATGTACCATCCTCTACTGGGAATACTTTCTTCGGGATCCTGTCGTTCT
>NC_051406.1:11714451-11714817 GCF_015228065.2 Penaeus monodon
CATTTGTAAATGTCGTCAAATCTCAGTATCTTTAAAATAGTTGAATGAATGAAGCAAAATGATAATCATACCTGTTACGAAACGCGATTGCATCTAAAAACACTTTTTCATATTTTCTCTCTCCTATTTCATCTCTTTCTCCCGATATTTTATGTCCGTTATACGCAGCAGATCCCAGGTGACATCTAGCGAGCCACCGTCTATTACGAAGGCACGAGATAAGTTTCACAGAAGCGGTTAAAATCTGTCAGCTGTGACAAGCTGCCTCAGGTAAAATCTATTTGCGGGAATTGCTGTCTTAAGACGAACTACCGAGATTTATTTATGGAGGAGGCGAGAGAGCGAATGGGGGTGGGGGTGGGGTAG
>NC_051406.1:11715020-11715095 GCF_015228065.2 Penaeus monodon
TGTTTCTGAGTTTAAAATGTATATATTGATGTTGTACAGGTAGGTTGGGTCAAGTTCAGGAAGAATGTGGATGGT
>NC_051406.1:11716180-11716437 GCF_015228065.2 Penaeus monodon
CTAATGATAGTAGGGAAATGACGAAAAATATATGTCTAAGAAAGAAAATGAAAGAGAATAATGATGCAAGAAAATCTGATCAAAGAGATGAAATGTAAAGATAAAAGAAAAGAAGATAATTAGATAAATGAAAAGAAAAATAAATGAAATATAAAAAAAATAATAATGAACATTTTTGATAAATTGAAAGATAAAAGAAAGGACGAATATGAAAAAAAATGAAAAGAAAATAAACGAAAAGTAAACGAAATAAATGT
>NC_051406.1:11716478-11716846 GCF_015228065.2 Penaeus monodon
GCGATAAAAGGTGTGAAGAGAGAAACAAGTGGTAGAGATGCAAGTCTATAAATAGCCGCTATCTATTGCACAATTGCATCGACTGACAGAGCAGAGACCTTTATTGCAAGGCTACGCAAGGGGAGTCAACAAATAGCGGTTCTAGGGATGTGCAAGAATAATAGTAGTATATAGTATATTCCCCTCTTTTTCTTGTTTTTCTTATTTTCTTATTTCTTTTTTTTTTCTTTTTCATTTCTTTTCGCTTCAGATTTATGTTCTTTTCTATTTTTTTTTCTTTCTGTTTTCTATTTTTATTGACATTGTTGAATTGACTATTGAGGATTGTCGGTGGGATGAGGTCCGGCAAGAAAGGTTGGGATTAAAGG
>NC_051406.1:11717851-11718086 GCF_015228065.2 Penaeus monodon
TAATATTTTTTCATTGTTCCAAGTCCTATGTTTGAATTTGTCATCTGCTGGACACACACATTCTTCTTTCACGTCGTTTTTGAGCCATATTTCATTCTTTATTGACCTTTTTTTCTTTCCTCATAGTCTTATTAGCAGAAGATGTCAATAAAACATATTGAAAGGTTTGGTGAAGATTGATGTCATATAAAAGTGTATAAAAACATTGAAGTCTGAGCAATTCTCGTGTCTTCAG
>NC_051406.1:11718263-11718858 GCF_015228065.2 Penaeus monodon
CAATTAAACCGATTGTCACTGCTCAGAAAAGAGTAATTCGTACAATCATGGGATTGCGGAGGAAAGATCACAGACATGATAGCTTTTGCACTCTGAGATTATCAAAATTCAGTGAAATTAACATTTACTTCTATGCTCTGTTTGTTGATAAATCCCTAAACATCTACAAAGATAATATATTTCACTTAAGAAATTTTGATGGTTACGGTGTTCGATTCCAAAATTCATTGACAGTTCCATGATCACGATCGAAGCATTCTGAATTAGGCGTCCGCTATCACGGGGCCATTGTATGGAATTATCTACCATCTCATGTACGAGATACTTCGTCTCTTCCATCTTTCAAGAGGATTCTGAAATCGCTTCTATTATCCCAGTATTAAATGTCCCCTCTGTGAACAAATCAATGAACCAGTGTTTGTTCAGTATATTTCCTTTGTCATTGACTATTAACTTATTAAATGCCATGAAACTGTGTACGTAATCCTGTTTTGTGTAACTACGAGTAAGTTGCCCTAAGAATGTATCCACACTCGGGAGGTTCATCCGCTACTTTCTTGTTAACTGTACTTTTGTATTTTATTTCTTTGAGACG
>NC_051406.1:11719517-11719597 GCF_015228065.2 Penaeus monodon
CAGGCCAGATGGTATCTGTCTCGTTAGCCTCAGTCTGTCATGCTGCGGTCAGTGCTGATTGTCATGCTGCACAACATCGT
>NC_051406.1:11719623-11719943 GCF_015228065.2 Penaeus monodon
ATGTTGAGAGAGAGAGAGAAAAAAAACGAAGTTCGTGGTTTCGCCAAAGAACCATTTCCCAGCGATGAGACTTATGCTTTTGGCAACGAATTATATTGTTAATAAAGGATACCTGACTATGAATATATAGATTCCATGAAAGGGTTATTTGAAATTTTATATAATTGATGTTTTTTCTGGTAATTGAATTTCACAACAACACTATTCTGCGTAAGAGAATTCTATACATTAAATTATAGAATGATTCATAGCACATATGTCTCAAAGTGCCTTGGCCTTCCATAGCAAAATATCCCTTATGGGTTTTTCACTTCAGTACA
>NC_051406.1:11720153-11720253 GCF_015228065.2 Penaeus monodon
CTAACGATCTAATGCAGAATTCCTCTTTGGTTTCTTCAAGACGTTCAGCTCGTTAAAGGGATATCTGATAGCACAGTCAATATTGACGCTTCCCTACTGT
>NC_051406.1:11720684-11720922 GCF_015228065.2 Penaeus monodon
ACGGAAAAGAATGGACGATTTGTCTTCTGGTGTCCGAATAATGGTACAAATTGGGCCAAATAAATGCTCAGCGAACCGAGCTGACAAGGGCTTAATTTTCATATTACTGCGTTACGTTGTTATGACTCGTTGTTATTTTCCTGTTTCGTTTTATTGTGCGATTTACGTGTCTCCTTCTATTCACGTTTTCTTGTGATGTTTTGGCTTATGAATTCGTATCAGTGTGAAGTCGTTTCTA
>NC_051406.1:11720979-11721219 GCF_015228065.2 Penaeus monodon
CTTGTCCAGAATTATTAGTTTTATTTTGTTATTGTTAGATATAGTCAAAAAACGCTTTTCACCAATAGCATTTTCGTTGCAAATAGAAGTAACTTAATATAAACTCGATAATGAGGATGCGAACCGATTACCGAAGCTTCTGCGGCGAACAACCAGCGTTCATATCGAAGCAAAATGAAGCTTGATCTGGTTTCTTTTTTGATAAATAATTGCCAGGGAACAGCTCTGTAATTCGATGAG
>NC_051406.1:11721315-11721616 GCF_015228065.2 Penaeus monodon
AATAACGGCAGTTGGTATCTGTGTCATCTCGCGTATCTGAGTGTTCGAGATGTTTTGAAACACGAAGCTCAAACGAGGTCAAGTGAACTCTGTGATTGGGTGGATGAATTGTAAAGCGAACCGTGATTTTTTTGTGTGTGTTTGATGTCAAATGTCTTGTTTATTTGCAGTTCTCGAGGACGTTGTTACTGATGAGAAGTCGCTGTGAATTAGGTCGATTCGTTGCCTCTAATATAATGATCGTCCAAGGATTAATAATGATATACCATCATTTTAAGCTTTCTTCCTTCACGCTCTTGAA
>NC_051406.1:11721691-11721818 GCF_015228065.2 Penaeus monodon
CTTGCAAACTCCCGAGCGAAAGACTCAGGCGCCGCCCCTTTGCTTCCAAGACCTCTGAAGAATCTATAACTGATTGAGGTATTGGTTTCTTAGTTAACTTTTTGATTGCGGAGTCTCTCGAGCGTAC
>NC_051406.1:11721898-11721991 GCF_015228065.2 Penaeus monodon
AAGGACTTGTGGGTTGTATGTGAGTGGGGAAAAGGGGCATGAGGTGGGCAAGCGTTTATGCGTGGGGGAATATGTGGAAGAGGCAAGGGAGGC
>NC_051406.1:11722174-11722418 GCF_015228065.2 Penaeus monodon
AAGCCAGAGTCTGCATTTGTGTAAATGTGCATGCATTGGTTTTAACACTTAAAATTTCAGCCTAAATGAATGGTTTCATTGTGAACACGAAGAGCAGACTTTATTGCAGGAACATTTTTATATGGAAACAAAGCATGGCCATCGGGGATGAAAAATGTTATACTCCGCCTGAATGACAAGCGATATTTAGTCATGTATGTCAGGCCGTTTCATATTTCATGAAGCTTTTACTGTGTGTTTATGC
>NC_051406.1:11723133-11723449 GCF_015228065.2 Penaeus monodon
ATCATTCTGTCTGTCTTTATAATGGGTCTTCCGCCATCATTTCAACATAAATATATTATATTAATAAATATTTGCGTAACGGACGTCCAGCAGACCAAAAACAGCGACCAAAAATTCTTTCCAGCATTGTATCTATCGCATTGAAAATTGAAAGCGAAATGAAGCATCTTCGCGAAACGATACCATAAAAACCGAAGAAAAATCGAAGTGGATTAAATTTTCCAATTCTTGACAGTGAATCAGATAATTAAAATGAAACGATAGAGCGAAAGAAATATCATACTTTCTATCCTTTGATCTTCTTAGAGCTCAGAGC
>NC_051406.1:11723885-11724115 GCF_015228065.2 Penaeus monodon
AGACAGAGACCCAGAGAAACAGATGTAAAGAGATACAATAAAGATACAAACAAGTAACCAGACAAAAAAAGAAAAAGAAAAGATAAAAGAGAAAACGATAAACACGATAAAGAAAACGATAAACACGATAAAGAAAACGGAGCATCCACCATCACCTTCAAGCAAACAAGACCCCTTCCTCCTGTTGCTAAAGAGAGCATTTTCCCACATTCCGTGATGGATACGAGCGA
>NC_051406.1:11724235-11725097 GCF_015228065.2 Penaeus monodon
AGAGTACAAAGGCAAAGGCGGGAAGGTGGAAAAGGATCAGAAATCTATTAGACAAAAGATGAGAGATTGCAAGGCGTTCCGATCGCTCTTGTGATAAGCGTTCGGAGATGTTACGGATTATCTTTTTTTTTTTTTCCTCATGAATGGTGGGGGGGTAGATGGGGGGAGAGGTAAGGAGGGGATGGGGGGGGGCGTTAAGGAAAGGGTGACTGGGGAATGGGGGGGAAGGGGGAAGGAAGGGGAGTTAAAAGGAGAATGGAAAGGGGGGATACAGGAAGAGGAAGGGAAGGGTGATTGAAGTAAGAAGGGAGAGAGGGAGGAGATAAGGGAAGGGTGACCGAGAATAATTGAAATATGATGGGGAAGGAAAGGGGATGGAGGGAGAAAAGAGGGCTGGGAGATAAGGGGAAGGGGGGGGGAAGAAAAGCGAGAGGGGAAAGGAAAAGGGAGGGAGGAAGGAAAAAGGGAGAGGGGAAGCGAAAAAGGGAGAGGTGAAGGAAAAAGGGAGAGGCTAAGAGGAAAGAGAGGGGAAGGGAAAAGGGAGAGGGAGAGGGGAAGGGAAAGGGGAGAGGGGGAAAGAAAAGGGAGAGGAAGGGGAAACGGCAAGGGGGGAAGGACAGAGTGACAGGAGAGGGAAAGGGGGAGTGAGGGGAAAAGGAGAGGGTATGTTGAAGGGAAAAGAGACAGGATGGTTTCGTGAGTGAGATGAAAAGGGTAAGAGAGAGAGAGGAAGAGCGGAAAAGAGAAAATAAAATGGAAAAGCAGATAGAGAATCAGGAAAAGAAGAGAGAGGAAAAGGAAGGAGGGAGTTAATGAAGAGAAAGAATCAAGATGGCGAGGGAGAAAGAGGGCGGACGAGGAT
>NC_051406.1:11725159-11725266 GCF_015228065.2 Penaeus monodon
TGAGGCTGCAACAGAGGGAGGGGGTCAGTGAACGATTCAATTGCCTGTCGCGGGGCTCAGAGGCACGGCTGGGGCGTCGCTTTGAACGGTCTCAGGATTTGCCTTCG
>NC_051406.1:11725537-11725744 GCF_015228065.2 Penaeus monodon
GAATGAAGGCGAAAGAGAGACAAGGGATAAGAGAACGAATTTAGGAAATAACCAAACAAGTCAAAGAGGAGGGGGGAGGGGGGGGAAGGGGCAATAGGGCCAAGGAAGAAGCGAGGAGAAGAGGGGATGGCACTTTCCTCTCTGAGTTAGGCATATTGTCGAGGCACCGTGGCACAGCTGAGGGCAAATGGCCACGAATGTATTATA
>NC_051406.1:11726293-11726401 GCF_015228065.2 Penaeus monodon
ACCCAAAAATAGAATTGGACAAAATATGCAGCACCAATTTTAACAAGAACAAAACACAAGAACAGCATACAACAGCATCGCCAAAATTTGCATCCCTTTCTCAACGCC
>NC_051406.1:11726542-11726767 GCF_015228065.2 Penaeus monodon
GGTCACCAAGAATGTTGCAAGGCAGAGACCAAGCTGCAAGGAAGGTGGCAAGGAAATCGGGCGAGAATTATAGGGAGCTTTAGTTATTGCAACAGTGCTGGCAAAGGACAGTTTCTGGGTGCTTGCTTGCAATTGCTCCCTCGTGGATGGCTTTGGGGTGATTTTCTCTTTAAGAGGGGAAGGGTCGTTATCCTTCGTATTTCTTTGTTGGATGACAGTGGCGGG
>NC_051406.1:11727499-11727615 GCF_015228065.2 Penaeus monodon
GGGTACGGTAGTTGGTGACCATCATGCCGCAATACATCACGTTAATAAGGTTGGGTTAAAACCTTTTTGTTTTTATTGCTTCTTAAGTAACAGTTAAATGTTGCTAACAATTCACT
>NC_051406.1:11727864-11728168 GCF_015228065.2 Penaeus monodon
TTATATGCACATACCGTATATGTGCGTGTTTGTGCGTGTGTAGGGGGGGAAATGTTAATTACATTAGCGTATAATACTTTTAAAAGATATAACCCCTAGGCGGTAATTACAATAGCGTATAATATTCAAAAAGGCGTAATCCCTAAACGTTAATTACAGTAGCGTAAAACATTTATAAAGATGTAACCCCGAAATGCTAATTACAAACATCCTATTGTAGAATTATTCATTCTTGTTCATTCCCTTCATTAAAAGACGGTCCAAGAGGAATCTAAAATTAGACGCTGCTTATAAACAATAAACA
>NC_051406.1:11728208-11728436 GCF_015228065.2 Penaeus monodon
CGGTTCTTACACCTTCACCAAACAAAAACAAAACAAAAACACGTGCTTAGTCATACTTGGCACGCGTGTGGGCTGGCGTGTGAAGCCGGGGGGAGGGGGCAGGGGGCGGGCGTTACATACTTAAGATGCAAGCCCTATTGTTCCCCCATATTCGAGGAAGGAAAGTGCTTTACAACCTTCTCGACGCGCTGAGCGACTCTTAAGTGGATAAAAGAATAATAATCCCCC
>NC_051406.1:11728478-11728661 GCF_015228065.2 Penaeus monodon
GAGGGAGGGGGGGGGGGTTCTCCTCCTGAGAGATTTCCTGCGCATGCGCGGCGAAGCTCTCTGTGACGACGTGTCAAATTGTGGAGGGAAAGCCTAAACGAAGCGAGGCAAGCGAAACATACATAGTAAAGTGAAGTAATAAGTCAAGCAGCATTCAAAGCGAGTATGAGTACGTGAAGCAAT
>NC_051406.1:11728688-11729023 GCF_015228065.2 Penaeus monodon
AAGACAAGCGGATCAAACAAAGAAACAGAACGACAAACGAAGAAACAAAACGACAAACGAAGCAACACACGGAGAAAACGAAGCAACAAGTGAAACAGCGAGCGAAACAAGCCAACACAGCGGCGTATTATCGGCGCGCGTCCAGCCCTCGCCGCGCCGCCCCCTCCCCTTCCCCCTTCAAGCCTTCGTTGATAAGGAGGGACACAAAAGTCAGCGGCTTGAAGCTGTCGCCGGCGTCAGGCAGATCGTCGCTCGGGCTCTGTCTTCGCGTGAGAGGAGGGAAAGATTTACAGCCTCGTCAGCACCTTCGTCTGACGGAAGAGATATCGCCAGCG
>NC_051406.1:11729559-11730827 GCF_015228065.2 Penaeus monodon
ACCCCGTCTTCCCCAATTCACTAACTTCTGTAGGTGTCGCGGACATGTCTTCGCTCTGTTGCACATCGGATTGGTTTATGGACATGTTTATACAATTTATTTTCCTTCCTCTTTTTTATCCCCTTTATCTTTACCTTTATCTTTATCGTCACTTCCCCTTACTCTCCCCTTACATCGCAGGAGACGTGATCTTATCCCTTCCCCTTAATCAATGGACGCTTGGTATAATGTCACCTCCGTGATATATCAGTTTTATCGTCTTCTTGTATCTTTATGTGTGTGTATTTTTTCCTTATGATATATATAAGGTGAGAATTTAGTGTAGCGTCGCCATTAAATTTAGGCAACTGGTGGTGCGTCCAACAAGCAGAGTGTGTGAGGTGTTGGTGGGTGTTCAGCTGTATTATGTAGGAGAGGGGGCGGAAGGGTGTTCTATGTTGGGGGGGAGGGGGTAAAGTGCTTTATGCGGGGGATGGTGTTTTGTATTGGAGGGAGGGGCACGGAGCTTTATGGGGGGAAGAGGTGGTTGCTTACTGTTGGGAGGAGAGGGGTGCTTCGATTCTGCTGGAGGGCTATGAGAGATGCTTTATGTTGAGGGGGAAGGTTAAAAAGGGCGCTTTATGCTAGGGAGTTATGTAGGCTGCTGTATGCAGAGGAGAGAGGGGGGTCTTCATGCTAAGATTACAAGAAATGGGCTTTATTCTGAGAGGAGGCTAAAAAGGGTTATTTCCGCCTGAGAGGTGGTTAGATTGATGCTTTATCCAAGGGGACATGAGTGTTTATCCTGTGAGGAAGGGAAAAAGGGAGCTTTATGTTTAGGGAGGATAAAAAAGGGTCCTTTATCATGGAGTTCAATTAGTAAAGGTGCTTTATGCTGTGGAGATAGATAAAATAGGGTGCTTTTGCTAGAGAGAGCAGGGTGCTTTATACAAGATTTTAAAAAAGTTACTTTATGCTGGTCCTCGAAGGGGGGAGGGGGTAGGTAGTAGTATGCTGGGGCTTTATACTGGAAGAAAGTGTAAGAAAGATGCATTATGTTGAGGAGGAAAGTAATAAATGTGCTTTATGTTTTAGGGAGAAGTTAAGAAGGGTGTTTTATGTTGGAGAAGGGAGGAGAAGAAGAGCTCTAGATGCTGCGGGTGGCGGGTTACGTACGGGAGGCTGCGTCTTCTCATAGATTCTTCGAGATATGGAAATGCTTGAGGGGAACGTTGCTGAGGTGGCAGTGCTTTCAAGGGGGAACTTTTTCCTCGTGTGTGTTTTTATCC
>NC_051406.1:11732250-11732872 GCF_015228065.2 Penaeus monodon
AACACGCATTAACGACTAAATCCTAAGACCCATTTAGTGCTTACGAGATATTAATTCATTCTCTCGTCTCGATCTGGCCGAGTCTGGAGGGGACATGGAGAGGGGGGTGGATGAGGGGATAAAAAAATGGTCCAAGGGGTAGAGATGGAGGGAAGGGAGGGGATTTGAGGAGAAAGGGGGATGGGGAAGGGGTAAAGGAGTTGGGGGAGGGAATCGGGGAGGTGTTGGTGGGGGGGGGGGAAGGGGGTGGTGAAGGGGTTAAAAGGAATCGGGAAAGGGGTTGGATAGGGGAGAAGGCGAAAGGGGAGGGTATTGGGTGAAGGGGAGAAAGGGGAAATCGAGAGGGAATATATGAGCGGATAAAGGGAAGGGGGAGAGGGGAGGGGTTAAGGGGATGGGGAAATGGGTACAGTAGGAGAGCAATGGGGAGGTGGGGGGAAGGGGATGGGTGTTCCCTAGACAGAAAGCGATGAATGAGACAAAAATAATATCTGGAAAACGGCCAAGGAGGAACACAGGGCAAGAAAAAGGGGCGGCAAGTGATGACACTTTGAATATATACATGGGCGTCGCAGAGGGGACTTAGGGGGGGCGAAGGGGCGGGGATTGACGTACGTGGTAG
>NC_051406.1:11732990-11733276 GCF_015228065.2 Penaeus monodon
TAAAGGGGTGGGGGTAAGGAGAAGTGGAATGGGTGACGGGAGTAATAAGAAGAAATGGGGGGGGGGAGAAGTAAGGGATTCGAGTAATGTTGTTGTTGGGCAGACACATAAACACGTGATGAGGCGCGTTGTGTTCTCTTGTCAAGGGATTTCATGCGGGAATATACGTGTCCCCTGTTTTTTTTTTTTTTTATGTGCATACACTTTTTTCATTTAGGACTCCGTTATTTTTAAACTGGTCGATCTGTCTTGCCTTCTTGTCGTTTCTTAAATCTTAGGTCATCTT
>NC_051406.1:11733599-11733781 GCF_015228065.2 Penaeus monodon
CCAAAAATTTAGAGCGAAAAAGACAAAAACGAAAAAGCAAATATAATCCGGAGAGCGATACGGAATCACTACCAGAGGTTTATGAGCACAGAAGGGCAGGCCTGATAACGCTTGTTTTACTGAGGGGGAATGAGGTAGAATGAGGGGGGGAGGGGGATGTATCAGGGGTATCAGGTTGGCTG
>NC_051406.1:11733858-11734009 GCF_015228065.2 Penaeus monodon
AAGGAGGGAAATTTCGCGTGTCTTCACGTCTTTCGTTTACTCTTTCTCCTTTCTTAGTCTTTTTTTCTGTCTTTTTCATTTTTCTCTTTTTTCTTCTTAGTCTTCTTCTTTCTCTGAGGGAATGCAATTGGTACACACACGCGCACGGACG
>NC_051406.1:11734079-11734386 GCF_015228065.2 Penaeus monodon
ATACTGTTGTAATATATGACCAGAAAAGGAACTTATAAGTTCACTGTTTTTACACCGCCACGTAACCGCTCCCTCTGATTGAAGTTTGCGTATCAGAAGTTGGTAGCCCGTAAGCTAATCGATTCCACCCTCGTAGATTCGGACTTCCCGGGTAACAAATTCCTAGATTATGAGGTCGAAGGCGCTAGAGGTGAGTGCAGACTATTGTGTGACAATCTGATGCAAATTGATTGTATAGTTAGTTTGATCAACGGGCACCAAGGTACTGATGTCTATGTATTGTCAGGAAGAAGTTAAAATGTTTACA
>NC_051406.1:11734658-11735039 GCF_015228065.2 Penaeus monodon
CTGCGTGCATTATGTGGTCCCCCCCCCCATGTATGCATGTCTCCCGAATCAAAACACAGAGCAGTCGCAGCCATGAACACAGACTCCCGACAAGAAACCAGACCCGAAAGAGCGACGGAGAAAGCCCCCTTTGCTTAACCTTCGTCCGGCCTTTGTACCGTGCGGACCTATGGCGGTCTCGGTATCAGCCTGTGCGGTTCGATAGAGCTCGGACGCGAAGCTGCTGGGAGTTAAGGAGCGCTGTTGACCTTCTAAACCGGAAGCTATTACAGGTCGGGCCAAGGGACTGCGGCCTGACCTGTAGATAGCTGACGCTGGAATAAAGGGAAAAGATGCTTTCGATGTTGCCAGCGGAGAATGCTAGAGTGGTTGTTTTTTTCA
>NC_051406.1:11735083-11735148 GCF_015228065.2 Penaeus monodon
TTGTGTTTATTCCCTGGTTAGGATTTTATTAAAACCTTATATTTGCTGGATTTATGCATTAATAT
>NC_051406.1:11735464-11735669 GCF_015228065.2 Penaeus monodon
TCTGGATAAATATAAAGTCCAAGTGAAGATGGAGGCTGCAGTATGGATCGACAATACCTAGGTCAAATATCAGAGGGATGTCAGATCTGAGATTGGTAGAAATTGGAAACCCGTTTTAGACAAGTAATATTTTTAGGATTTTTCTTGGAATCTGAAATGAGAGTCAAGAACAGACGGTAATACCACAATAATTACTTTTCCTTCG
>NC_051406.1:11735800-11736041 GCF_015228065.2 Penaeus monodon
CTTCCCTCTACCCCCCCCCAACTCTCAACAAGAACCCTCAACAACTGCCATGATATTCATTACCATCATTATCATTATCACATCCTTAGTACACAACGCAGACACTGAATAATGATAACCTACATGTAAAAGAGTCTAAAGCAGAGGTCGGCAAAACTATCATTTTTCAAGGAAGTGACAGATCAAACGCGGGAAAATAAATACGAAAGGCAGTTCTCCCGTGGCATAGATAGAAGAGAAT
>NC_051406.1:11736139-11736232 GCF_015228065.2 Penaeus monodon
ACGTGAAAGCGACAGCTGGAGGGACATGGAAATGTGTTGATATGTATGAGAGAAAAACAGGAATGTGTGTGGGAATATGAAAGAGATAGATGA
>NC_051406.1:11736457-11736603 GCF_015228065.2 Penaeus monodon
AAAAAAAATCCTAAAATGAAAGAACACGAAAAGATCACCGAGATAAGGTCGAGGATGAGATGCCGGCGCCAAGATTTCAGAGAAGGAGCGGATGCTGCGCCCGTTAATGATGAGTGATGATTGGTGATCAACCGAGGGTGCTTGGC
>NC_051406.1:11736645-11736752 GCF_015228065.2 Penaeus monodon
AATGGTGCCGACAATAATGTGCTGTAGAATAGTGGTGATGGTGGTGGTGTTGTGACATTTATAGTAATGAGTGTAATTAGAGGATATAAGATGTAGAAAAGTGTTTT
>NC_051406.1:11737257-11737326 GCF_015228065.2 Penaeus monodon
AGCCATCGGTTAAAGCAACAATAAAAGGCAACAGAAGTGACCACAAGCACCATCGAGATCCCGTGCCGT
>NC_051406.1:11737372-11737845 GCF_015228065.2 Penaeus monodon
ACTCGACAAGGCTCGACCCCCCATATTGCCCAAGGCCGAAAGCACAACAACGGAAAAGCCATCGCCTGTCCTTGCGAGAACAAGAGCAAAACAAAGACACACACCAATTAGGGAATGCTCTCGCCTGTTTACCAAGTCAATAAAAATTCCCTCGGAGGAGAAGCAGCGTTGCCAAGACACGCATGCGCGCCGCGTCATCTACCGAGAAGGGTGGAAAAAAAAGTGACCACATAAAAGAAAGTACATTATGTGGATGACGTTATATTTCCTACGGGAGGAGTTATGGAACCGGCGATAAATCGTAGAAAAATAATCTGGGGAGTGCTCGGCCACCCAGACAACAGATTTTGACAGTTAGCTTTATGGATTGGCTGGGGAATCAACGGTCTGGGTAAATGAACCTTGTTACTAACTGTTGGCTGAATTAAACGTCGGGAGCGTGCTTGAAGGTTGCGTTTAGTTAGGCCTGCGCT
>NC_051406.1:11739364-11739617 GCF_015228065.2 Penaeus monodon
CACAAAATCCAGACTTCATTTGAAGCCCAGAGGCCTTCTATAAACAAAAAAAATTCAGTCACATCGCTAAATCTCCAAAGAGTTTCGCAGAGACGAATCCCTCCGCTGCCTGCACTGGACACGAGGCCCTGCAGTGTCAAGCAAAACTTGTCGTGTGAGGAGAAAAAGAAAAAGAAATTGTACATTATCCAGCGGGCGTGCAACAGGCTGCGTTTTATGGTGATTTGTCTGCTTCTTCGAAACGATTTTCTCC
>NC_051406.1:11739819-11740001 GCF_015228065.2 Penaeus monodon
AGGGCTATGGTTTATTTGTGTGGTTGGGAGACGAAAGAAGAGGATAAGAGAAAGAGAAAGAAATGGATCAAACGCACAGAGAAGAAGAAAAATGTGAGGAAGAGGAGGAGAGGGCAGGAATGGAGATAAAAGAAAGAGAAAAAGAAAAAAAGCGTGGGTTTGCAGCAAAGACATCCACTAAA
>NC_051406.1:11740084-11740221 GCF_015228065.2 Penaeus monodon
GAAGGAGTGGCTCCCTTTCTCCTACGATACTCTACCTAATATCAAAACCTGCTGCTGCTGTGATGATTTATAGTCGGTGTTTTCGAGTGAATGGGCGTTATTATTTAGAAAAAAAATGCTCTCCTTCACAGCACGTT
>NC_051406.1:11741387-11741694 GCF_015228065.2 Penaeus monodon
CCACACCAACACACACACCACATATTATATAATATTATTAATATTTTATATTTATTTTTTATTTTAAATTTCCCCCCTTTTTATTTCTATAATATATATATTTGTTGTATTTAAATTTTGTGTGTGTGTGTGGGGTTTTTCTTATTATTTTTTAAATTATATTTTTTTTTTATTTATTATTTTTTCCCTTTTTTTTTTTATTTTTTATTTTTATTTTTATTTGTTATTATTATTTTTTATATTTAATTATTATGTTTTTTGGTCAGATGTCCTTATTTTTAATATAAAATTTTTATATTTTAATATT
>NC_051406.1:11741749-11742046 GCF_015228065.2 Penaeus monodon
CTATGCACACAGGCAGTACATGTTCGAAGGTATATATTACCAGATATTACGAATTTTTTTCTTCGTGTTTTTCTTTTTTGCACAAAGTGTCTCGTTAGCAGTGCTGAATGGGATTTCGTGATATATATCTTTTACGAAGTTTGCGTTGTGAGGGAAAAACTGGTGAGTAAAAAAAGGGCCCGACGCTGTCTGTTTTAGTGCTCGTAAATCTGCATGTAGATCCTAATTTTCACGCTAATGCACACGCACAAGTATTAAAATACACAACACTGTACAAGCTGAAAGAAAAAATCTTTC
>NC_051406.1:11743159-11743424 GCF_015228065.2 Penaeus monodon
ACACACACACACGCAAATTTGTATACATCCACACAGGCGCCGCGTCAGCGCCCGGGAGCCACATGCAAAGCCTCCCTTCCACATCCGGGCTTCGTTCCCTCAAAAGACGCTGCCAATCTCCGCGCCATTTTCCCGATAGCTTTTCAGAGGTCGTATTTCTCCGTTTATTGTATCTTATGAGGAGAATATTATTACGTTGTGAATCATACAGGAAGTATATGATGCTGTGACATGGTTATGTTGCTTTGTTGTTTATGTCGAACGA
>NC_051406.1:11743569-11743744 GCF_015228065.2 Penaeus monodon
TTACATTCTTCTGTTCTTTGCTCTTCTGTCTGTTTGTTTTTCTGCTTCTATCTCCCTCTTCTATTTATCCTTCTTGTTCCTCCTCTCTTATTCGCTCTTTATTTTATCTCTCTCTAATTGCCTATTTTACTCTCCATCATTTACTCTCCATCATTTGCCCCCCCCCCCCCGCCTT
>NC_051406.1:11743919-11744413 GCF_015228065.2 Penaeus monodon
GCCCTCTACCTCATTTCAGCTATCCTATTCTCTTGCCTCTCCTCCACTTCCCGTCCTCTCCCTATCATTCTTTCCCTCTCATCTACCCTATTCTCTACTCGATCTGCTTCCTTGCCCTCTCCCTCTCCCTCTACCCGTGTATCACTAGATATATCTCCACCTTCTTTCTTTTCCTTTATCCTTCTCACGCTCTTCTCCCTCTTTCTCTCTCCTCTCTAATAACCTATTTTCTCGCCCTCTTCCTCTCTGTCCCATGTCTCTCTCCTTCCTCTCTTTCAGCCTAGTCTTATGCCTTCTGCCTTTCCTTCCTCTCTCCATTTTCTCTCTCTTCGTTTTCAACTTGCACCCCCTCCCCTTCTCGCTTTCAGTCTCTCTCTATCTTTCTCTTTCTCTCTCTCTCCCTTCCAACACCCCTTGCTCTATCCCCCCCTTTCTCTCTCTAATGGTGTTTTATCACCATTAGGCTGATATTTGATGATCTATAGAGCTTTTGT
>NC_051406.1:11744583-11745505 GCF_015228065.2 Penaeus monodon
TTCTTTTTTTCCTCTCTCTCTTCCCCCATCCCTTGCTCTATCCTCTCTTTAAACCTATTCTCTCTATTTTCTTACCCTCGTCTGTTCCCTCTTTCCACCTCATTTTCCACCAAATCTCTCGCTCTCTCCTTCCCCAAATCCTTTTCTCCCTTTTTTCTTTTCTTCTACTTTCGCCCCTTCCCTCTCCCCACCCAATTCCTCTCTCCCTCTCCTTTTTCCACCTATTGTCTCACACTTTCCCTCCTCTTCCCCTCCCTATTTTTATCTTATCTCCCTCTCAACTATTCTTTCTCTCTATTCCCCTACCATCTCCCTACCCTACTCCTCTCTCAAACCTCTCTCTCCACCTATTTTCTCGCTCTCTCTGTGTCTCGATTCTTTCCCAAAATCTTTATAACACCTCCTTCTAAAACGCGCCACAGAGGCCAGTCCAGCTCCTATCAATCCTATTCCTTCACGTCTATCTATGCGCAAAGGGAGGGACCCTGGCTATAAAAACCCTTCTATCTACGGTTTATGCCATGGTAAACCTTTGAAGGGGATGGGTTTATATTCTTTTATTCTGGGGTTATATGTCTGTATTTTTTTATATTTATTTTCGTTCTCAATGCTTTTTTCTTCTTTCCTTTTGACAGTGTAATTTTTATTCATATTTTTAAAAAAGATGGAAGGGTGTGTGTTTTATATTTGCGTTTTCTTCGTTTTCTGTCGTTGAAGGGGAGGCTTTTGTAGAACCATCGTTTCCTTATTTTTATATACATATTTGTATTCAAGAGCTTGTACTTTCAGATATGAAAAAGTATCAAGTTTTAAGGTGTATATGTTTTTTCCACATTCTTTTCTCCTCGATAAATGTGTTCTTTATTATCAATTCTGAGGTTTATATAGAGCATAATGACTTTCTATCTTATCTATCCCCCCC
>NC_051406.1:11745752-11745986 GCF_015228065.2 Penaeus monodon
TCTCACAAGACACTAGTTCGGTATTGCAAAATATCAATTCTTATCTGAATATGTGCAAAGTGAATGTTGCAAACGGTCACCTGCTTAAGAGTGAGCTTATTGAACGTGGTTTTTGAACATCGACGAAATAGGTTTAAATGAAGATAGATGACGCAGTAGTTGACAGAAGAGATATTTCAAGATATGTTGAGTATGTCTGTGTTGAATATGTGTAACAGTATGGGTGTATGTGTG
>NC_051406.1:11746472-11746632 GCF_015228065.2 Penaeus monodon
GAAAATATGTGAGCGACACTCACGCAAAGAAATGTAGTCTTTGTCATTTAATTTTTAACATCAGTCTTTTCTGAAATGTTAATCTTGTAATAAAAGAATGGATTAAATATTTTGAAAGAGGAGTATTATTTCATAGAAAGAAGAAAAAAAGTACGCGGAT
>NC_051406.1:11747157-11747297 GCF_015228065.2 Penaeus monodon
AGTTCTGACCTTCTTTCCCGATTATAGTTATGACCTCTTTACTCTTAGCATGCAAAGGCCACACATCAGTCAGAAGGGTTGTACGGACGGAAGATTGCGGAACAGTGGTCTATAATCTTCTCATTGCAAGATTAAGCAAT
>NC_051406.1:11747731-11749026 GCF_015228065.2 Penaeus monodon
CCTCTCCCTCCCTCCCTCCTTCCCAACCTCTCCCTCCCTCCCTCCTCCCCAGCCTCTCCCTCCCTCCCTCCTCCCCAACCTCTCCCTCCCTCCCTCCTCCCCAACCTCTCCCTCCCTCCCTCCTCCCTAGCCTATCCCTCCCCCCTCCCTCTCTTTCCAACCTCCCGTCTTCTCTCCCCTCCCTTTCCCTCCCTCTCACAACCCCTCTCCCTTCCCCTCCCTTTCCCTCTTGCCTCTCCCATTCCCTCCTGCTTTCCTCCTTCGCTCCTGCCTCTCCTATCCTTTCTCACTTCCCTTCCCCCTCTCCCAACATTTTTCCCCTCCTGATCTCCCCTCACTCGCCCCCCCTCCTCTTGCCTCACTCGCCCCCACCTCCTCTTGCCTCACTCGCCCCCCTCCTCTTGAATCACTCGCCCCCCCTCCTCTTGCTTCAATCACTCCCACCTCCTCTTGCCTCACTCGCCCCCACCTCCTCTTGCCTCACTCGCCCCCACCTCCTCTTGCCTCACTCGCCCCCCCCCCTCCTCTTGCCTCACTCGCCCCCCACCTCCTCTTGCCTCACTCACCCCCCCCTCCTCTTGCCTCACTCGCCCCCCCCCTCCTCTTGCCTCACTCGCCCCCCTCCTCTTGAATCACTCGCCCCCACCTCCTCTTGCCTCACTCGCCCCCCCACCTCCTCTTGCCTCACTCGCCCCCCACCTCCTCTTGCCTCATTCGCCCCCACTTCCTCTTGCCTCACTCGCCCCCCCCCCCTCCTCTTGCCTCACTCGCCCCCCACCTCCTCTTGCCTCACTCACCCCCCCCTCCTCTTGCCTCACTCGCCCCCCCCTCCTCTTGCCTCACTCGCCCCCCACCTCCTCTTGCCTCACTCACCCCCACCTCCTCTTGCCTCACTCGCCCCCACCTCCTCTTGCCTCACTCGCCCCCACCTCCTCTTGCCTCACCTCGCCCCCAACCTCCTCTTGCCTCACTCGCCCCCACCTCCTCTTGCCTCACTCGCCCCCACCTCCTCTTGCCTCACTCGCCCCCACCTCCTCTTGCCTCACTCGCCCCCACCTCCTCTTGCCTCACTCGCCCCCCTCCTCTTGCCTCACTCGCCCCCCCCCTCCTTTTGCCTCACTCGCCCCCCCCCCCTCCTTTTGCCTCGTTCAACCGCACACTAAAAGCTCCCGAGGGACCGTAATGAGAGCAGGCACATGGCGAAGGTTCGTTCATGAGGAGAGGGAAAGAAGAGATTACGAAGAATGGGAAAAAGAGTGAGGAAATGAGGGAGAGAAGGGGGTAGGGAGGGAGGA
>NC_051406.1:11749211-11749345 GCF_015228065.2 Penaeus monodon
GCAGAAAAAAGTAAGAACGAGAAAAAAAGTAGGAGAAAATCTTTTCAAAGAAGCAGACAAATCACTAGAAAATGCAGCCTGTTGCGTGGCCGCTGTGTGGTGTAATGTAATGTAATTTGAGGGAGAGAGAAAAC
>NC_051406.1:11749506-11749771 GCF_015228065.2 Penaeus monodon
AGGAGAAGCAGCAAAAAAAATGTCATTTCATAGCCGAAGAGACAGTAGAAAACTTCCTTGTTGACAAAAGATTATGCCATGTTGACAGTAAATGTTTGTTATTGGTCCCCAGCCATAAAAGCAACTACAGCCAACGGCCATTGATATTACTGTGGTGTCTTGTAGGCTTCGTAAGGAATCTTTCGTTCAGTGTTCTCAATCTCTGGCTAGATTAGACTTTATGTTTAAATGGAGAAAGGAATTTAAGTTCTGGATAAACAGGTGT
>NC_051406.1:11750317-11750575 GCF_015228065.2 Penaeus monodon
AAACCTAATGCAAGTAAATCCCGTGACGTCATATCTCGAGAGGGCAAGACAGTAGAGTCTGCCTTTCGAGAGCATGAAATCCCGGTGTGTTTTTCTTCTTTTATCACTGAAACACGAGATAAACACGGCCTCATTATCTCAAGAAAGTTCAGCGGAGCCAAACTTTCTCTAAGTTTCGGGAAAAATGGAATGAAATAAATAAGAGTGTGTCTTTATTCCTTTCTTATTTCTGTCTCGAAAGTCAAGGCATATTACCCG
>NC_051406.1:11751046-11751420 GCF_015228065.2 Penaeus monodon
TTCTCCTAACTAGGTACTCACACTAAATTACAAGAAAGGACTTTTATGATGATGAAAACAAAGGACTTTCTCATCTTTCACTCATTCCCTTTTGTGGTTTAATGTCATTTTCTCTCCAGTAATTTCCGAGAAAAAATATGGCTGTTGAATTTCCCTTTAGAGTCTCAAAAGAACAGACAGATACGGAGAGAGAGAGAGAAAAAAAGACTGATAAGAAAAACGTACTACTCTATAGCTCAGCCTTTGTCGAGGAAGTGTTGCAGGAATATGAATCAAGATTGAGGAGATGCGACTGAGATTCAAGTCGGGGCGAGGCGCTGGGGCTGAGGGAGAGACAATGGGGGGGGGGGTCTCCTCCGCGCTTTCGATATCAC
>NC_051406.1:11752051-11752172 GCF_015228065.2 Penaeus monodon
ACCAACATCTTTGCTAAACATGCATATGATATTGCATATGTTCTTTCAACACTATGCATATATAATCATGAACATACATTTTCTATATAAACGAGTATTATGCGTACACTTGCAAGCATAC
>NC_051406.1:11753056-11753405 GCF_015228065.2 Penaeus monodon
TTACAAATGAAATACAAAAATATTGAATAAAACGTACATCCTAGCTAAGGAACCTACGGCACATTCAGAGGAATGGAAAAGTCACAGCCATATAAAAAAAAATAAAAATAAAAATATTTTATTCCTTTCGTTGTGAAATATGTGTCTGAGCTTATATAACATGTGAGAGAGAGGGATAGAATACATATATTCCTTTTCTTTATTCTCATGAACAATAAAGATAAATAAAATAACAGGATAATAAAGATAGATATGATAACAGATACAGATAATTAAAGCAATGAAAAAAGTATCTGCTAAGAATGATAAAGTATATTCTTAACAGGCGATGAGAGAAGTGGTCTGTGGA
>NC_051406.1:11753795-11753933 GCF_015228065.2 Penaeus monodon
TTTTCCTCTCATTCGCCCCCTCCAACACCCCCCCCCCCTCCCTCAGTCTCCATGCATGACAAGCGAGTCTCATGACGACGTGGGGCGAGTCATGACACGAAGAGGCAGGTCGTGACTCGGTCGTTGTCATTCCTTCCT
>NC_051406.1:11754319-11754519 GCF_015228065.2 Penaeus monodon
CCTACCCCTACCTATCTCTTCCCCTCTCTTTCTCCCGCTTTCTCTCTCTTCATCTATCCATTTTTCTCCCTCCTTCGCTGCGTCCTCGGATGATGAGCCAAGAGGTCGGTTATGAATCCATTAATTGAGTGAGATTGTGACACCCGGAGTAGTTGGCGAGACCGCTTCTTTTTTTGTTTACCTTCTTCTTTTCGGGCTAT
>NC_051406.1:11754980-11755207 GCF_015228065.2 Penaeus monodon
AATTCTAAAAAAAGAAGTCAAAGGCCTCTGTCCCTTAGAGGTTAAAAAAATTCTCTCTTCTTCTTCGTGTTTTTTTTTCTCTCTCTCTCGTTATTTTTAGACATTAAAGAAAATGGTTTCATATGCCCCGCGAGGAAACTAATTTAGTCGGGAGGCAAAATCTTAATGTTTGAGGCGGTTGGTGTGTTTGATTTTCCCGCGCAGATTACGTTTGGCCAATCGCAGCT
>NC_051406.1:11755247-11755394 GCF_015228065.2 Penaeus monodon
GTTGAAAAGTCTTCGACCAATCGCAGCTATTGTTGGTATGGGGGTGGGGGTGGGAGGGGAGATTGTTCAACCAATCGCAGCCGCTATTGTGGGTTGGACGAGCAGGTTAATGGATGGGGGAGGGAGGGGGGGTGATGTGCAATCACG
>NC_051406.1:11755422-11755589 GCF_015228065.2 Penaeus monodon
CGGGGGATGGGGGGGGGGGTGAGTCTAATCACAGCTGATTTTTAAAAATAAGGACGAGGGGGGGGAGGTGTTGGAAGGAATTCGCTTTCTTTTTTTTTGGCTAGAAAAGCATTGAAAATTGTTAACGACCGTTATGCATAATTTCTTACAGAAAGTCAGTGGTGGCA
>NC_051406.1:11755681-11755953 GCF_015228065.2 Penaeus monodon
AGGCAAATTAATAATGTCAGTTCTAAATGCGAACAATAAAATATATGATATTTTCAGTTCTCCATGATTACTTCTATAAATTTCTGGCTGATATCTACTCTTGAATCGAAATGAATATGAAATGCGAATCATAACTATTCAGTTATTATCAATGTGTAGAAATTATTAAGGTTTAAAAATTATTCAGGTATTATTATATTCAGAAATTATTAACGCTCCGAAAGTGGGCTGCAATTGATGTTTCATTCAGCTTGTGAATATAGATTTAAGAA
>NC_051406.1:11756263-11757112 GCF_015228065.2 Penaeus monodon
TTTCAACATTAAATGGATTCAAAAAAGCCTTTCAAATTGCTGAGATATCACATTCATAAGCAAAGTTCCGAGAACTGCAACGCTGCATATCAACTGCGAAAAACTTGATTCTTGATTCGAACCGCTAAACGTACTTGAAATCGAAACATTATTCCACCTTACGTAGTCTGATATTGCCAAGACATTAGGTATGCTAATTCAACAATAAACTACATTAAATTATCACACATTTAGTACTTCACACCATAATTTGCAAATGAATTTCAGTCACCTTTAGGCTACTGTAATGTACATGCATAATTTTCTCTCAGATATACATAAGTGACTAGATGTTCACATTTCATAATTTAATCAGATTATTTATGGCCTTAAGGTACTAAAAAAAATATGAGCGTTAATAGTGGTTAATTCGACAGTGAAACTGATATTTGCTTAACATTTATTTGCTCACGAGAAGTACCTCTCAAAATGACATTATTTCACCCTAAACATAATTCTCGAAATTGTACAATCATTAACAAAAGTAGATTTATTATTCATACCTAACAAATTTTAACTATCTTTTTATTATTTCTTTTAATCTGTTTTTTTTTTCATCTAATAAAAGTATAACACTTTATAAACGAGTTTAAATCACTGTACAAGCAATGAAAAGACTGAAAAAAACAGTTTTAAGAGACAAGACAGTACAAGCGCATAGATCAGATTATAGTCTACAGACGTATTGTTATTAAGCTGCAATTTATTAAGAAAAAAAATCAATAATACATTTTTTTTTCTTAATAACTAGACATTAATCCCGAAGGCCTACAGAGCATCACATTGCTCAGGTATATAAGTTAGCTACAA
>NC_051406.1:11757168-11757233 GCF_015228065.2 Penaeus monodon
TTACGAAACAACACTCCTATGTGTATTTACTTTATCAAAATACATACCTGCTAATACAAGCGACG
>NC_051406.1:11757288-11757431 GCF_015228065.2 Penaeus monodon
TTGGTAAACCTAACATCTAAAGGGAAAAATCGATCAAACTATCCTTATCAGTGTTCATGTTTGTCCTCATGTGTTGGGTGGCGCAAACACCCTTATAATTACATTGGATGGCTATAGGGTACAACATCGAACTCTGAGATGAG
>NC_051406.1:11757678-11757819 GCF_015228065.2 Penaeus monodon
GAAGGGAGGCAGAACATTTTACATGACACGTTTTGGACGTGTTTCCATACTAATTAATTGGCAGAGTTGATAGCCACTCACCCCATTGCTGCTCGACAGGGCTCTCCCTATCTCATTACCCAACTGTGGGAACCGCAGCCA
>NC_051406.1:11758265-11758955 GCF_015228065.2 Penaeus monodon
TCTCGGTTTACCTCTATAATTGGATCCTGCGAACACCACGCAACTTTATATCTCCTTGTTTTCGATATTTGGTTATGGGGAGGCTTCTGGCGGTCGGAAATATGGAGATGGGGTAGGAAGGGAGGGATGAAGGGAAAGGGAGGGAAGGATGGGGAAAGGAAAAGGGAGGGAAGGATGGGGGAAGGAGGGAAGGGAGGGAGATGGGGTAGGAAGGGATGGGGAAAGGGAAAGGGAGGTAAAGGATGGGGGAAGATGGGGAAGGAAGAGAAATGGGGAAGGGAGGTAAAGGATGGGGAAAGGAGGGAAGGAGCGAGGAGCGGAAGGAGAAGAAGAGGGAATAGGGAGATCTGGGGGGGAGGGGGGAGGAAGGAAGGGGAAAGTGTGGAAAAGAGGATGGAAATGAGGAGAAGAAAGGTGGGAGGAGAGAAGGAGGGAGGGAAAAAGGTAGAAGAAAGAGGAAAAATAAGAAAGGGAAGAAAGCAATGGAATAAGAGGAATGGAGAATCGGGAAGGAGAGGAGCAAGAAGATTTTGAGAGAGGAAGGAAGGACACAGAGGATGGAAAGGGAGGAAGGAGAGGAGGAGAAAGAAAAGGGTGGACAAAGGAGGGAAGATGAAACATAGATGGAGGAGAGATAAAGAAAGAAGGCAAAGAGAAAAAGAGAATAGAGAGAAAGGAGAAAGGAGGCGC
>NC_051406.1:11759070-11759178 GCF_015228065.2 Penaeus monodon
GAGATGTTAGAGGTGAAGTCTTATATCCAATTTAATGATCTCGAATGCGGAAAACACTCCTCACTATTTTCTTGTTTCCGTTGAGAGATGAGTTTTAGGTCTGGTTTG
>NC_051406.1:11759597-11759780 GCF_015228065.2 Penaeus monodon
ATGTTTGTCTGTTTCTTCATTATCTTGATATCACAACTATAGTTTAAGTAACCTAAAAAATATATATATATTTGTTTTTAAGCTTTGAATAAAAATAGATGCTATCAAGGACATGAATAATGCATCGGATTTTTTTTTTTCATTCAAATGCGATGTATTCTTTTTCCTGATTAAAAATCTTGA
>NC_051406.1:11759830-11761206 GCF_015228065.2 Penaeus monodon
CACTATGTAGAGTATTATCATTTTCATCTTCAGAGAGACAAACACCAAGTAATTTGATCCCTCATTAATTATCGAATGATTACTCACCAACAATTCTATCGGCTTAATAACCAATAGATACAAAGATAGATGATAAGCATGACAGCGAAGATAAATAGGGAAACAACAGAAACGAAAATTACAAGCAAAGTAATCAGAGAAAGAGAGAAGGAGACGTGAGGCGACCGCTGTCTAGGACAAGAAAATAGATACGCTTGTCAGTCTCTCGCTTGACAAAATGGCCCAAACTGGTTGTAATTGTACAGGCCGAGGGGAGAGGAGGAGAGGAGAAGAGGCAGGGGGAGAGGAGAGGAGGCAGGGGGGAGAAGAGGGGGCAAGAGGAGAGCAGGGGGGGGGGAGGAGAAGAGGCAGGGGAGAGGGGAGAGGAGGCAGGGGGAGAAAGGGGGGGAGGCAGGGGGAGAGGAGAGGAAGGCAGGGGGAGAGGAGAGGAGGCAGGGGGGAGGGGGGAGGAGCAGGGGGAGAGGGAAGGAGCAGGGGAGAGGAGGGGGGAGGCAGGGAGGGAGGAGAGAGGCAGGGGGAGGGAGAGGGGGCAGGGGGAGAGGAGAGGAGGCCGGGGGAGAGGAGAGGAGGCAGGGGAGAGGAGAGGAGGCAGGGGGGGAGGAGAGGAGGCAGGGGGAGAGAGAGGAGGCAGGGGGAGAGGAGAGGAGGCAGGGGGAGAGGGGAGGAGGCAGGGGGAGAGGAGAGGAGGCAGGGGGAGAGGAGAGGAGGCAGGGGGGGAGGAGAGGAGGCAGGGGGAGAGGAGAGGAGGCAGGGGGAGAGGAGAGGAGGCAGGGGGGGGGGGAGAAGAGGCAGGGGGAGAGGAGAGGAGGCAGGGGGAGAGGAGAGGAGGCAGGGGGAGAGGAGAGGAGGCAGGGGGAGAGAGAGAGGGGCAGGGGAGAGGAGAAGGAGGACAGAGGGTAGAAAAAGGGGAGAGGGGAGAGCAGGGAGGGGTTAAGGGGAGAGGTGCGGAGAAGGAAAGAGGGAGAGATGGAGTGGGGGTAAGGGGAGAGAGGGGGGAAAGGCAAGGGGTGAGGTGACGAGGAGGGGAGGGGAGAAAAGCGATTTTAGGTTGGGGAAGGGAGGATTTTAGGAGAGGAGAGAGGTGAGGAGAAGGGGCAAGAGGACAGATGTTGCGAGGGGAAAAAGTGGGAAGGATTGTTGGGAGGAGAGGGGAGAGTTGGGGGAGAGCAAGAGAGGAAAAGTGGGGAGGGAAGTTGAAAGGAGAGAGGAGGAGGAAGGGAGAGAAGGAGAAAAGGAAAGAGGGACCTAAGATAAGAGAAAGGTAGAGGGGAGAGAGTAGAGAGGGGAATGTAAGGGAAAGGATAGAGAAATGAGTC
>NC_051406.1:11761320-11761421 GCF_015228065.2 Penaeus monodon
GGGTCGTCCAGCAGTGTTTGTTTTTTGCTCTGATGTAATGCCTTTGGCTTTGATCCTCTTGGAATAACCTTTTGTAGGCGTGTTTTATCACCATTAGGCTG
>NC_051406.1:11761889-11761991 GCF_015228065.2 Penaeus monodon
GCCTTGCCTTCCCCCATAACGAGTCGGAGCGGCATCTTCCACGAGAGGAAAAAGTTTGATTAGCAATAATTCTTCTTCACGGGGTTTTCCTAGGATATAATA
>NC_051406.1:11762106-11762402 GCF_015228065.2 Penaeus monodon
AGCGAACACAGCACAGAGAATGGGGGAAGACGAGGAGGGGAGAAAGAAAGAGTAAAATGGTTCTTAATATGGTGTTAAAAATGTAGAGGCTGGAAAAAGAAAGAAAAGCATATTTACGAAACAGGAAATTAAAGTACGGGAAAATGTACAATATGTATATGCAAGAAAAAGAGGTTGTAATATAGGAAGAAGAAGAAAAAAAATATTGGGTGTAATAACAGTAATGGAAATTTAATAGCAATTTTTCGTCCGATTTTTATTAACTATAATGAGGAAAAGGAAAATCTTTAAGTCGA
>NC_051406.1:11762666-11762771 GCF_015228065.2 Penaeus monodon
TTCTGTTGTGCTTTTATCAACTTTTGTTTTTGTTTCTGTGATGTTCTAGTTACCTAGTCCTCTCCAGCCTTTTCTCCATTTTTTCTCCCTCTTTGTTACTCTCTT
>NC_051406.1:11763107-11763536 GCF_015228065.2 Penaeus monodon
CATGGTTTCACCCACTCCTATCCCAATGTTTCTAATAATTTTCTACGAAAGTCACCACGATTTTTTTTTTCACCTGTAGACATGGGATATGTAAATTTGTATGAACATTAGAAGTTCCTTACGATACCCTTCAAAGACCAGAATTCACAGAACCGTCAAATTTATGAGTGAAGTGATTTAAAAGGAATAGTTAACAACTGCAGACAGAAAATACATGAAGGACATATATCATATACGATTGTTTAGCCTCTTCCTCTGACGTCAGAGCTACGTCGTGGATGACGTCATAAAAATACAACCTCTACGTGGTTGAGTGATAGAATTAGTATCGTTATATCATTGGGTATTTGGTATTGAAAAGGGAGTGGTGATTAGATGAGGGAAGGGATAGACGGGAAGATGAGTGAGGGAGAAGTAGTGGGGAGAGGA
>NC_051406.1:11764740-11765153 GCF_015228065.2 Penaeus monodon
CAAGCAAGAAAAGGAGGTGGGAGGCAAAGACCGAGAACAGCAACAAAGCAAAGCAAAATGTGAGTGAGAAAAGGAGACGGAATATCAAAGAGAACCAAGAATCGCTCTTCACATTAACGCTTAAGTGTAAAGGAGGGAGGGAGGGAGGGGGAGGGAAGGGGAGGGGGAGGAGGAGGACGGGGAGGGGGGAAGGGAAGGGGAGGGAAGGGGTGGGTGTGGGAGGGAAGGGTGATGGGAGGGGTGGGTGTGGGAGGGAAGGGGAGGGAGGGTGAGGGAAGGGGAGGGAGGGGGAGGAGGACGGGGAGGGGGGAAGAGAAGGTGAGGAAGGGGTGCACGTAGAAGTGTGGGGAGGGGGAGGGAAGAAGAGAAGGAGAAGGACGTAGGAGGACGATGGTAATTAGGGATGGAGTTGA
>NC_051406.1:11765615-11765762 GCF_015228065.2 Penaeus monodon
CATTAGACACCATTCTCCTTTTTCCTCTTTCGCGAGGCATTACAAGAAGACCCTAATGGTAGCCATTCCTCTTGACAGCGTGTTTTTGTCCTTTGACGAATGGGGGAGAGACGGAGCAAAGGCGAAGTGAGAAGGAAGTGCTTGCGG
>NC_051406.1:11766225-11767320 GCF_015228065.2 Penaeus monodon
TCCCAAGGACGAACTTTGCATTTCAAAGCGATAAGAGTGGCTGATGCTTGATGGAGACATGACGTCAGCAGAAGGATTACGCAGAGGATGAAGAGGAAAAGGTAAAGGAAGAAGGGGAAAGAAAAGATAAAAGAGGAAGCAAGAGAAAAGAGGAAACAAGAGAAAGGGGAAGGCAAAATAAGAAAAGAAAACACGGGAGGATGAGGAAAAAGAAAGAGAAACTGGGAGAAAAAACGTAGGAAGAGGAAACAGCAGAGAATGGAAAGCAAAATAAGAAGAGGAGACACGAGAGGAGAGGAAAAAGAAGAGGATGGGAGAATGATGGTAAAAAGAAGAAACACGAGAGGAAAAAACAGGATAGAGAGAAAAAACGAATAGATAAACGAGAATGGATTGGGAAGAAGAGAGGAGAATAACCAATTAAAAAAACGGAAAGAAAGAGAAAAAAAAGAAGGTGGGAGAAGAATCATAGGAAGAAGAAACGAGAAAGAAAGAAAATGAACAGAGGATGGGAGAAGAATAAGAAGAGGAAACATCAGAAGAACAAGGAAAAGAAAAACAAAACAAGAATAAGACTAAGACTATAAGACGTCCTCTTGACGTCACTGACCGAGGGGGGAGAGGGGGAGGAAGCAGGAGAGAGGAGGGGAGAGGGAGGGACGAGGGGAGAGGAGGGGGGAGGAAGCAGGAGAGAAAAGGGGAGAGGGAGGGACGAGGGGGGAGGAGGGGGGGAGAGGGAGGAGGAAGCAGGAGAGAAAAGGGGAGAGGGAGGGACGAGGGGGGAGAGGGAGGAGGAAGCAGGAGAGAAAAGGGGAGAGGGAGTGACGAGGGGAGAGGAGGGAGGAGGAAGCAGGAAAGAAAAGGGGAGAGGGAGGGACGAGGAGAGAGGAGGGGGAGAGGGAGGAGGAAGCAGGAGAGAAAAGGGGGGAGGGAGGGACGAGGAGAGAGGAGGGGGGAGAGGGAGGAGGGGCCAGGAGAGAGGAGGGAAGGAGGGGATGAAAGGAGAAAGTGACCAATCGGCCTGTCCGTTGCGAGCTGAAGATGATCCAAGATGATCTAATCATAATGCCCATTCACGATTGGAGAGAATAAGGA
>NC_051406.1:11767720-11767945 GCF_015228065.2 Penaeus monodon
AGAAAAACATCAGAAAATCTTTTCAAGACTTGCTAGGCTGTAAATAATTTGTTCGTTTGTAGTTCTTTAAAAAAAACTTTTTTTCTCCAATAGTTACCAGAATTTCTTAATATTAACACGAGAAAGAGACTTGAAGGCTTGTTTATTTGTCAAAGTCACAGCCCCCCAAAAAGGTGAATATATACAACCCTAATGAAGACCTTATGAAAGGCTCTGGAACTTAGG
>NC_051406.1:11768254-11768496 GCF_015228065.2 Penaeus monodon
ATTTCGGCAAGTAACCAATTATTTCCATTACCTTTATCTTCCTCTCTTTTGTACATCAGGTCAAGGAGAAGAGAAAATGGGAAAGACGAGAAAATGAAAATGTAACAAATAAATGAAAGAAAACAGGAACAAGGAAGATGAAAAACACCTTCCAAATTCATGGAAGAAGAAAATAAAAGAGAAAGGGGTGTAGAACAGGTCATAAAAAGGTCTGTAATAAAATACTGAAGATGAGTGGGACT
>NC_051406.1:11768751-11768931 GCF_015228065.2 Penaeus monodon
TCTCTTCTCCCACGTGCAACCTCCTGAGTTTCTGCAATTGACATATTGCCTCATGTATTAGGATCATTGATGATCTATGTTGCCCGTGAGACGCCTGTTGTTAAGATCCATGGAGCTTAAACGATGATAGAGTATTTCATTGTAATTTCTAAAGTGATATTATCATAAGGAGAGCATTTG
>NC_051406.1:11769159-11769718 GCF_015228065.2 Penaeus monodon
GTTTCTTCTCTAACCAATACTTATTCTGTTGCAGGTGAGTAAATGAGGCAAGAAGTGAACCACCAATGTTCTGTTGCTCGTCCTATTGTGTAAGTACAATTTCCTCTTTCTCACATTTTTATCGACCTTTCTCCATCTCTATTTTTCTGTCTTTCTCCTACGCTACCCTTTTATCTGTCTACCCATCTTTCTCCTACTCTTCCCTCTTCAAGTGTCTATCTTGCCATCTATCGTATTTGTTCATGAAGAAGAAACAAGGACACTGAGAGCGTGTCTTTAAGGCAGTGGATTCCGCAATGGAGTTGGATCGCCTTGGGATCCCGCGTTTATAGAGATTAAGATGTTTGTGATGCCGCAAAGGCCAGGCGAACCCGTTCAATCGTCTATAACTCTGCCTTGCTACAATGGCTAGCTTGGTTATTTTGTTTTGAACCTTTAGTCTCTCTTCAGTGGTGAGAGGAAGAGGTGTTAAGTTGGTATCTATACTATTTTTGTTTTTGGCCTAGTCGAACTTTGATATTCTTTTTCTTTAATGTTGGATATTGGTTCGCTATCTTCA
>NC_051406.1:11769795-11770276 GCF_015228065.2 Penaeus monodon
ATCCTACCGATTCTTTTTCATCCATACTGAGACATCCAATCAATATATCCAGGTCCTATATCATTTAAGAGACTTTTTTTATCACTTCAGAATTCAGCCCAACTCGAGAGAGAAAAGAAGATGAAGAAATTGCGACGTAAAGCCAAAGCGGGGCAACATTTAATTAAATCCTCTTGCAATGTATCTAAAGAGTGTTTAGTACCCCGATAAAAGGTTTTCCCGTTGCTCTTCCGAAACAGGACGAGATCCCAGAGGGTTTCTTATGGCAAATTATAGCTCCGTACCTACGAGATGAGGTTCCAGGGCAGTCTGGTGAGAGAAATTAACTCGTTAGTTAGCACGATAAGCGTTGTTCCCCCAGAGTTTATGAACGGGCCAAGTCATTGTCGTATTTCAGGGTGAATCTATTAGCTTTTGTTTCTATCTATTCCCCCTTTTAGATCTTACTCTGCTGTCGTAGTTTCTACCTTTTTTATTATCG
>NC_051406.1:11770338-11770411 GCF_015228065.2 Penaeus monodon
TATCCTTCTTTCATATTCACATCCTTTCGCATTTCTTTTCGCACCTCTTCTGACTCTCCCCTTTTCTCAACAA
>NC_051406.1:11770455-11770655 GCF_015228065.2 Penaeus monodon
CCACCTCCTCCTCCTCTTTCTATTCCGCCAGCTCATGATCCTCTCCACCTTCGCCTTCTCCTTCCTATCCCCCCACCCACTCCTCTCCTCCTTGCTTCCTCAACCCCTCTGCCTCTCTTCTTTCTCTCACTATCCCCCCCCCTCTTATTTCTTCACTCTTCATCCTCTTCCTCCTATCACTTCCATTTCTTATCCTCACC
>NC_051406.1:11770766-11770856 GCF_015228065.2 Penaeus monodon
CATTCCAGTCCTCCACCACGTATCCCTTAACCCTCTCTTCCCCTACTTATCACTCATGTATCCCCACTACCCAACCCCTTAACTCCACGC
>NC_051406.1:11770908-11771184 GCF_015228065.2 Penaeus monodon
CAGTCCAGTGCCTTCAGAAAAAGCGACCTTCAGGCCCCGCAATGACCCCCTGTTCCTCGTTGCCGTGAGTGAGTCCGCGGCGAGGGAGCCAGAGAGCGGCGCCTTAATGCCAGTTACCACAAGGCTTCGTTCCCGGGGCCGCCTTCCTTCCATGTTTAGCTTCTATTGTGCCTCGGTTCCTCCCCCATTAGATATGCCCATTGAGGGAGGAATGGGCCCGAGAGTGCCTTGGGGAGACGCTGCTCCTATCTATTATATACTCGCGGTCCTCGCTCC
>NC_051406.1:11772177-11772701 GCF_015228065.2 Penaeus monodon
AAAACGATAGAATACCAAATCTCCATTTCATGTAGATTACGTCTAATCATCCTCATCATACTCTGCGTCATTTATTTACCCAAAACAAATCCTCAGAACATATATTTTTGTGTACATTAATCAGGAGCTTAGAAAGACGTAAATGAAGGAGTTTTGTTTCCTTACTAAGGAGAAAATGATAAATATCCTTTGAATAAGTGTCTTTCGAGGAAGTCATTTAAACACGATATGTTTAAATGAACTTGGAAAATGATTAATATTTTTCTCTCTCATTTAATTATGGGAGGAACCGCGGGAGATTTAATTAGATGAGGGATTATCAGAATAAGCTTTAATTCTAAGTCTTTTTATTGTTTATTTCCTTTCTTTTCCTCCTAATTACTTTTAAATGTTTTCTTTTTATTTCTTTTAGGCTTTTATAATTGTCATTACATTTATCCTTAACATTATCTTCCTGCTGCCCCATTGCTGTGCTCTAAACATTATCCTGAACATTATCATTATTTACAAGGAGGAGAGAAATT
>NC_051406.1:11773209-11773447 GCF_015228065.2 Penaeus monodon
AACATATTTAAACAGCGGAAAGACACTTGTAGATAAGATAAGATACACTAAACGTCCCTTGAGTGTTCTTAAAGATAGTTCCCAAGATAGCCTGGCAAGCTGTACGGTGGATGAAACTCTGAATGCTCTTGTAGACAAACAGATTTCTGCTTTTCCGGTTGAGATACTTCCTTTAGCTCGTTTGCGAGAGTGTATTTTTGCTCACTTCTTTTCACTTTCTATAGCGTCTCATTCGTAT
>NC_051406.1:11774953-11775111 GCF_015228065.2 Penaeus monodon
TTACGTTTTGCGTTGGATTAATCAGAAATCTCATTACTCCCGCCTTTGGCCCAATCGCAGATGTAAATTATAAATCAAAATCGCGAAGGAAGCGTGTCAGAATTTTAATCAAGTGCATTTCTGACGTCTGAAAAGAACTCATTTTCTCCGTGGGCCCT
>NC_051406.1:11776795-11776998 GCF_015228065.2 Penaeus monodon
TACTGATGACGCATGGAACGTTTTGGCTTCGAAATGCTGCAATATAAACATCTGAGTTTATCCTTGAATGCATTTGTATATACACTTACATAAGCACACGGCGAAGGTAAACAAGTCTTAATTGGTTTTATAAAACATTACTTTTCCTGTCAGTTGCACTGGCTCTACACTCGTAGGTGCTCTGCCCCTCATGTTTTATAGCT
>NC_051406.1:11777413-11777826 GCF_015228065.2 Penaeus monodon
ACAACAAATGACAATAAGACACGTATATCCACTCAAACCCACACACGCATTCCTCTACACACGCGCTTCGTTCACACGCGCCAAAATAACGTAGCAAAGAGCAGGAAATTCAATCCACGAAATGTCAAAATTTTTTCCCTGATTTTCCAACTCCTATCCTATATCCCAAGAAATTATTCCTTCGCTCACATTTCCCAATTCGTTCTGCCGCTTGAGTGCTTTCCTCGAGGGCCACGTGGCACAGGAAGGCACCCAGACACCGCCCACCAGGTGGCATCTGGCACAAGTTGTGTCTAGCGAGGAGAGAAGTGCCTGACCTAGTTCCTGAAGGCTGTCATAAGCTTTTTCTTCTGACCTCAAATATCATCGCTTTGGAAGTCTGGGGATATCAATAACCTTTAAGTCTGGGTGCG
>NC_051406.1:11777853-11777940 GCF_015228065.2 Penaeus monodon
AAGAAAGGGCAGGAAAGCCTTGCGGAAACGGTGTAGGAGATAGGGAGGATTTTGGGGAAGAAAAAAAAAATCCGGTTATCATTTGCA
>NC_051406.1:11778170-11778327 GCF_015228065.2 Penaeus monodon
GGTTTTGGGAGGCGGCTACAACGTTTAGAAATATTACTGAAGGTGACCTTCCATTTCCTTCGCAAAGGTACATGCTTCACCCTCTCCGTCCCCGCTGGCTGGCGATTTGTATATGCATTCAGTGGAAAGAAACAGGAACCAGTTATGTGTATGAAGG
>NC_051406.1:11779336-11779662 GCF_015228065.2 Penaeus monodon
CATTAGGATACAAATAAGATAGCCAGAGCAAAAATAGGAGAGAAAACGTGTTCTAAATACCATCAGCATTGCAATGGTAATTTTGCACTTCACATTAAAGTTCCTGCTGTTGTGATTGCTGCTAAATAAACCTCCCCATTTGTCAGTTGTTATAAAAAGGAGAGTAAGTCTGAATGTCTCATCTGAGCTCACCTGCTTCATTCCCTTCGCTGTTTACCTCTTAGAAAGTCTTTTGCAAATCCTTTCTTTTACTTTGATTTCTCTATTGGCTTTTTTCCCCTGCTAACGACTTAGAATATGTTAGATTGCATTAACAAGAGGGGGTG
>NC_051406.1:11779790-11779859 GCF_015228065.2 Penaeus monodon
CCTCTGATTTATGTTGGTGTATTTACGTTGCTGTTCTTATCAATCTCCCCTCAACTTTCCTCTTTACTC
>NC_051406.1:11780424-11780515 GCF_015228065.2 Penaeus monodon
AGTTCTTCCTCTGCCTCCCTTCCCTTTTCTTTCTCGCGTGCAGCCTCTCAGAACGAGATGTAGCCAGACACAAATGCGGAAGAGGTATCAC
>NC_051406.1:11780552-11780804 GCF_015228065.2 Penaeus monodon
GTGCAGGAACGTATTTACTGTCTCGCCAGTGGGTGACAAAACACTGCCAGTTGACACGACCCGAACTCCTTTTAAAACCTTCTAACCGTTTGCGGCGTTGCCACGGAAAGGCCCCCTGATTACTAACGACAAGTCTCGTCACGCTTTCAAGATTTCCTGACACGTCTTACTCTTCCTCGTATTATTTAACGTGATTAGGTTTTAGGGACGTATATGCTAATTTTCTCTTTATTCTTCATTATTAAGGATTGG
>NC_051406.1:11781075-11781299 GCF_015228065.2 Penaeus monodon
TTAATATTTTGAGGGTTCTCAAGTATCTCTTGCAACCCAAATGCTGCATATATGTCTATAAACCTACAGTCTGATTCTATATTCGCACCTGTGACTATTCAACACTTTCCGTATTCCTTTGTCCCCTCGTCCCTGTGTCCATTCCGACTATATACTCCACCCATTGCTGCCTGGTAAATGTTATATAAGTTTGACTGCAGTTTTCTTTTGCGGTATTTTTCCCC
>NC_051406.1:11781596-11781948 GCF_015228065.2 Penaeus monodon
TAATTGATATTAACACTTACCAGGCAGCAATGGATTGAATATAAAATCAGAATGGACGTAGAGATGAGAGGACAAACGATACGGAAAGTGTTAACTTGTCACAGGTGCGAATACAGAATTAGACTGTAGGTTTATAGACATATATTGGGTTAAGCCTCTCAGCATTCAATACTTAACATAGCTTTCTTTCGTCTGTTGTTTATATAAGCTGTATATTCTTATGTATAAATCCTGAGCTTATCCATTGCTTGTTTCGTGATACTGTTTCTTTATACGTCTCTGTACGTATCTGCACGGACTAGAATATCTTTTAAAATGCACGTAAAAAGGAGAAACAAGATTTTTTTTTTTT
>NC_051406.1:11782094-11782847 GCF_015228065.2 Penaeus monodon
CTGTAGAAGACAAGAAATATCCACACTATCGGGGTTAGCCACAAGGACTCCAACCCTTGTCACTGCACAGCATACCTCGCATAACCGCTGCCAAGTAAGTATTATTTCATTGATTATTTCGGTCGACTGCGAGTCTAGCCATGCGAACTGAAGAAGCACCTCTCCCCCCTCTCCCCTTTCCCCCTCCTCCCCTTCCTTCTCCTCTCCTCCCTCCCTTTTTTTTCCTCTCCTCCTTCCCTCTTCCTCTCCTTCTTCTTCCTTCTCTTACTCCCCTTCTTCCCCTTCCTCCCCACTTCCTCTCCTTCTCCTCCCTTCCTCTCCCTCTCCTCCTATCCCTTCCGCCCCATTCAAACTCCCACCCCAACCTCGCCCCTATTGGCGATTAAATTAAGCGTCCCCATAAGAGCCATTTTCCAAAGCATTTCTACAGGATTGTCGACCTTAAAAAAATGAAAATGAACAGCAGGGAAGGAATTCCTCTTTTCCTCCCCACTTTCACCCCACTTCCCCTCTTTCTCCTTCCCTCCCTTATCCACTTCCCCCCCATCCCTCCCCACCCCAACCTCCTTCCCTCCCCTCTCCCTCCCCACCCCTCCCCACCCCAACCTCCTTCCCTCCCCTTTCCCTCCCCACCCCTTTCCCCCTCCCTTTCCCCACCCCCTCCCTCCCTCCCTTCCACCCCCCTCCCACCCCCTTCCCCCAACCCTCCACCTCTCATAACCTTCTGCCGACAGCTGGTAACATCCGCCAGCT
>NC_051406.1:11783547-11783693 GCF_015228065.2 Penaeus monodon
ACGTTTCTCGCTACTTTTTCGAAAAAATGATGCTCGATTTCCTCGTCATTCCCGGATGAGCGACCTGTTCTTGTTAGATTGAGTAGTGTTATTAGTGTGGTATATATTTGTTCATTGCTATTGTTGTGTATCTTTTCATTTGAGGA
>NC_051406.1:11785041-11785246 GCF_015228065.2 Penaeus monodon
ATCATACTTTTCGCCACTGAGTATCGATCATCACATCGGTTAGTTCCTTGCCACGTAATGAAGTTTTAATGACTTTTGCCTCGAAGATTGCTAAAGATTTTTTTTTTTACAGAATTTAAAGTGGATTATTTTATTATCTAATTTATTTATGCATTCCTTTATTAACCGTCCGTTTTTACTTTTGCAATCATTGCAGTTCGTCCAC
>NC_051406.1:11785607-11786007 GCF_015228065.2 Penaeus monodon
GTGCGACACGCTCTTTCAAGAAGATTACGGAAGATGATACTGATCGAGATAAGTCACCGTCATAAGTCATAGAAAATAAACGACTTTGAAGAATATAAAAAGTTTCCTTGATTAATTTCAAAATATATTAATTAAAGAGCATAAGAACGGGCACCTCTTGCTCGAGGATACTCGTCAACAATAGATGTTGAAAATCGTTTTTTTTTCGTACATAGCACAGCACGTTTAGACGTTTTATTAATAATTTGAAATATATCGCTTTACGCTGATTCCTTTTACTAAGAGATAATTATGTCTTCTTTTTATTAGATTCTTTTTCGAACAGATAAACTTTCAAACAAATACATTAACGCAAACATACGCTATTCATTTGTAATCTACTACGGGGCCTTTTTTTTTG
>NC_051406.1:11787177-11787269 GCF_015228065.2 Penaeus monodon
CACTATTGAAATGTGACGTGTTGATACCTTAGAGTTCTTGGCCTGTTTCATAAAATCATAAAATAAGTGTTCACTGTAATGGCCAAATATTC
>NC_051406.1:11787594-11788090 GCF_015228065.2 Penaeus monodon
GAAACAAACAAACCGAGAAAGAAAGCAAATGGAAAATGGATATACAACTACGTAAGAATTCGTCTGCACACACATATCTCCACAGTGCACACAAAACGGACTCATCGAAGAGGAATGTAAATCACGCTCCTGTCCCTGAGGTGTTTCGAGATCTCACACGTGTTGTGAAAGTGTCTCATCGCCAGACAAATCTTGCAAGAAGTGTGTGCAAGCCTCTGCTTCACTTTGCAAGATAAGGAATGGCAAGAGAACGAGAGCTGGAGACAGCTTGCCTTGGCCAAATGGTCCACAGGTATTTGGGAGAGGAAACGGAGTTCGGGTTAAAACGATTTATGAAAATATTCGAGAGCAGATAAACAGATGAATGGGTGAAATGATCGTTATATATAGAAGGGTTAGTGAGTAAATACATATTTTATAAGATAAAAGACTTAATAACTAATATCTAAGATTCGTGCAGAAAGAAGAATAAATAGACAGATAGTGAGACTGGTTG
>NC_051406.1:11788494-11788681 GCF_015228065.2 Penaeus monodon
GAATTAATTTTTAGAATCGTTTCTTCCAGTTCATTAACATCTCTTGTTTTTTTCTGAGTATAGATATCTGTCAATGTCACAGACTGAAGATGATTGCTTTGAATTTCATGATGGATCATTAGCGTAACATATGTTGCTTTCGAAGGCTCATATGTCAATGTCATTATCATTATCTATTTTATGTTTC
>NC_051406.1:11789723-11790691 GCF_015228065.2 Penaeus monodon
ATCATATCCATATCTGAAATCGAAGAAATGATTCATGAAAACCAAAAAAGGAGACGAAAAAAAAGAAAAAATTAGCGAGGGAATTTCTGAGACGTGTGAATACCCTGGCGTTTAACCTTTTACTGAAGTCTCCGTTCTCATGACGCGCTTAAACTTTATGGTGTGTTTCACGGGTCATAAACGCTTTAACTTTTCCTGGGTGCTTAATTTTTTTCTCTACTATTTTTGTCGTAGGTGTTTTTAGCCCCATAGTTAACAGTTAGGTATGTAGACAAAAAAATGTGTTATGAACTAAAATAATTCAGAGGACTTGTACTCTTCCGTCGATGTTTTGTTGTTGTATTTCGTTCACATACCTGTATTCTAGTTTTTTTTTTTTATATATGCATTGTTTTCAGACTTTCATACGAGCATATCCCCCCCAAAAATACGAAAATATAAGTGTATTGTAAATCTCCGGCGCTAGAATCCAAAACTCGAATCGAAATTAGACCAGTTAAGTCAACCTCCCCTCCCCCTCCCCTCTCTCCCTCCCTCTCTCCCTTCTCCACCCCTCTCCCCTAACCCCGCTGTTGAGACTCCACCAGGTATATATTGACACATGTAAATGGGTAGGATTTATCCTGGAGGTAAACAGCCGCAAGTGATTTTCGAGGAAAGTCTTAAGTGGTGAAACTCATGCCGATGTTTATTATTTTGGCCCCGGGAAGAGAGATGTGCATCTGTGTTTACCCGAACGCACTTCTGACTGCGTCTGCATTCACGCGGATTCAATCTCCCGCTCCGGCTTAATTGAATGGCCTCTTATTTCACTCATTTTGTGTCTTGTTTATTCACCGTTGGAAGATTATTTTTGTGATGTATTCTTTTGAGAGGCTTTGTGTTCTTAATGAGAAAATGGAGGTCTTTCTCTTTAGCTTGTCATCCGATGTTGAATTCTTGGCTCAAATATTTTTTTAAATTGTTGT
>NC_051406.1:11790982-11791148 GCF_015228065.2 Penaeus monodon
CTTTGTCTCCGACTGTTTATCTGCCTCCATCCCTCTCTCCCCTTTCCCCTCCCTCTCTTCCCCTTGTCTCACTCAAATTAGATAATATATGCTTCGAAATTAACTCATTAACTTCAGAAAAAATCAGAGGAATAAAAAGAAGGAAAAAAGACCCTTAAATTTTCCT
>NC_051406.1:11791306-11791607 GCF_015228065.2 Penaeus monodon
AACGCTAAAACAGTGTTTCTTTCCCGACGTAACCGCATTTGATATTCATAGAGTGTGAAATCGCGTTGGTTCTCTCACTTACTTTATGCAAGAGAAGTATTTTGTTCTTGGGAGTGGGTTAGTATCTGACATATGAGGCTATTTATATTATCCTTTGGTGTTTTCCTTTCGTCCTGGTATGTCTGTGTTTTCGTGTTTGCTCTGTGTGTTTGTCTGGCTATCTGTCCGTCCGTCTGGATCGTGTTTTTTTGTCTGTAAGTCGGCTATGTTTGTCTTTTTTTCTGTCTGTTAGGGTCCTGTT
>NC_051406.1:11791727-11792008 GCF_015228065.2 Penaeus monodon
TTGTCTTTATCTCACTCTTTGTCTTTATCTCTGTCTGTATTGTTCGTGTTTGATTTTTTATCTGTAATTGGTTCGTTTTTCTTTCCTTCTGTCTATCTGGTTTGTGTTTGTCTTTCCTTCTGTCTGTCTGGGTCGTGTTTTTTTCTGTTTGCCTGTCTATCTGGTTCATGTTTGTCTCTCTTTCCGTCTGAATGGTTCGTTTTCTTCTGTCTATCTGGTTCACATCTTTCTTTCTGTCTAATTGGTTCATGTTTGTATTTTTGTCTGAATGGTTCGCGTTT
>NC_051406.1:11792101-11793581 GCF_015228065.2 Penaeus monodon
GATTCGTCTTTGTATTTTTGTCTGTATGAATTGTGTACGTCCCTTTCTGGTTCATGTCTGTCTCTCTTCTCCTGTCTGCAAGTGCTACAGCATTTTCGCTCACACTGTGTGGTCTGAATTTATGTTTGTTTATGTACATGTGTGTGTTGCGTTGTTGCTGGTGTCTTCAGGGATTCATTTCAGCTTCGGTAATTTGTTTTAGCGACGTGGACGAAGAAGCGGGACAAATTGAAGTGCCTTGTTTGACTTCGCAACTTTTTAATTCCAAATTCATTATCTTTGCCTTTGTTATTGTCATTTTACACTTCGTTACTGTAATCAGCGTTGTCACCATTACCATCGTTTCGTTGTAGATGCTTCTTTCAACTTTTCCAGTGTCATTATCGTCATCGTTAAGATATATTCAGTCTCTCTCCATTGGTTTCACAGGTATCATCAGTGTCATTACAACAAGGATTTTTTTTTTGGGGGGGAGGGGTCAATTTGTCACTATTATCATTATTATCTTACAGAGTATCTCGCAGTCAACTTCCAATTTATCCTCTTCTAATTGCTTCCAGTTTTCACCAATACCTTTGTTATTGCAAAGATCCTCACTCACATAATGTTTTTAATCTTAGTATTGTTTGATCCTTTTTCAATGTTATTTTCATTACTATAATCATTCTAAATTCAATTATTCCTAGATCTATGGACGTAATTCTCCAGATTATCCTTTTAATCACGTTAACCTCCTCTTTGAATCTTCTCATCAGTGCTCTAATCATGTGCTCTTTCCGTCTCCAGGTCAAGTCGCGAGCGATGCGGGGTCACTGACCTCCTTCCCCAAAGCGTCGACGTGCCGTGAAATCACCCAAGATGGCAGGGGAAGTCACGGGGTCACATACAAACCATTCGAACACGGCGGGATCAGAGCGAAGGCGCGACCAATCACAACCCTCGGCGAATAGTAGGGACACGCTCCGAGCCAATGAGAACCCTCTTTTCATCTTGGAGAATGCATTCGTCGAATCAAACTGTTCGGATTTCATGGACTTGGCTTCGATGAACGGATCCTGTGGAAATTTCACGGTGGCTTCGAACTTCACCAATTCTACAACTATGGCGGGGGATTCGTACTACTTTTATGAGGTAAGTGAGGCTGCTTGCTTGTGGAAGCTTCATTCGACAAATTAGGAAGGGCTGAGGACGTTGGTGCGCTGGTTGAATTGAATGTTTGATTGGGTCGCTGAGAAGAGGAAGGAGAGGGAAGGGGGGGGAGGAGAGGGAAGGAGGGGGGGAAGGAGAAGGAAGGGGGGAAGGAGGTGGTGAGAGGATGGGAAAGGAGAGAAGAAAGGAGGAAGAGAGGGAGAAAGGGAGGAAGGGAGGGAGAAAGGGAGGAAGGGAGTGGGGACGGATGGATGGTTAGACAGGTGGAAAGAAGGTGGAAGGTAGGGAGAGAGGGTAAGAGAGAAAAAGATTGAGTGATGGAAGAAAAAAA
>NC_051406.1:11793709-11793811 GCF_015228065.2 Penaeus monodon
TCGTACTCACACAATAACAGCACAATACACACGCATCCTTACACACGCAAACACACGCACACACCTCACTCCTCCAACCCACCCACCCACACCCAAATCCCT
>NC_051406.1:11793843-11793976 GCF_015228065.2 Penaeus monodon
GACAGCCCAAGGAAGGCCGAAAACCCGGCAATCCCGACCCATAACCGCATCCCGGACACCCAATCAAGAACGAATGTCAAGCATAGATCGCCTGCCAAGGAGGCGGGTCCATCGCTCGCCACGCCGCTTGCTA
>NC_051406.1:11794157-11794428 GCF_015228065.2 Penaeus monodon
GAGAAAGGGGTTGCAGAGAAGCAATTCCCAACTCAATTACGGTCCACTAACTTCTTCAACGGGGCCAGCGAGTGACTTCACAGGCGGTGAAAACACTTAACGACTCTTCCTTACCCTTCATTACTTGTTTTTTTTTCTTTTCTTTTTTTTTTCTTCTTTTTTTTTCCTTTCTCTCGATCTCTTTTTTTTCTTCGAAGTACGAAATTAGACATTCAATCTGTTATAATTACCGGATGGCTAATTAGCTCCATTTTTTCCCCGTTTTCTCTAA
>NC_051406.1:11794543-11794676 GCF_015228065.2 Penaeus monodon
AGTTTTTTTCTTTCTTTCCATATATCTATCCCTCAATATTTTTCCTTTCCTTTTTATAAGCTTTATCACTTCCGGCTGGTCTCCTTATATTTTTTCCCTCTTTCTTACCCTTTTTTTCTCAATTGATTTTTTC
>NC_051406.1:11794802-11794894 GCF_015228065.2 Penaeus monodon
GACGTCATCTCCCCGGCCACTGCAATATTTAGGGCGTAAGCAGCGTTTCCTTTGAGAGATGCAAAGACGCTCTCTCTGTCTTTGTTGTTGTT
>NC_051406.1:11795485-11795723 GCF_015228065.2 Penaeus monodon
GCTGTTTTCATCTTGTTGCTCTTGTAGTCCTGATCTTTTACTACCATGACTATTTTCTCTAAGATATAAGGAGTTTATGAACAAGGAAAGAGAATTGATAACAGATAATGATAAGGCAAATACATAGCTATGGTATCAGTAACGATAAACCTACCTAATACACCGTGTTAGTTACGGCCAAATGCACAAAGAAGGATAACACAGCAGCACTTTCCTTAGCAACTTCTCGAACATCAAC
>NC_051406.1:11796296-11796592 GCF_015228065.2 Penaeus monodon
AAAATCCTAAAAATAAAAAGGTCAAGTATAAGTGACATGAAAGTTTCGCTGAATGCAGCTGAAATATCGATAAGTGCTTGTTGGGAACCGAGCTGAGTGTGTTTGTCTGTTCCATTAACTTCGTGGCTGCTCAGGAAGGGAGAAAGGGTTGGGTAACGCGATTCTCGAGATGATCGAGAACAGAAGCAAACTTTAGACATCACTGACTCTAAGAGATTTTGTTAACTCCATTTCCCCTTATCCATTCCTTCGCTTTTCCCCTCTGCTTTGCTAGAAGGGGTAATGATTAATGTACG
>NC_051406.1:11796978-11797075 GCF_015228065.2 Penaeus monodon
GTGAATCACACATCCCAGCAACAATCCTCGAAAGTGAGCTCCGTTAGGTCTTGAGCAATATACTGGCCTGTTTAATTCGACATACAGAAGTCAATTA
>NC_051406.1:11797138-11797448 GCF_015228065.2 Penaeus monodon
AGGACACCTTGGAACAGATTGATTTATAATAAGGAAGTATTTTGGCTAATATTTTTTTTTATACAATTTTCTTTCAGCGAATATTGGTGAAATTTCTCTGGTTTTAAGATTCACTTAACATATGGAGTAGTTCACTGTTATTTCAGCAACTTTGAAAGGATAATTTCAGAAATACTATTTCATTATCTTATCTTCCTAACGCACGATTAAATTTTGCATGCAGCTTATATACTGTGTTTGGAAGAGACGTTATGCTATTATATGATACCAAGTAATTATGCATGGCTCAGAACCCGTAGTGACAATTTTA
>NC_051406.1:11797848-11797917 GCF_015228065.2 Penaeus monodon
ATGGAGACAGAGGCAGTAATGGTATATAGACTTGTATTTTTAACTATGTATAAGGAGATGACGATGATG
>NC_051406.1:11797981-11798214 GCF_015228065.2 Penaeus monodon
GCAGGTGAAACCCAAAGCTGGAGAAAGAAACGCGACAAACAGAGCGAAATCTGTCGAAACACACGTCACAGAAAAGCCTCATTCAGCGGTAATGGAAGGCCAGTACACTGAAGCCTCGGGAGCGGAATTCATCCCAAATTTAATTCGGCGTAATGGAACACCAAACAGCGCACAGGAAAGAACGACAAAAGATTCGATTCACCGCCTCCTTCGAGCCCTTCTCCCCATTTTCT
>NC_051406.1:11798404-11798873 GCF_015228065.2 Penaeus monodon
AACTCCCTTGTCCCCACGAGCCATCATCTTCCTGTTCTTTCCCTCGTCTATCATGCCTTTCTTCTCTCCTGTTCCATCGTTTCCTCTCTCTTTCTCCCGTACAGCATCTCCTCTCATCATTCCTCTCCTTTTATCCCCTCTCTTCTCTACTTCATCTCCCTCATTCCCTCCTGGCCTATCATCTTATTCTTCCCCTTGCTTCTACCTCTCCATCCCATCCTCTCCTTCTCCTCCTCGCCCCTCTTCATCTCCCCCTTTCTCTCCTGACCCGTCATCTCCTTCCTCCCATCGCCCTTTTCACCCTCCCCTGCTTCCCCCATCATCTTCCTACTCTTCTCCTCACCTTCCTTTGCCTTTTTCCTCTTCCTATCTACTCCACTTATCCACTATCAACCTTTTTTTTTCCCTCACGCTTTCTCAAAGCTCTTTGTGGGGTCCATTCCAGCCCGTACTTTTCCCCACTTTTCAC
>NC_051406.1:11799267-11799490 GCF_015228065.2 Penaeus monodon
CTTTCATAACCTCCTCCACAGTCAATAGTAACAACACGAGTAAGAACAGAGAGAGAAGTGACCGTCCCCTCCTCCCTCCTCCCCCCCCCCAAAAAAAAAGTGAATTAACGTAAAAAATGATTTACTTAATGGAAAATGTTCTTATGGCTAACCACTGTTGTACAACCTTTTTACATCTCATATGTTTCATAAGGCTGAGAGGCGGTCATCTGAATGATCTCTT
>NC_051406.1:11800055-11800234 GCF_015228065.2 Penaeus monodon
TTAAATCAAACCACTTTGATCGTTCATGCAACTGCAAATATTACGCTGGCCGCATGATTAATGATCTATTAGGTAATTACTTTAATCATTCCAGTTAATTTGTCATGAAACTAATATCAGCTCTGCGCCAATAACTCATCTCACTCATGTTTTTGTTGTTAGTGTAAAAGAAAGTTCAG
>NC_051406.1:11800759-11801036 GCF_015228065.2 Penaeus monodon
TATCCATGGAACATATGACACTATGTAGCAAATAAACCCATAGGACAAAGACACCTGTAGGGCAAATATGAAACAAATATAACAAAAATAAATCCATGGAGAGAGAGAGATAACTAACAGACAAATAGATTAAAAGAACAAACATTCCGACGGGGAAAATGTACCCAAGCAACAAATAAGATTCCAGTGCCAAGGAGAGTAGAGAGAGATCTGCAGTGCCTCGAGGTATGCCAACGGCACCTTTTTTGCTTTTGTTGTTATCTGTTTTATGAATTAA
>NC_051406.1:11801528-11801831 GCF_015228065.2 Penaeus monodon
ACGTCTATGAGAGAAGGAATATCTATTTTAATAGTGATATTTTTTTTTTCCTTTTTGTTCTACATCATCGCAAATATCTTCGTAAATCCGTCCTAGTTTTGAAAGCAACTTCTCTATCTCTTTTTTTTTCTATCTTATATTTTCTTAGAATTGTACTGTTCATTAAAAAAAAAATGCAGAAAGAGGACACGGTTCCGGTCGAACGCCAAACTCCTGCAGCTTCTCGTCACGTTCGAAATATAACCTCAGGATGTTGAGGCGAACGAGAGGGCAGGAGAAATCTTTTTTTTTTTTAATTAAATG
>NC_051406.1:11802406-11802555 GCF_015228065.2 Penaeus monodon
ATCATCAGGCCACCAAAAATCACGAAAGGAAGTTCCGCTTGAAACTTTTTAAGTTCAAGTTTCAATTTCTGTGGCTTGAAGGGGGCGGGGGGGGGGGATTGGGGGTGCAAGGAGATACCAACAAAAGAAATTTCTGATCAGACTAAAGA
>NC_051406.1:11802645-11802724 GCF_015228065.2 Penaeus monodon
GAGTGACTTCTCAGTTTCAGATATTTTTTTCTCCCAAATGCAAGCACACACACAGAGCTCTCAAGTAACCTGCCACATG
>NC_051406.1:11802792-11803049 GCF_015228065.2 Penaeus monodon
TCCACTTACGAAGCCAAATACATACGCCCACATCCCCACTAGACCGCCCCGCCCTCACGCCCACCGACCTTAACTCAGACTAAAAGTTGCAAGGAGTTTGCGCAAGTTGAATCCCGAATATGACTGTATGTTGCAAGATTTTGTCTGTTGCTACTGACACTTGCATATCGAGTGAGGAAATGTACGTGTGTGGGAAACTGATGATAAATTTAATCGTGGGCGTAAACTATTTCCTTGGCACTGCTGGGTGGTAATTC
>NC_051406.1:11803141-11803407 GCF_015228065.2 Penaeus monodon
ATGACCTGAAAGATATTATTAGATTATCATCTTTATTATTAATGACACAGAAACAGATTACGTTATCATTACTATCGTTTTACAAAGATTCTTTCGTCCCGTTAAGTTGCTAATTTCATCCATCGAGTTACGTTGGGAAAGACGATGCTAATAGAGTGTACGGCAGAGAGAATGATGAAATGTGATACAGACACAAACATCCAGTCTTTCTTTCTTTCTCATTTTATCTCATCCTTTCTCTTTTTTTCTTCTTCTTTCTCACCCTT
>NC_051406.1:11803583-11804085 GCF_015228065.2 Penaeus monodon
GCTGCTTTTGCTCTGCATTCCTCATCAAAATCCACGAAATAGAAACCTATTTTGCGGATAATTCCTCTGGGGCGGCGGAAGTGAGGGGAAAGAGAGAAGGGGGAAGGGGAGATGGAAAAGGGGAGAGGTGGAAGAGGAGAGAGAAAAAGGGAGATAGAAGAGCGGAAAGGAGGAATGGGAGAGTGAAAAGGGAAGAGGGAAAAGGAGAGAAGGAGAGGTTGAGAAATCCTAATCCTGCTCAAACGGCTTGCGAAATCTTAGTTCAAGTTGCAGCTATTCCGGAGCCACAGTGCCAAACAACGGTGCCATTCTTATCGCAGTAATCTGGCATCCGCGGCGAAAAGGGGTATTAGAACAGTGCTCGTTATTTCCCGAGTCTTAGTGCCTCGGCGGTGCCACAGTGCCATCCAGATCTACTGATAAGGTGTTGAAATTTCCCTTGTTGCGTCGGATGGCTGTAAAGAGGGTGGGTAGGGGTGGGTAATTGAGAACAATGAGAAAG
>NC_051406.1:11804864-11805156 GCF_015228065.2 Penaeus monodon
ACAAGCCACGCATCCGAAGATGGCGTTGAGTTCCCCTCAAGAAAGTTGGGCTTGAAAGCGATTGTCCGGCCCTATCGAACGGAAACTTTGTAATGGACAGCACACTGAAAACTTTCAAACGGAAGATAAAATGCAACGCCAAGACTACTTCGTCTCCAGTCAGTGTGGGGCGTGTGTACTTCGGCGCCCGGGGGAGGAGGGGAGGGGGTAGCCGGGGGGGAGAGGAGGGGAGGGGGTAGCCGGGGGGGGAGAGGAGGGTCCTAGTTTGTGTTTGTTGTTCGTACTTTTTTCC
>NC_051406.1:11805353-11805516 GCF_015228065.2 Penaeus monodon
CATACATGTATTCCTAATGTAACTCGAGGGATGAAATTAGCAGCTTAGCGGAACGAAATAATCTTTGTAAAACGATAGTAATGATAACTTAATCTGTTTCTGGTTATTAATAGTAATGATGATAATCTAATAATGTCTTTCTGGTCATCAATGATAATGATGA
>NC_051406.1:11805807-11806109 GCF_015228065.2 Penaeus monodon
CAGTGCATCTGATGCCGATTTTCTCCGCCCAGCCAATTCATGTTTCATTATACTGATCTGGAATTTGGGAATGGGAATTCATCGCGAAAATTAGGTGAAGCAAATAAAACCTTTGATTGAAATACGAGCCGCTGTGTAAGTAAGCCTTCAATTGCGTGATGTTGAGTTTGCAAACTAAACGGCTTGGGATATTTTGGAAATTTTTGGAAGGTAGAGAGAGAAGAGAAAGAAAGATTGATGAGTCAACTGCGAGAAAGGATTAAATTTCTACTATTTTACATATCTAAATATGATCTGAAAAC
>NC_051406.1:11806184-11806371 GCF_015228065.2 Penaeus monodon
CACATAATAAACACGATGAAATCCCAATCGTCGCTCAACATCAGATCTGAAAGAGAGGAAAAGTAACTAATCATTTTTTGCGAATTCTTAAGTTTCCCCCAAAGAGTCTAGACATCGAGTTATCGGGGTAGTCAGTCAGCTGATCCAGGCCGCAGGGACGCAATTTCAGGCTTGGCTCCTGTCCGCG
>NC_051406.1:11806875-11807008 GCF_015228065.2 Penaeus monodon
AGAAAAGAAATCAGAAAGTGATAAAGAGAGACATAGAAACGGAATAATAATTCAATGACATAAGTTCTGCAGACGGGGCCCCGAGGTGAACAAGTGGCAATATATGTCAGGTCGGATTAGGGTCACGCTGGAG
>NC_051406.1:11807729-11807901 GCF_015228065.2 Penaeus monodon
GCATGGCCCAAAGTCAGTGCAAGTATCATGCATATATGTGAGTGTGTGATTCGTGAACAGGCGCAAAAACGCTGTGCATGAGACTATCCATCTGACATTCATAAGGAGAAGAATGCAACTCGTGCATGACGGTGCGACAAACGACCGACAGTTTAAACAATGCATGACGGTG
>NC_051406.1:11808030-11808841 GCF_015228065.2 Penaeus monodon
CGCAAGCCCACAACTGATGGATTCATTGTTCCATCAGTATCATCGGCACTCAATTGATCCCCTGAACGAAGATGCGGGTGGAGGGGGGGGGGGAGAAGGTGTAGGAGGGAATGGGGATCGTTAGGGGTTGGATGGGGGGGGGAGGGAGAGAGGGGGATTGTGTAGGCGGAGATGAAAAGCGTGAGATGGAGGATAGGGAGAGGGAGGAGAAAGAGTACGAGGGAACAAAAGAAATGGAGGAGGAGGAAGGAGAAGGAGGAGTGGGGAGGGAAAAGCGGGAGGGGTGGGAGGGAGGGAATAGGAGAAGCAGACAGGAATGAATAAAGAGTCGGAGGCGAAGGGAAGGAGGTGGATAAATGGAGAAAGACGGTGGACGAAAGGGAGAGGGTAGAAGGAGAGAATAAGGAGGTGAAGGGTAGTAGGTGATAATTGGGGGATATCAGAGGGAAAATAAGAAAGAGGGAAGAAGGATAGGGGAGAAGAAGAGGGAATAAGCGAGCAAAGAGAAAGGGCTAGGGGTTGGAGGGAAGAGGAGGTGGGGAGGAGGAGCAGGAGAGAAAGGGGAGCCGGAAATAGGGGGGGGGATAAAGTTGGGGGGGAGGGAGGATGTGAGTGACGGGAAGGGGTGGAGGGAGGGGAAGGGAGGGGAAGGGAGAAGGGAGAAAAATAAAAACACAGAAAAGAAATATACATTTTACTCTTCGTTCACAGTGCAGGAAATGTTATAGACCACTATTTCCTTTTAATATAAAAGAAATCTCCCTTCTCTTAAAAAAAAAGGTAATAAAAACTTTTATGTGAAAAGTGAGCA
>NC_051406.1:11808903-11809013 GCF_015228065.2 Penaeus monodon
CCGACCGTTTGTAGTCTGTTGCTTATTATTTTTTTCAGCCATGCATTTAATTTAGTATTATGTATATATAAACATCCTCCATCTCCTCATCATCTTCGTCATCCTTAATG
>NC_051406.1:11809331-11809464 GCF_015228065.2 Penaeus monodon
CTTATCACCAAAATATGTCTTGTAAAACGATTTTTGTATGTTACTGGTATTCCTAAATATAATCAGCCTCCTTTCTTTTCCTCCTTTTTCTCTTTTTCTTTTTTTATGGATGAAAATAGCTCTTATTTCTGAT
>NC_051406.1:11809585-11810575 GCF_015228065.2 Penaeus monodon
ACTTCTTTATCTCCGCCCACGTTGCCCTAAGATCCTGTCATTCATACACGAATATACAAACTACTTACATAAGTTTTTAACAAGATAATTTTTCAATAGAGACTTTCAAACTTTATTCTCTTTTTTTTTTCATCCGAGCCTACTACCCACGCTTCGTCTACATTCTCTTATGCCCCTCCTGCAACCCCCCCCCCCCTCACTACGTGACCGCCCGCGTGCATACTACGGTCCATACCACACTCACACGCCCAGTTCACGCTCGTCTAATCTTCCATCCTACACCATACATCCTTATGCCTATCAGCGTCCAACCGTATATACCCTTTACTGTCTCTTTATGCTCCACCCATTTCCATCCTATGCCCCACCTACCTCCTCCACCTCTCGCTTACCTTAAGTCCCACCCACTCTCAACTCGTGTTGTCCTTAGGCTCCGCCCTGCAGCTTTCTGATACCCACCAACGCCCGCCCTATGCCCACCCACTCCAGAGAATTCTGATGCCCAAGAACGCCCGCCCTATGCTCACCCACGCCAACCGCTGCCCCACCCACACCTGCCAGACACCCCTTCCCTAACCCCACCCACCCACAAACCTTGCCCTGATTACGCAAATCCAGTTGAACAGCGGCGGAAGTTGGGACTCCTTTTGTATGGGCGGAGCTGCGAAAGACAAGTCAATTTCAATTTCCATATAGATGACCTTATCTTTGTCTTATACACGGGGGAAGGACAATGGTATCGGGGATTATCTAAGTCGGATCGGATCCCATGAATGGCGATCGTCTTTTGTTTTTCAGGCTTCATTTGTTTTCCGACTGATTCTTTTGGCGATGTTGACAAGAAGGGTTATGTGTCTACAGAACTGTTCTCTACAGCTCATTCTTTCTAGTACAGGGAATCTTTTAGGTCTTTTCACAAGCAGTGCACAACACACACCACACATAAACACATTACACCCTCCCCCCCCCACATAATATCCCCCCCCCCAC
>NC_051406.1:11810656-11810756 GCF_015228065.2 Penaeus monodon
CAATGAATATGCACTGACAATACCACTATGGCGGTAGCTAAAGTGGACGGCACCGTTGTCGCTATTATAGTTATTATTTTCGACCGCTGGTATGTATATA
>NC_051406.1:11810902-11811012 GCF_015228065.2 Penaeus monodon
AATTGAAGGTACTTTTAAAAAAATACATATTCGCTACACTTTTGAAGAAAGTAAAACCTATTCCAAATTCCAAAAAGTTTTATCAAAATTAGAACAGCCGGAAAAGTTGT
>NC_051406.1:11811796-11811889 GCF_015228065.2 Penaeus monodon
CGACATCCTAGGAGACGGTTATTGCAGAAACACCGCATAACTTCAAAGGATAAAACCTTAGCAGGATGGAATAGAAAAATGGAACGGAGATGA
>NC_051406.1:11812924-11813171 GCF_015228065.2 Penaeus monodon
GGAGGATGAGAGGAGAGAGAGAGAGAGAGAGAGAGAGAGGAGAGGGAGATGGCGATGAGAGAGAGAGCGAGATGAGAGAGATGGATGAGAGGCCAGGGAGAGATACGAAGTAGATCGAGATGGAGAGGAGGGAAACGGAGAAGTTTGGCGGAGAGGGAGAGAGAGAGGAAGAGAGAGGAGAGGAGACGAGAGAGAGACCAGATGAGAGAGAGAGAGATTTGTGCAAGGACAGAGAGAGGGGGGCCGG
>NC_051406.1:11816657-11817561 GCF_015228065.2 Penaeus monodon
CGTCGGAGTGCATTGCTAATGACGGAGGAGGAAGTTCTTGTGGAGGACCGGACATCGCCGTGCGGAGCATGGTTATTGAGAGAGAGGAACGAGAGGATCGATTTTGAGAGAGGTAGAAGAGGAAAAGCAGTCGAGGAGAGCGATGTGGGGATAAGCGACTGGGTCGAGAGCGACGACTCATCCTGATGGGGATTGAGGGTGGTGGACGTGTTGGAGAGGGTTCGTTGAGTGAGCTCGATGTCCGGTCGAGGTTTCTTGGAGACGCGGAGAGCGAGACTGGATGCGGGAGAGATGGAACGAGAGCTTGAGTGGGCGCAGAGGAGAGGGATTCGAGAGGCAGACGAAGTTGAGTGTGACCGAGAGAGGGAAGATGAATGTGGTACGAGGAGATAGATGGATCGGAGGTCGATGGAGAGAGGTGAGAGAAGGCGCTGTAACCTTCCTGATGATAGGAGAGGCGAGATTTGGCGCCCTCTTGCACTACGAGGCGAGAGAGGAGAGTGAGAGGAGAGAGGCGAGAGTGACGAGATCGAGAGAGAGCGGAGAGATGATGGGATGGCGCGAGGAGGACGAGGAGAGAGCGAGAGGAGAGAACGAGGATGATGAGGAGAGGATTGATTGCCGGGATGGAATATCATGAGCTAATATCGGAGAGGTTGCGTGAGAAGACGAGAGAGAGAGAGAGAGAGAGAGGGGATAAAGGATAGAGATGAATCCCGCGGTTCAGAGACGGCCTCAAAGGAAACGTTTCGAGAGCCACTTTTAGCTTGTTATTTGATTGTTATTCTTCCCGAGTTTTATGGCGAGGGAGGGACTTTTAAAGGACGATTTTCCCGGAACAGGTGTTTGCGCAAATGGAAAATAAGGCAGAATAAGTGTAAGCTATCTCTCTCTCTAAAAAAAG
>NC_051406.1:11817795-11817952 GCF_015228065.2 Penaeus monodon
CGTTCTTCCTTCTCTCTATTCTCCGTCGCCTTGCCCCTTCCTCGTCCCCGCGACATTCCATCCACTGCCCTTGCCCGCAATTCCCTCTTTCCCCCTGCCCATACCCGCTGCCCCCCCCCCCTTCAGTACCTATCCTCTCCCCCCCATTAACTTCTCC
>NC_051406.1:11817979-11818151 GCF_015228065.2 Penaeus monodon
CCATACTGAGCGCTGATTGGTCCCCGTCAGCCAATGTTGTCTCACGGAGGCTGTCCATTGGTTGGTTATATTTTCAATCTCTTGATCGCACCAATCAGAAAAAGGGAGAATTTTTTACCTTTTTTTTTTTCGTTTTATTTCGTGTCCAAATTGATGTTTACTTGAGAACCTA
>NC_051406.1:11819045-11819130 GCF_015228065.2 Penaeus monodon
TGCAACTATTGCGCACTTCCAATTTGGATACGAGGAAAGAAATCAACAAGTGTCATGTTTTTAGAAACAAATTTAACTCATTAAC
>NC_051406.1:11819242-11819452 GCF_015228065.2 Penaeus monodon
TTTTCCTTCAAGTCAATGAGCCTCATCTGTTGGTTAGGAAGACTTACGCACTCCACGACGTTCAGGAAAATCGGCCTTAATGAGTGAGTACGCAGGGATCACAATGGCTTTTCCCCATTCATTAATGACGAATTTCCAAGTATGTGTCTCTGGTGGGGTTACAAACAAGGGTATTATGGAGCACGAGGAGACAGGTCCCTGGCGTGCAGT
>NC_051406.1:11819882-11820359 GCF_015228065.2 Penaeus monodon
AAGGAAAGAGAGAAAGAAAGTTTGAAAAGAAAAGGAAAAGCGAAGGCACAAATACGAGAAGAGAGAGAACAAAAGTACACAGAAACAGCAGATAATCCGATTACCCGCCATCTTGTATCTCCCTCACAACCCGTTGTTTTACGGCACTTGATCTCAGTAACAGCGAGATTTTACGAGGAGGAAAGTTTTTAAAAAAAGGGAAAAAAAAAAAAGTAAATTAATCTGGCATAGTAGTTATTGTTGTCATTTTTTTGTATTGGCAAAGAAAGGTTATGGTTTGAATTCTCAATTAAGGTTATGTGATATTACGGCATAAGGGATCCCTGTTTCTCAGGATTATGACGTAAAAACAAAATAAGTATTTTGAGTGACGTACGTGAATGAGATGAGAGAGATTTGTCGAGGTTTTGGTTTGGGAATATTGATAAGGGCTGTTATGTACTTTGAGAGAATGAAATTCGTTTTTTTTATTTTACT
>NC_051406.1:11820844-11821043 GCF_015228065.2 Penaeus monodon
ACACACGCCTCGTTCCATAGAGGGGAGCCTGGCAGGGAATCGGCAACGAGAAAGAAAGGGGAAACCGCCTGGCACTTTGTTTGTGTAATGAATCGACTATTCCCTCCTTAATTAATGTCTTCCACTATGGTATCAATTGAGCCAAAAGTTCTCGCCTCTTATTACTCCTGTGTCTCCTCCTCCCCATTTCCTCTCATCC
>NC_051406.1:11821082-11821698 GCF_015228065.2 Penaeus monodon
CCCCCGCGTCGTCTCCTGCTTCTCCCTCTTCCCTTCCATATCCTCCTTACTACCCGTCTCCTCAGCGTCTTCCTTCGCTCATCGTTTTTGTTCGTTTGTCTCCTTTCCCTCTTCGTTTCCTTAACCTTTCCCCGCATCCTCGAGTTGAGTGGGAAAAGGGGGACATTTTCCTTAATCATCCGCACGTTACCCCATCTCCTTTACCCGTCTTTCCCCCCATTACTCATTTTTCCCTCCATTTGTATCCCTCATTTCCCGCTTTTACATCTCCACCCCACCCTCTTACTAACTCTTTCCAAACGTTCTCCTTAACACTGTTGCCCAAAATACCCACCCCTTTTACCCCCCTCCTCCCATCCACTTACCCACATTTCCCCTACATTCCTGGAACTTCCCCGGGCGCCGAGAGTTATCTAGGGGAAAAAATAAAAACAATGTTATGAAACCGGCCCTAGCGTATAGGATTTTCCCCTCTCTGTTGCCTTGTTTTATAGGATTCTTGGGAAGGTCTAGGGGGGAAGTGGCTGGAAACTGCCAGCTCAAGGGGGAAAAAAAAAAAATCTATCTCTTTTATTTGTTTTCGTAAGGACGGAAGATGAAGGAGCAAAGAGCATGC
>NC_051406.1:11821732-11822005 GCF_015228065.2 Penaeus monodon
TTGCCGAGGGAGGTGGTAGGGGGAGGGAAAGCGGAAAGAAGAGGATAGACGGAAAGAGAGAGGGAGGGGGAGTAAGGTTAGAGGGGAAGGAAAAAAGAAAAAAGGAAAAACAGGAATATACAGAAGGAGGGAGAGAAACATAGGTCTAAAATCTGTTTGCCCAGAGCTTAAAATTGTAATTGATAAAAAGAAAAGAAAAAGAAGAAAGAAAAGTGAAAAAAATAAAAGAAAAGAAAGGATAAAAAATTATATTATTATACATATATAACATTA
>NC_051406.1:11822162-11822408 GCF_015228065.2 Penaeus monodon
GATGTATGAATAATCTCTTTCTGGGGAAAATTATTGTAGGCCCCACCTTTCACAGTCCTGCATTCGACGCCTGTCCCTGAGGAAAGACGCTGGGAGAGTTAGTAAGCAGTTTCCTTCCAGGTGTTTTATGGATATAACACGTGGTTCTTGTTTTCAAAAGCTGGGATATGGATTTGGATTAAGATCGGGGCCGGAGGGAGGAAAAATCGGGCGGGTTTTTTTTTCTTTGCCCTCGGTCTCGTTTTT
>NC_051406.1:11822513-11823595 GCF_015228065.2 Penaeus monodon
TCTTTTTTCTTTTTTTTCTTACTCCCTCACAATCATCTACTTCTACCATTTCTTTGAGTAGATGAATAATAAAATATAATAAAAAGAAATAGGAGAAAGCAGTTTTCGACTGCTAGAGTCTGCCCCTCAAAGGTTCATGGGAGTGAAACCGGGGACCTATATAAAGCAAGGAGAGATATTAAGAACCGAAGAGTGGTGGGTCGGCGCGGGCGCGGGATATTTGAAGAGATAGTGGGTAGGCTCTTTCGGTGAGAGCTGGAAACGGGGTGTGGTGGGAATAGGGTTTGAATAGAAGATGAAACGGGAAAGTGGTGCGTTAAGGTGGTCGGGTTGGGTTTTTTGGAATAGACAATGAAACGGGCCATGTCATTGATGTCTTGTCTCAGGACTTAAGGTAGGTTGGGGAGGTTATTGTGCTTTGTGTCTGGTAAATACAGGTAGTGAGGCTTGCTGTGCGTGCTTGTGGTAAATACAGGCCTGCCTGCTAATCTAGCTCTAGAATAGAAAATGCGGAAAAATAGATTAGTAAGCTAGACAGAACAACGGGGTTGGGGGCTGGTGAAACAAATATTTAACATGTTATTTGGACATTAAACGGCATCATTATAAAGCGAAGTATATAAACGATTATTTGAAAGTATTTGTGGGCAGTGCTCAAAATATCTTAAATTGACATGCTATACATGGTAAGAAACTTTCTTCAGATTATCTTTAACTTTTGGAAATTATTAACTTGTAGACCAAGTTAAAAACTAATTCTACCAGGAATATTCAAAAACATCATTTTCCTAAATAGATAACAACATCCTTAGCATATTACCATATTGTTATTGTTATCGCTAGTCGTCGTCGTTAACTGTTTACTGCACGTAATAATTACTTTACAAGTCATCATGATTCCTCTACATGTTAATTATCGACAGTATTTAATTTATGTCAGTATTACTGTTATGAGCTCTGTTATCTGTGCCGACGATAAATAACCTTAAATAGAGGTTAGGTAACGTTCTAATCTTAATGTTCCTACCTGATTAATAGCAGCTAGCTGTATTTACCACTTTATTGTTCTGTTATAAATGTGT
>NC_051406.1:11824377-11824632 GCF_015228065.2 Penaeus monodon
ACGAAGGATCACCAGATGATCACGACATTCTCCCTCGCTTCACCCTTCCCACTCTAATCCTTATCTCTGAATCCTTGTCATCTGCCTCTCTTCCTCTCGCGATTCGCCCTGTCCGCCTGTCGGACTCCCTTCCGGTCGCGTGTGGATCAGGAGAAGAAGATGCTTAAGTGTGCGTTAAGGAGAGGAGAATTATTCTATTGTGGCTGTCTTGGGAGGCACTGATACGGTGGGGAGGAGGGGGGTGGAGAGTTGGTG
>NC_051406.1:11825120-11825379 GCF_015228065.2 Penaeus monodon
CCCTTCCTTCTACAGTTTCTTTCAGAACTTGTGATAAGATCTACAAAGATTTTTGTTTTTTTGAAAAGATATGCAAAAATTACGTTTTGCGATTTAAAAAAGTAAAGCAAAATCAGCAGTAAACCTTTTAGGAATACAAACAAAGAAAGTACCGCAAAAAGCAATCAATTAAAAGCTTTAAAAATAAAACAAATAAAAGAAGAGAAAAAAGGGGGGGTGGCGTGGTATGTAGGTAACAAGAGAAAACATACCAACTAAG
>NC_051406.1:11825422-11825492 GCF_015228065.2 Penaeus monodon
CCAAGGTTAGTCACTGTCAGTAATACGAGTCCATCAGAGCAAAAGTGCTAGCATAGCGTAGCTATTAGTC
>NC_051406.1:11825530-11825827 GCF_015228065.2 Penaeus monodon
GAAGTTGCCGGCTCCGAAGAATTCCAGTACTACCACACATTTTTCACATTGTCAGCAGTTTATGAGAGGAGATCCGAAAAAAGACTTAGATGTCCATGACTGTTGCATATGAAAATGGTGGATGGAGTCTTTGATAGCTGGGCTGAGAGTTCCCCCTTGTATTGGTCGAGGGGAAGATACTTGGTTGGGAGAGATGAGAGGGTCGTAAATTATTGGTGGAAATTATTTTGTTTTTATAAAGGTAAATTAAATTATTGTACATAAAGTGTACATCCACAAAATACATACATGCATGTA
>NC_051406.1:11826131-11826250 GCF_015228065.2 Penaeus monodon
CATAATATGGGGTGTGAGGGAAATAAAAGCGCAGAATGCTGTCAGTAACAATCTTTTTTTTTTTTTTGCTGAATGTAATCACTCCGATTATAATTTCTGCGATGTTACTGTATTGATGA
>NC_051406.1:11827058-11827289 GCF_015228065.2 Penaeus monodon
CGCAGAAATTATAATCGGAGTGATTACATTCAGCAAAAAAATATTATTGTTACTAAAGTAATCTGCGTTTTTATTTCCCTTCCCCTCATTCAATTCTTGTATAAACTACTTTATTTTTTATTCCAGAGAGCTAATTCCTCTTTTTATCTTTCACTGAATATATTCTAATCTTTTAAGCACCATAAAATAAAAAGAAGTGATACACTTACGAAACATCAAATGATTTATCTA
>NC_051406.1:11828355-11828704 GCF_015228065.2 Penaeus monodon
CACGCAACCCTTATTACAACCTACATATTTCAAACCCAAGCGGAGGGAGATAGACGTCAATCACCAATCGCACAGAAAACTCCCTCAACACGAGGTCTCCCCGGTACGGTTGTGCTTTAATTTAGAAATAATAACGGACCATGTTCCCGGGCAGAGCGGTGTTCACCGGATAAACGAGCGTCGGTTAAGGTGATATCGATCTCGATCATCCGTTAATGCGCCGCGGATATATTTATTATATAAGATATATAAGGGGTCCTTCGCTTTAATTCTTGGATTGCTCCGCCGATATTTCATTCGTTACAGGAGTCTTGGCCCTGGTATTGAATGTGCAGTGGTCGTGAAAAGA
>NC_051406.1:11829356-11829839 GCF_015228065.2 Penaeus monodon
ATAGAAAAATAAGGAAGGAAAAACGGTTTAATAATACATTTTTGAAACGGCTCACCCTCTGCAGGTTGCAGATGATGGGAAGACACTATGTAAGGAAAATAATCAGCATGGCCTTTTTTTTCTTTTATCTTTCCATTTTACTGCCAACGTGTGATTGGACATTAAATGAAATATTGCAAAATATTTCCACTATTGCAATGACGCTCATGATCAGGCAATCGTTCTTGCAAAGGGGCTCTTCCCTTCCTCGTTTTATTTTATCTTTTGTTGGTTTTTTTATTTCTTTCAATGTTTAAAATCTTTTCTTCTTCTTCTCATTTCATCTTCATCTATTTCGTCTCCTTATATATTTTCTTCATAGTATGATTCATGTTTCATGTTCTTATTCTGCTCAATTTTTCTTTTTTTTCATTTTCCCTTTTTTATATAGAGGTTCATCTTACGTAACTTATTTTTAATGCTATTATGTTCTCAGGCATGGGC
>NC_051406.1:11829859-11830001 GCF_015228065.2 Penaeus monodon
CACTGATCGGTGATGTTTAAGAATGCATTTATGCATGAAGTACTTGGATGCAGTTAAAGTTATTTCATAAGGAATGTTGAGAGATTTTAGCTTGATGATAGAAGAATAGTTTTTTTAAGCATAAGGTGATTATGGTTCTTGC
>NC_051406.1:11830398-11830717 GCF_015228065.2 Penaeus monodon
TTTCAAAATAGTTATTAAATTCCAGTTTTAAAAAGATAATTTTGAAGCATTTACGTCTTAACTTCTTCCAAGGTCAGCTATATTTTTCAAGAACAAAACACCGCACAAGTGATGAGATTCCTTCTTAGAGCAACATAAAACAGGAGTCCATGACATATAAAACCGATGTTGAATATCCTTTACGTAAATCGTATTTATGTTTTGTGGACAGTGAAGATCACAAAGATGCGGTTTTAGAAATTCGCTAGCATATTATTATGCAGCTATAATGCCATTATAAAAGAACGTTTTGTTGTAGCAGTATGACCGCGCCTACCCT
>NC_051406.1:11830753-11831196 GCF_015228065.2 Penaeus monodon
AGTTTAGTTATGTTGAGGGTATAATGGAAATGCACAAAAAATAACGAGAGACTGGGCGCGGCCAGCCGGGACAAATAAGATGAGTTGCGAGAAGTGAACCGTGTGGATTTAACATAGCAGGCAACAGATACACGCTAAGCCCTAATTCACCCACACCTATTCCCTCTAACCACACCCCTCTCCCAACACCCCTCTTCCCACCCACCCACCTCTCCCACCACCCCTCTTACCACCCCCATCTCCCCCAAAACCCTTCTCCCCCACACCCCTCTCCACACACCCCCTCTACCACACCCCTCTCCCCCCACACCCCTCTACCCCACCTCGTTCCCCCCACACCCTCTCTCACAAACCCATTACACAACCCCCCCCATCTCCCACACCCCTTCTTCTCCACACAACCCACTCTCCCCACCGTCCCAACCCAGCCCACCCCACCCCAA
>NC_051406.1:11831289-11831537 GCF_015228065.2 Penaeus monodon
TTCTCCCACCCTCTCTTTCCCCCACCACCCTTCTCCCACACCCCTCTCCACCCCGCTCTCCCACACCCCTCTCCCACCACCCCTCTCCCACTCCCCCTCTCCTCTCAATGTGTCATCCTCCACCTCGTTTCTACTCCCTTCTCCTGCTTCCCCCATTTTATTTCCTTTGCCTCCATATTTCTGTTATCTTGTTTTTACCCTTTTAGTCACCCCTTCTATAATTCTATTCCGTCCTTTCTTGCTCCCGC
>NC_051406.1:11831578-11832591 GCF_015228065.2 Penaeus monodon
TCCCATTCCTCTGTCTTTGCTAACGTTTCGCCATTATTACTCTATCCCCTAACTAAGCCACTTTCGCCTGCTCTCACTCCTATCACTCCCTCGCCTTGACTTAACGCATCATCCCCCCAATTCCCATTGCCCAATCTCCTGCCTGGCCCTTTCCAACTCTCCTGTTTCTCTCCCTAGTTCTCTCCAACCTTCTTCTCCTCCCCTCCCCCTCCCTCGTCCCCCTCCCTTCCCCACAACTCCTCCACTACCTACATCTCCTCCCTCTTCCCCAACCCTCATCTCCCTCTTCCCTCTCACCTCCCCACACTCCCTCACTAATCTACTCTCTTCCCTCTTCCCACCCTACCCTCCCTTCCCACCCCTCCCTTCCCTTCTCCTTTCGCCCCCTCCCTTACTCACCCCACTACTCCCTCCCAATACCTCCCTCCCACAACTACCTCCACTACCTCCTCACCCTCCCCTCCCTCCACAATTTCCCTCTTCCCCACCCTCCCAGCCATCCCCCGGCTGCCTCACGCCCCTCTTCCTGTCCCTCGCCGTAAAGAGCTAACAATCCCCGACCTCACTTACGGGCAGAAGAGTGCGAGCTTCACGGTCCTCGCCCGAGTACGTCGCCATGCTCTCAGAGGGGTTCGGCGGAAAATAAGGCTTGATATCCCCTTTGACCCCCTCCCCCTTCCTCCTTTGTGTTCTCCTCTGTCCCTTCAATACCCTCTTTATCCTCTCTCTTCTCCTCCTTCTTCTCCCTCTCCCCTATTATATGTCCTTTCTATTCTCTTCTGTTGCGTGGTTCCACTTCGTTTCTTTTTTCCCCATATTTCTCTTCCCTTCGTGTCTTTTGTCCCTCTTTCCTCTATCTTTCTATCTTTTTCACTCACGTTGTTTTTCTCTCTCAGCTTTTTAGCAGTCTCTTCTCGATCTTTCTTCACAGATCTTCGTCTCTCTTTCTTCTCTCTCAATCTCTCCTATCCCCTCTTCCCATTCCCTCTTCTTCCTCCTTCTGTAAACTTACA
>NC_051406.1:11832657-11832888 GCF_015228065.2 Penaeus monodon
CTCACTGGAAACTAAGCCAATGATCTACATAGGAGCAAATTTAAAACCCATTTGTTCATAGCTTTATACCATCCACATGATTACGAACTGGTAGGGTGCATAGTATAATGAGCGCAAACGGCATGGTGTGCTGTTTTCTCCCTTGAACAATGAGCACAGAACCTTGGGTTGGCGTAAATGCTAACGGACACTGAACTCCAGGATCCGGCATAAGCCAAAAATGAATATTGA
>NC_051406.1:11833548-11833627 GCF_015228065.2 Penaeus monodon
GTCGTGGTCGTGTGTTGCGTGTTAATTCGGGCAAGTCACCGCTTTTAACATAAATTATATAAACACGAGCGCGGAGAAA
>NC_051406.1:11833668-11833876 GCF_015228065.2 Penaeus monodon
CGAATACCGTCAGGAATAAAAGATTTCCCACTCCCTTCCACGGAAAAGGAAAAAAGAAAAAAAAAAGCGAAGACGAGCGAAACGGCATTCATTTCACACCACTCGCTGAGAATATTGAGTCAAAGAGATGTATCGACTTCTCGATGGCTTTCAATTCTACGCGAGCCAAACCAAATTCGTTCTTGGCGAAGGGAACGAGAGTAGAAGT
>NC_051406.1:11834433-11834701 GCF_015228065.2 Penaeus monodon
CAGAGCTCAGGTGCTATGCAGAGAAGGCCAGAGATTTTTTTGCTCGGGCGAAGGCATTTGCGGTAGATTGAGTGCTTGAAGGGATGAGATATATTGGGTGTCTGGAACACTAGATTATGGTTTTAGAATCAGAGAAAGTGAGAGGACCAGAAAGAAAGGTGAGGGAATAGATAAAAGGCAAAGCACACAAAACTACACACATCTACGAAGGCAGGGAGAGGCATGCACTGTCAAAAAATTACTAACCAGCGATGTGGACGGCTTTCTT
>NC_051406.1:11834751-11835221 GCF_015228065.2 Penaeus monodon
GAAAGAAAAGGAAAAGCGAAGGCACAAATACGAGAAGAGAGAGAACAAAAGTACAGAAACAGCAGATAATCCGATTACCCGCCATCTTGTATCTCCCTCACAACCCGTTTTACGGCACTTTGATCTCATTAACAGCGAGATTTTACGAGGAAAGTTTAAAAAAGGGAAAAAAAAGTAATAATCTGGCATAGTAGTTATGTTGTCATTTTTTTTATGGCAAAGAAAGTGTTATGGTTTGAATTCTCAATTAAGGTTATGTGATATTACGGCATAAGGATCCCTGTTTCTCAGATTATGACGTAAAAAAATAATATTTCGAGTGACGTACGTGAATGAGAGAGATTTGTCGAGGTTGGGAATATTGATAATGGCTGTTATGTCTTTGAGAGAATGAAATTCGTTTTTACTCTGTCTGTCTCTCTTTCTGTCTGTCTGTTTATCTGTTTCTCTTTGTCTCTGTGTCTTTCCTT
>NC_051406.1:11835614-11835756 GCF_015228065.2 Penaeus monodon
GTTCCATAGAGGGGATCCTGGCAGGGAATCGGCAAGAAACGCCTGGCACTTTGTTTGTGTAATGAATCGACTCTTCCCTCCTTAATTAATGCTTCCCTATGGTCTCAAGAGCCCAAGTTCTCGCCTCTTATTACTCCTGTGT
>NC_051406.1:11835934-11836583 GCF_015228065.2 Penaeus monodon
ACCCTTTCCCCGCTCCTCGAGTCTGAGGAAAGGGACATTTTCCTTAATCCTCCTCACGTCCCCCATCTCCTTTACCCGTTTCTTTCCCCCATACTCATTTCTCCCTCCATTTGTATCCTCATTTCCCTCTTTACATCTCCACCCACCCTCTTACTAACTCCTTTCCCAAACGTTCTCCCTTAACACTTTGCCCAATACACCACCCCTTTTCCCCCCCTCCTCCCATCCACCTACCCACATTTCCCCTACATTCCTGGAACTTCCCCGGCCGAGAGTTATCTAGGGGGAAAAAAATGTTTATGAAACCGGCCTAGCGTATAGGATTTTCCCCTCGCTGTTCCTTGTTTTCTAGGATGTCTTGGGAAGGTCTAGGGGAAGTGGCTGGAACTGCCAGCTCAAGGGGGAAAAAATCTATCTCTTTATTTTGTTTTCGTAAGACGGAGATGAAGGAGCAAAGAGATGCGGAGAGGAAGGAAGGAAAAGAAGAGGAAATTGCGAGGGGAGAGGTAGGGGGAGGGAAAGCGGGAAGAAGAGGATAGACGGAAAAGAGAGAGGGAGGGAGAAGGTAGAGGGGAAAAACAGAAATATATAGAAGGAGGGAGAGAAACTAGGTCTAAAATTCTTGCAGAGCTTAAAAATTGTAATTGAT
>NC_051406.1:11836788-11836966 GCF_015228065.2 Penaeus monodon
GTATGAATATCTTTCTGGAAAATATTGAGCTCACAGTCCTGCATTCGACGCCTGTTCCTGAGAAGCTGGAGAGTTAGTAAGCAGTTTCCAGTGTTATATTATACACTGTGTTCTTGTTTTCAAAGCTGGATGGATTAGACGGGGAGGGAGGAAATGGCGTTTCTTGCCCTCGGTCGTT
>NC_051406.1:11837059-11838030 GCF_015228065.2 Penaeus monodon
TTCTTTCTTTTTCTTACTCCCTCACTCAATCACTTCTACCTTTCTCTTTGAGTAGATGAATATAAAATAATAAAATAGAAAGCAGTTTTCGACATGCTAGAGTCTGCCCCTCAAAGGTTCCTGGGAGTGAACCGGGACCTATATAAAGGCAAGGAGAGATATTAAGAACAGAGAGTGGGGGTCGGCGCGGGATATTGAAGAGCTAGTGGGGTAGGCTTTCTGTGAGAGCTGAAACGGGTAGTGGGGTGGAATAGGGTTGAATAGAAGATGAAACGGGAAGTGGGGTTAAGGGGGTGGGTTGGGTTGAATAGACAATGAAACGGGCATTGAGGTCTGTCTCAGGACTTAAGGTAGGTTGTGGGAGGTTTATTGTGCTTGTGTCTGGTAATACAGGTAGTGAGGCTTGCGTGCGTGCTGGTAAATACAGGCCTGATATCTATGCTCTAGAAATGCGGAAAATAGATAGTAAGCTAGACAGACAACGGGTTTTGGGGGCTGGTGAAAATATTTAACATGTATTTGGAATAAACTGCATATAAGCGAATTATATAAAAGATTATTTGAAAGTATGTGGCAGTGCTCAAAATATCTTAATTGACATGCATGGTAAGAAACTTTCTTCAGATATCTTTAACTTTTGGAATTTTAACTTGTAGACCAAGTAAAAAATATCTACCAGAATTATTTCAAAAACATCATTTTCCTAAATAGATAACAACATCCTTTAGCATCATTACCATCATTGTTATTGTTATCGCCGTAACTGTTACTGCCGTAATAATTACTTACAGTCATCATGATTCCTCTACATGGTTATTATCGACAGTATTAATTTCTGTCATTATTACTGTTATGAGCTCTGTTATCTGTGCCGACGATAAATAACCTTAAATAGAGGTAACGTTCTAATCTTAATGTCCTGCTTAATAGCAGCTGTATTTTACCACTTGATTGTCTGTTATTAAATGTGT
>NC_051406.1:11838629-11838773 GCF_015228065.2 Penaeus monodon
TCGATCGCCTCTTTGTCCGCCTGTCGACTCCCCTTCCGGTCGCGTGGATCACTGGAGAAGAAGATGATTAAGTGTGGTTAATGAGGAGAATTATTCTAATTGTGGCTTGTCTTGGGGGCTGTACGGTGGGGAGGAGGGGGGTGG
>NC_051406.1:11838807-11839688 GCF_015228065.2 Penaeus monodon
AGTGATAAGGAGGAAAGGGAAAGAGGGGATGAAGGATTGGAGGTTGGGAGGAAGGAAAAAATGGATAAAGGGAGGAAGGGAGGGAGAGGAAAGATGGGAATGGGAAAAGGAAGAGGGGAAGAAGGGGTGAAGAGAAGAAGAGGGAAGGGAGGAGGGAAGGATGGAACTGAAAATGAAGGAAGGAAGAAGAGATGAGGTGAAGAATTAGAGAAGGAAAAAGGAAGAAAGGGAGGAAGGAAGAGAGGGGAAAGGGAGACATTATGAACAGAAGAAGGAGGGAGGAAAGGAAGAAGATAAGAAGAGAGGGAGAGAGGAATGTAGGATGAGTGGAAGGGAGCAAAAAGGAAGAAAATAACGGGAAAGGGAGGAAGCGACAGAGAGAAGTATTGAAAATTATTTTTTTTCTTATTTTTTTCCCTTCCTTCTACAGTTTCTTTCAGAACTTGTGATAAGATCTACAAAGATTTTTTTTTTTTTGAAAAGATATGCAAAAATTACGTTGCGATTAAAAAGTAAAGCAAAATCAAGCAGTAAAACCTTTTAGAATACAAACAAAAAAGTACCGCAAAAAGCAATCAATAAAAGCTTTTAAAAATAAACAAATAAAAGAAGAAAAAGGGGGTAACAAGAGAAACATACCAACTAAGAGACAAGAACACAGAAAAACAGACACAGAAACAAAAGCAAGCCAGTCCTGTCAGTAATCCGAGTCCATCAGAGCAAAGTGTAGCATTAGTGCCGGATCCGAATTCCAAGTACTACCACACATTTGTCAGATTTATGAGAGATCCGAAAGACTTAGATGTCCATGACTGTTGCATATGAACACTGGTGAGTCTTTGATAGCTGGGCTGAGAGTTCCTTGTGTGTCGAGGAAGTAC
>NC_051406.1:11840735-11840993 GCF_015228065.2 Penaeus monodon
ACATTCAGCAAAAAAATATTATTGTTACTAAAGTAATCTGCGTTTTTATTTCCCTTCCCCTCATTCAATTCTTGTATAAACTACTTTATTTTTTATTCCAGAGAGCTAATTCCTCTTTTATCTTCAACTGAAAATTCTATCTTTTAGCCATAAAATAAAACGATGCTACACTTACGAAACATTCAATGATTTATCTAATTCCTTTTTTAATTATTCACTCAAAGGAATTAGTACAAATAAATGTATATGTAATGATAC
>NC_051406.1:11841696-11841997 GCF_015228065.2 Penaeus monodon
CACGCACACCATATACACCTACATATTTCAACCCCAAGCGAGAGCGTCAATCCCCAATCGAGAAACTCCCTCAACACGAGGTCGTTCCGGTTGTGCTTTCCTTAGAAATATAACGGACATTGTTCCGGCAGAGCGGTTGTCATCCGGATAAACGAGCGTCGGTTAAGGTGATCTCGATCTCGATCATCCGTAATGCGCGCCGGATAAAGGGGTCCTTCGCTTTAATTTCTTGGATTGCTCCGCCGATATTTCATTCGGTTACAGGGAGTCTTGGCGGTATTGAATGTGCAGTGGTCGTGAA
>NC_051406.1:11842358-11842614 GCF_015228065.2 Penaeus monodon
CGATAATAATACATTTTTGCAACGGCTGCAGGTTGCAGATGATGGGAAGACACATATGTAGGTAAAATAATCAGTGTCCTTTTTTTCTTCTTATCTTTTCCATTTACTGCAACGTGTGATCGGACATTAAATGAAATATTGCAAAATATTTCACTATTGCAATTACGCTCATTGATCAGGCAATCCGTTCTTGCAAAGGGCTTCCCTTCCTTCGTTTTATTTTATCTTTTTTTTTCTTTCTTTCAATGTTTAATCT
>NC_051406.1:11842728-11842943 GCF_015228065.2 Penaeus monodon
CCTTTTTTTATATAGAGGTTCATCTACGTAACTTATTTTTAATGTATTATGTTCTTCAGGCTATGGTGCTTTTTTTTTTTTTTCTTCACTGATCGGTTGATGTTTAAGAATGCATTTATGCATGAAGTATTTGGATGCAGTTAAGTTCTTTGCATAAGAATTGTTGAGAGATTTTTAGCTGATATAGAAGAATAGTTTTTTTAAGGCATAAGGTT
>NC_051406.1:11843346-11845012 GCF_015228065.2 Penaeus monodon
TAGTTATTAAATTCCAGTTTTAAAAAGATAATTTTGAAGCATTCCGTCTTAACTTCTTCACAAGCGTAGCATATATTTTTCAAGACAAAAACACCGCAGTGATGAGATTTCCTTCTTAGAAGCATACATAAAACAGGAGTTCCATTGACATAAAACCGAGGTTGAATATCCTTTACTTAAATCGTACTTATGTTTTGTGGACAGTGAAGATCTACAAAGATGCGTTTTAGAAATTCGCTAGATATTATTATGCAGCTATAATGCCATTATAAAAGAACGTTTTGTAGCCAGTATGACCGCGCCTACCCGGGGGGGGGGGGGGGAGTATAATGGAAATGCAAAATAAACGAGAGACTGGGCGGCTCCGGGACCTAAGCTGAGTGCGAGCAGTGGAACCGTGGATTAACAAGCAACAGATACACGCTAAGCCCTAATTCACCCACACCCATTCCCTCTCCCACACCCCTCTCCCACACCCCTCTCCCACACCCCTCTCCCACACCCCTCTACCACACCCCTCTCCCCCACACCCTTCTCCCCCACACCCCTCTCCCACACCCCTCTACCACACCCCTCTCCCCCACACCCCTCTCCCACCCCTTTCCCCCACACCCTTCTCCCACACCCCTCTCCCACCCCGCTCTCCCACACCCCTCTCCCACACCCCTCTCCCACTCCCCTCTCCTCTCAATGTTCACTCCTCCACCTCCTTTCTACTCCCTTCTCCTGCTTCCCCCATTTTCACTTCTCCTTTCCTCCATTATTCTGTTATCTTGTTTTACCCTTTTAGTCCCCATTCCTCTCATTCTTATTCCGTCCTGTCTTTCTCCCTCTCTCATATTCTCACTTCTCACTTCTACTCCTCCTCCTTACTCTCCCCTTCCTTCTTGTCTTCTTGCTAACTTACTCTCCCCCTCCTAATCCCCTTCGCCCTGCTCTCCTCTCCCTCCCCTCGCCTGCCTTACGCCCTCCTCCCCCCAATTCCCATTGCCCCCATCTCCCTCCTTCCCTTCCAACTCTCCCTGTTTCTCTCCCTACGTTCTCTCCCTCCCTCTTCCCCACCCTCCTCTCCCTCTTCCCTCTCCCTCCCACACTCCCTCCACTACCTCCCTCCCTCCCCTCCCTCCACAATTTCCCTCTTCCCCACCCTCCCCTCCCTCCCCTCGGCTGCCTCACGCCCTCTTCTGTCCCTCGCCGTAAAGAGCTAACAACCGAATCACTTACGGGCGAGAGTGCGAGCTTCACGGTCCTCAGCCCCGAGTACGTTCGCCAGCTCTCAGAGGGGTTCGTGCGGAAAATAAGGCTCTTGATATCCCCTTTGACCCCTCCCCCCTTCCTCCTCTTGTGTTCTCCTCTGTCCCTTCTATCCCCTCTTTATCCTCTCTCTTCTCCTTCCTCTTTCTCCTCTTCCCCTATGTCTTTCTATTCTCTTCTGTTGCGTGTTCCTACTTCGTTTTCTTTTTTTCCCCATATTTCTTCTCTCCCTTCTTGTATTTTTTCCTCTTTCCTCTCTTTCTATCTTTTTGCACTCACGTTGTTTTCTCTCTCCGCTTTTTAGCCGTCTCTTCTCGATCTTTCTTCACATATCTCGTCTCTCTTTCTTCTCTCTCCATCTCTCCTATCCCCTCTTCCCATTCCCTCTTCTTCCTCCTTCTGTACATATACA
>NC_051406.1:11845075-11845181 GCF_015228065.2 Penaeus monodon
CTCCCTGTCTAAACTAAGCCAATGATCTACATATGGAGCAAATTTAAAACCCATTTGTTCATCGTTTATACCATCCACATGAACGAACTGGTAGGGTGCAATAGTA
>NC_051406.1:11845942-11846211 GCF_015228065.2 Penaeus monodon
TCGGGCAAGTCACCGTTAACATAAATATATAAACACACGTGCGGAGAAAAGGCAGACACAAGCACAGACAGACTAGAGACAAACCAGCGAACCGTCAGAATAAAAGATTCCCCCTCCCTCCACCGGGAAAAGAAAAAAGGAAAAAAAAAGCGAAGACGAGCGAAACGGCATTCATTTCACACTCGCTGAGAATATCTGAGTCAAAGAGATGGATAGACTTCTCGATGGCTTTCAATTCTACCGCGAGCCAAACCAAATTCGTCTTGGCT
>NC_051406.1:11846754-11846878 GCF_015228065.2 Penaeus monodon
ATGAGAGCTCAGGGCTTATGCAGATAAGGCCAGAGATTTTTTTGCTCGGGAAGGCATTTTGCGGTAGATTGGTGCTGAAGGGATGAGATATTGGGTGTCTGGAACACTAGATTATGGTAGAATC
>NC_051406.1:11846917-11847010 GCF_015228065.2 Penaeus monodon
TAAAGGCAAAGCACACAAACATACACACATCTACGAAGGCAGGAGAGGCATTGCACTGTCAAAAATATACTAACAGCGATGTGGACGGCTTTC
>NC_051406.1:11847304-11847621 GCF_015228065.2 Penaeus monodon
TTGCGCACAGATATATATCTGTCCCTATCATCATTGCTCTTTATTTTCACAAGCACGTTGACAGTGCTCCGTTCAATGTCCTTTTGCTTTCTCAGATGTGACAACAGATTTTTTTATTCTATCTAAAAAACGTTTTACAGCCATGCAAAAACAAACGTTTAGCTTTATCACACTCTGAAAACACGCGACCAAAATTTGATTATTTAACTGCAAAGTTAGAATGTCAACAAACCTTAAAATAAGGTCGGTATTGTAAGCCAAAGCACAGATTTGCTTGCGACGTCAGAAATCATTATGGGGATCGAGAAAGCTGTTTG
>NC_051406.1:11847979-11848455 GCF_015228065.2 Penaeus monodon
TTAGTGTTTTACTCATTCCTTTTGCCTACCCGGTTCCCAAAACCCTATTCATTACTCTTGGCACTTCCGTATCATCTCGTGATGGGCGGCCATCTCTAGCTGACCCCAGCTCCACCGTGTACTTAATGGAGATACATTTTATAGAGCAGGAATTGGTGTGTCTCTGGTTTGGTGTCGTGTGCCGGCTCCCTCGCAGGGGATATCATCTCTCTAACCATGAAACTATAAGATAAGACCTTACCTCATAGTTAGTAATCCTCTACAGCGCTGCTAAGCATTGATCTCCAGAACAAATGCGCATTATCCGACAGTATCCTCACTCGCAGGCAGACAATTAAGGTCATCTCTCTCTCTCCCTGTCGGACTGGACTCAAGCACAGCAATTCTCTTATACCCTATTATGCATATCTTTGATCGGATCCCACGGCTACATTTGCTTATATTAATCGATATCGTTATGAACCTACCTACCTACC
>NC_051406.1:11848798-11848862 GCF_015228065.2 Penaeus monodon
CTTACATGTAAAAAGATATACAGACGAACACAACCATAGGGACAAACACATTGGCTTCTCCGTT
>NC_051406.1:11848882-11849095 GCF_015228065.2 Penaeus monodon
GTTTGCTACAGCATCTATATCACAGACCCTCCCGTCCTACCGCCGACGTGTCAAGCTGCAGACAAATCACATCTTGACGGCGAGGTAATGACATGCCAAGCCTAATTACTCGAAGAAGGGAAGGGAGGAGAGGAAGGGAAGCGGCGGACAGCGAAAAGGGTGAGGAGGAGGGAAAGCGAGAGAGGAAAGAGGGGAAAAGGGGAAGAACTGAAA
>NC_051406.1:11849726-11849860 GCF_015228065.2 Penaeus monodon
CATCCTAGTGAAAAATAAGTGATAAGAGAAATTCGAAGTAAAGAAAAAGTGACGGAGAAGGAGAGGAAATAGCAGAAGATATCGATAGAAGCGAGATGATAGCAATAACATTTCTACAGACGCTTTTGTGGTTG
>NC_051406.1:11850368-11850582 GCF_015228065.2 Penaeus monodon
TCCCCTAAAATAGAACGAGTGTGTTTATTGTACAAACATCTCTGTTATTGGTGTATTTAACCGAAGACATCTCCTCCCAACAACTCATTTGTTATTTTTTACGAGTTCTAGTTATGACTTATCCCTTGCCTTTGTTTTGCCTTTGTGTTTATTTACCCTATTGCGTTAGCGTAACACGGAAGATGTTGAAGATGGTGCGAATAGGTGATGATCA
>NC_051406.1:11851045-11851426 GCF_015228065.2 Penaeus monodon
GAAGTAAGGAGACGCAGAAACGTGACACAAACACAAAAGCATAATAGAGAGAGACCGATAAAGAGCGAAGGCAAGAGAAGCCAAGACAAAAAGACAGAAAGGCGAGGAAGCCGTATCTCCCAGAACCTTTAGCCTCTTCAAGTCTCAAGACATTATTGTCAGCGCTTATATATTGCACCGTGTATCACCGGGACATTTATTAAGCACGCGGGATAGTCGAGCAGCCGAGATCCAAAGGGATAAATCTGCGAGTGTCACCTTAAAGATGCCCCAAAGCGCCTTGTTCTTCGTATTTTCCGTTTTCTTATAAAGGAAAGTTGTTGTTGTTTTGAGTCATGTTTCATATTTTCTTTGACTTTCTTCAGGTATTCCATGCGTTTC
>NC_051406.1:11851532-11851631 GCF_015228065.2 Penaeus monodon
TCGTCTTCTTACAAGTTGAAGTTTGTTCTTTATAACTTGTAAACCATATTTTCTCATTTCCTAGTTTTCTTAAAAAGAAAATATCCTTTCAAACTATAT
>NC_051406.1:11851708-11851807 GCF_015228065.2 Penaeus monodon
ACATTCAAAACAAAATTTCTCACTGTTTGTTTTCTCATTTTCCCTTTCAAACTATATTTCCTCTTTTCTTTTCTTTTTCCATTTTCTCACTCCTCCTCC
>NC_051406.1:11851877-11852024 GCF_015228065.2 Penaeus monodon
GTATTCAGAGCAAAACTAAAATCCTCGCTATTTGTTTTCTTTCCGGTGCAATTTTCCCCCAAACTTAAACTTTTCCTTTTTATTCTTTTCTCTAAATTTTTATTTGGTATATAACCAAAATTTCTTTCGATTCCACGCCAAAGCCCT
>NC_051406.1:11852122-11852194 GCF_015228065.2 Penaeus monodon
TCGCACGAAAACTCCATTTCTTCGCTCTCTCTCTCTTTTTTCAGGGTTCGGGATTAATCCACATTCATTTTC
>NC_051406.1:11853153-11853445 GCF_015228065.2 Penaeus monodon
CCCGAGTTTGTGTGTGGGATAATGGTGCAAAGATTTTATGCATATGCGTATAAGGAGAGAATGTGTATGTATGACAAGCACACACTATGGTTATTAAAAGGTGAATGGATAAATAAAAACATACATATCTGTACAGATATCTAATTAAAAGAGCATACATTAGACAAATAGATAGGTCGGGTAGGTAGGTAGCGAGTTCAGTTCATATGTCCAAATAAGATGATAAAAAGAAAAATAAGTTAGATAGATAACAGGTCGGTAGATTGACGGGAAGTAAGCTCATACGCCCATG
>NC_051406.1:11853587-11853783 GCF_015228065.2 Penaeus monodon
AGGTAATCTCATCCATCCAACTTGATAGACAGGGAAATAGATAGAATAAAAGACCCATACATTCAAGACTCAAAGCCCGTCAGTTTGTGCATATTTGATGTCCTCCTCGAGAAAGCTAATTAATCCCTACTTCTCAGAATCCTCCTGACCTGCTTTGGGTAACATTTCCCGGTGCTTGCAGGTGCAGAGGTCAGGT
>NC_051406.1:11854188-11854321 GCF_015228065.2 Penaeus monodon
GAAAGATGGATAAAAAAAGGAAAAAAAAAGAGGGGAAGGGAACGGAGAGAGAGTGGGGGGTGGGGGGGAGAGGGACATATAAACAACCAAACAAACACCCCCAAAAAAACAACAGGAATAGGGAGGAAATAGT
>NC_051406.1:11854351-11854461 GCF_015228065.2 Penaeus monodon
GAGAGAGAGTGGGGGGGGAGAGTCAAACAGAAAAAAGAGAAAATACGAAAAACTGTTAAGTGAGAGGAAAGGAGACTAAAAAGATAAATTATCTTTAGCAAGATCATCAA
>NC_051406.1:11854506-11854626 GCF_015228065.2 Penaeus monodon
ATTGACGTACATTATGAGGTCCGAAATGGATAGTATTTTCTGAATTTCCTGTAGTTGTATAATGTAACTAAAGTCAGGATCATTATAATGTACGAGGAAGTGAGTCTGTTCGGTTTAAAC
>NC_051406.1:11855755-11856004 GCF_015228065.2 Penaeus monodon
TCGAAAAATCCTCTCTCTTTCCCCTTATTTTACTCAAAGAAAGTTCCCAAGATGAAAGAATTATTATTTTTGGGTCTCAATTTTTAGTTCCACGCTGACGGCGAGACCCGTAAATCACGTGACATCTGACGCAGTTTCGACCACGTGTTGCGGAAGCAGCTAAGTGGGAATTCAAGATGGCGTCAAATATGCTCTGGTGTTTTGAGGGCGAGAACGTGCCTACTTCTACTGGATATGTGAGATAATGGG
>NC_051406.1:11856036-11856339 GCF_015228065.2 Penaeus monodon
TAAATGATGATTGCTAAGACAAAGGCGTATACGTGAAATTGACAAGTGAAAACAGCAGAGAGAATTTCACCATTATACAGACCTTCAACGTGGTTTAAGTAAAACAAACACTTTATTAAATATTTCTTATACCCTGTTTATCAATCTTAATATCTTGAAATTCTTCTGGATTAAACATCTGGGTACTTTTTCGGGATTTAAGTAAAACAAGTAATTTATTAGATATATCTTATACCCTGTTTACTAAACTTGATGTCAAAATTCTGGATAAAACATCTGAGTAATTTTTCGTTGTTGTTATTG
>NC_051406.1:11856474-11856560 GCF_015228065.2 Penaeus monodon
GCAGATGCGGATGTCTTTCCGGGGAGAATTTAAGTATTTTTCACAAGGGGGAAAGAGGCACTTAGAGTCCTGGGATACAGCCAAGG
>NC_051406.1:11856633-11856749 GCF_015228065.2 Penaeus monodon
AGGAGAGGTAGTCCTTTCCTCTCACTTTTTATCTACCATATCTCTCCAAAACCTGATTTTTCGATGTAAAATGATATTTGAGACTTTCTTGCACGATCTCTATTCCCCTCTCTTTC
>NC_051406.1:11857696-11857956 GCF_015228065.2 Penaeus monodon
ATTGACTTATAGACGGATATAAACATGCCAATAATGCACAGATAAATAGATATGTATTAGTAATACACATAGCTGAATAACAATGAGTCGTGGTCACATTACACTATAAATAACACTGGTGAAATGAAATGAAATGCGCGTCCACCACACTTTAAAACACCGCTGAATGTAGGTCAGTACCCCCACCCCCCACCCCCTTCCTCTCCTGTTTCTTCCAGCAAGACAGGGAGGAAAGTGAGTCACTGTCATCGTGGTTAGGG
>NC_051406.1:11858186-11858292 GCF_015228065.2 Penaeus monodon
CTCGGTTCCTTCAGACACTATTCCATGCTCCTTGAGGATTCCCACTTCTTTCGGCCTTTATACTTCTTTTTCCGTCCGTGCTGGTCTTGGTGTTGCTCTCGTTCAC
>NC_051406.1:11858822-11858962 GCF_015228065.2 Penaeus monodon
CCAAGATTAAGGTTAATGTCACTAAGGCCAAAATTACGTTTAGAGATACATAGGAGAGACAATAACGTGTGTTGCATTTTCGGGTTTATAGGAGTTTGCAGCTGTGACGTCATCCTTTGCCCCGGAGAATCGATACGTCT
>NC_051406.1:11859089-11859175 GCF_015228065.2 Penaeus monodon
ATACTAAAATCTATTTGTAGTTTCTACCGTCTTTTTTTTTTTTTTTTGGGGGGGGGGGATAACGATACCTCTATTTTCACCTATAT
>NC_051406.1:11859404-11859578 GCF_015228065.2 Penaeus monodon
CCTTTCCCTTCCCCCTACCCCCTACCCCTTACTCTCTTCAGGATATTGACAAAATGCAAGTCCTGGAGTGCCAAAATCTTTAGAGCAAAGAAGGGGACGTAACAGACCTCTCTGTTTTGTATACTCCCCTCCCTTACCCCTCTCTCCCCCCCCCACACCCTAATCTTCCTTCCC
>NC_051406.1:11859620-11859970 GCF_015228065.2 Penaeus monodon
CTCCTATACACCACTCCCTACCCCCACCCTTCACCTTCTCCTTCCTCGCCTCCTCTCCCCCAATACTCCCCTCCCAACTCTACCCCCGACTTTACTCTCCCTCCCCATATCCCTTCCTCCCTCTCCATATCCCCCTTCTCAGCCCCACCATACAACCCCCTATCCCCCATACACCCTTCCCTATCCCCTCTCCTCCACTCGCTCCTCCAGGCAATTGGCCAATAGAACTAATACGAGTTGCTCTTAGCGAGTGGCCCGCGGTTGGACGGTGGCCAGGGAGGGTGGGCGAGCGTCGGTTTTCGTCGTGCAGTTCAGGGCGGTTTGGGGAGACTCAAGTATTTGCTTTCTTT
>NC_051406.1:11861313-11861419 GCF_015228065.2 Penaeus monodon
GAATCAGCAGCAATCTTGTAATGGTTTGTGTATACTGATAATGTTCTTTTCCATTTTCGTGTTTATCTTTATCGGAAGCTATAAAGAATGCAAACACGCAGAAAGT
>NC_051406.1:11861574-11861643 GCF_015228065.2 Penaeus monodon
GAGGGGGCGGGGGAAAAGGTGAAATATGGAAATTGAAATAAAAATCCTTCAAAATTAAAATAAAAAATC
>NC_051406.1:11861724-11862387 GCF_015228065.2 Penaeus monodon
CTCCCCCTCTTTACCTTCCCATCAGATAATAAGATTATTCCGCAAGTTAAACGACCTTGCATTTAGTGAGCAACCGCGCTATTTCCATTAATGGGATTCACCGGCTTTCTTGATTAGTTACCCCCCTCTCTAGGGCTCCTTACCCCCACTCCCCAGGGCACCTCACCCCCACCCCACCTTCCTTGGGCTCCACCCCACACCCCCCTTCCTTGGGTTCTTCACCCCCCTCCCTAAGGCTCCTCCCCCTCCCCTTCCTTAGGATCTTCATCCCCCCTCCCCAGGGCTCCTCACCCCTACCCTCCCTTCCTTAGGCTCTCCCCCCCTTCCCCAGGGTTCCCTCTCCTCCTAACTCCTCGGATCTCTCCCCCTTCCCTCCCTCCCTCCCCATGCTCCTCACCCCCCCTTCTCCCTAGAGCTCCTCCCCCCCCCCCGCCTCCCTGGATCACCTCCCCCAACGCCTACCTGCTCCCTCGTTCTTAATTGTTACGTGTGTTAATTACTCGTGTTAATTACGTAGTTTCTTAGATGGGACGATAATTTGCTTTGGGATTCGGTTGCGGAGCAGGAGGTTCTAAGTCAGCGATTTGGTACTTTGGCTAATAAAGTATTTTCTTTTTTTTTATTAAGGATTGAAGTTGGAAGGCGTAGGATAATTCTCCAAGG
>NC_051406.1:11863307-11863601 GCF_015228065.2 Penaeus monodon
CTGTCTCAAGTCAGATCATCATGCAATTCGAAAACCAAAGAGCTACTTTTCCCACGGAGGAGCGATTACCATAGCATTTCCCTACGGCGTGAGTCGATGGCGGAGGTGAGTGTAATGAGATTGAATCGAGCGTCGAACACAAAGGGACAGTTGGCACTCGTTATTGGCACTCCCCGTCTTCTGTCACTTGAGACCGATTTTGCCTCTTAGGGAGATACGGATGATTTCAGTAAAGGATTCATTATCAGGGGGTTTATCATGGAAAGAAAAATGAGAACTCCGCTTCGATCATGC
>NC_051406.1:11864309-11864955 GCF_015228065.2 Penaeus monodon
TCTGTCATCGACTCCTGTGAGACTCTCGAGCGCCGGAGACAGGTGGAGGGGAAATCTAGCATTCTGCATCCTCCTCTCGTGTCTCCTTTTCTTATCTCTTTCCTACTCTTTCCTCTTTTTTTATCTATTTTTTTTCTATTCAGTTCTTTTCTATTATTATTTCCAAGATTTCTCTCCGCTTACACTTTGCATTCTGTTTCGCTCATCATATTTTCCTTTCCTTCCTATCCCTCTTTCGTCATCCTTTTTTGCTTCTTTATTTTTTAATTATCATATCTGTACTCATTTTTCGTTACTGTGTTTCTTTTTATTCCCCATCTTCCTCTTCTGTTATCTTACTTCTCATTTTTCTAGTTTCTCATTCTTCCTCCCATTCCCTCATTCACATGCCCCTCCCTTCCTCATTTCTTTTCTTCCCCATTCGCTCTTTTCTCCTCCTCCCCTTCTTCCCCGACTCTCGTTTTATTCCTCGCCTCCATTTCTCTTATTATTCTCCTTCCCTTTTCCTCTTCCTCTTCTTATTCCTCTACCCCCTTTCCTTCATCCTTCCCTTTCTTCCTTTCTCCTTTATCCTCCCACCTGCCTCTTCATCTACCCTGTTCATACTCCTCCTCCTCCTATTCCTCCTTCTTTCCCTCACCCCCAT
>NC_051406.1:11865068-11865213 GCF_015228065.2 Penaeus monodon
ATCTGTCCCTATCGGAAAGAGTGCCACCTTCTCGAAAGTTCTGCCCGCGTCCGCTGATCGTGGCGATAGAGGGGAGCGACTCGTAGTGCCACCGGAGTGCCTGGCACCTGATGCGGAGAGATTCTGCAGCGAAGTGCTATGCTAA
>NC_051406.1:11866647-11867087 GCF_015228065.2 Penaeus monodon
AGCCCCGTCTCTTTAGCGTGCCTGCTGTCACCACCAACAAAGCCTCGGCCACACTATAGATACACACACACGCAGATTAGTTCGAAACTCCCTAAACACTCGTCCTTATGTACAGGAGAAACAAGGGCGGTATTAAAACCCTCCGATTTTGAAGCTATACGCATTCCCTCGCTCAAGATCCAACACTGAATCTCTTCAAGTGTCAACCAAATTATTCATGAAAGTGCTTTTCGTGTTGAAGTAATAAGTTTGTTAATTACCATAAACGCGAGGTAATGTGTTTACTCTTTAAAGCGAGAAGGCATCGCGATTTTAATTTATGCAAGACTAAGTCCCTCTTCCGTTCAGACGATGAGGGGAAGAGTGAAGGGAATGAGGAAGGGAGGCAAGAGGGAAGCGAGAATAAAAAGGGAGAGAGAGAATCGTGGGTATGGAGTGCG
>NC_051406.1:11867193-11867302 GCF_015228065.2 Penaeus monodon
AAGAATGGGTGTGACCCCCCCCCCCAACCACCCCCGCCCACAACCCGGTCCCTGGCAAGGATTGATAAATACTCTGGTCGAGGGAGATGGCATTGCAGTTTTGGATATT
>NC_051406.1:11868234-11868397 GCF_015228065.2 Penaeus monodon
CCAAGCGCCACAAAATTAGGAGGAAAATCTGTCACTATGGTTTAGGAATGGCCTCTTCCTCTCCTTAATTGGCCAGTCAGTGTCAATTAGTAGATAATTTAACAAGGTTTCCTTTATATGTGTCGCGAGTGGGATTTTGTGCCTGTTGGTCTTCGAGGATATT
>NC_051406.1:11869080-11869234 GCF_015228065.2 Penaeus monodon
AATGTACACATAATGTGTATGTTTATGTACACATAGACACATAGACACATATCAACAGTACATGTATCCGTATGTTTGTTTGGCCACACAAAACGTATATGCGACCATACCTCCCCATGTTTAAAAGAAGGAAAACACGTGAAAAAAACCGCTT
>NC_051406.1:11869355-11869507 GCF_015228065.2 Penaeus monodon
CGGGGCGGAGAGCGTGTGAAGTCCGTTTAAAGACCATCGTAGATCCCTTTACGCGCTGCCCGGCCCAAATAACCAGGGACTAACATATGCGCGTTGTTTGGATCAGCGACGTTCAGCAGACTATTAACCTGAGCGAGAGATGCCGCTTAGTT
>NC_051406.1:11869678-11869963 GCF_015228065.2 Penaeus monodon
AATAAATGAACCATACACACATTTTTTGTTCTAAGTTTATGATAGAGAAACGAGATTTGAAAATTGGCGTCTATGTGCGGAGAATTCGATATTTATAAGTAAGAAATTTCTCTACACATATTTCGCATAAATCATTGAGGAAGGGTTTATATTCGTCTTGTTATTATAATTTTATCTACCTGCGTGTGCCAAAGCAATTTAGTATTGCCAACTAATCATTAATGTAGTATAAAAAAAGCTTGAATTTAAATATTCACGTATCAGATAACACGCTTGCAGTAGGCT
>NC_051406.1:11870015-11870290 GCF_015228065.2 Penaeus monodon
CCGGGATTTCAGTAACATATATATCAATTGTTTTTGTTTCGACTCTGTGATTCTTTTCAGTATTTATTTTTCTAATTTTCTTATATTTTATCGCCTAATTTCTTCCTCTTTTCTATTGTTTTCTTCTCCTCATTTTATTCTCTTTTTTCTTCTTCTGTTTCCCATTTTTCTCACTATTCTTTTTCCCTTCCTCTTTTCTCTCACTTTTTTCATCTTTTCCTCGTTTCTCTATACTCTTCCTATCTTTCCTCCCATCCTTTTCGTATTCTTCTTAC
>NC_051406.1:11870606-11871468 GCF_015228065.2 Penaeus monodon
GAAGAGGCAAGACACTTTAGAAAGTCAAAAGACACAGAGTATATGACATGCGAGATAAATTCCAAAACGACACACGAGGTAATTTTCAAAAGGACACAGAACGTAACCTAGAGGACACACGAGGCAGACTGACATAAATGACACATATGGCAAAACAAAATTTTTAAAATTGGAAAAAGATAAAGAAACTCACACAAGGAATAAAATTTAAAAAAACGCAAATCGTAGGGGGGAAAATATAAAGAAGGAAAGACACGCAAGACAATAAAGACAATATATATTTTTTAATAACTTTAAACAACAAGAAAAGATAAATGCACAAAAGAATATAATAGGAGAGACAAAACGAAAGACAAAGAAGAATGACACAAAAACAAATGGAAAAGAAACAACACAAAACATCCGAGAGACAAAAACAAACAGAGAACCAATAAGGAAGACGAGACAAATAGGAAATGAACTTGAAACAAGACAAAAATCAACAACTAAAAAATAAATAGACAAGACAAACCAGAAATGAACAAGACACGAAACAAAAACAAACAACAGAAAACGAATAAGAAAGACGAGACAAACAAGAACAAGACACAACACAAAAACAAACAACAGAAAACGAATGAGATAGACGAGACAAACACGAAATAAGCAAGACTCAAGACCCCAAGACAAGCAGGCGAGACGCGAGGGCACCCAGCACGCGCTCCCCACCTGTCTCCGTCGGCGACCTCCTCGAGACTCCGTTATTTCGGGAAAGAGCTTTGAGCTGGAGCGGATCGAAGCTTCAAAGAGGTTTCATTAGCTCATCCGCGTCCTTGGAGGATCGGGCGGGATAGGAGGGACGGGTTAGCTCCTGCGTGGATAC
>NC_051406.1:11871486-11871739 GCF_015228065.2 Penaeus monodon
CTATATGCAAATTTTAGTGCATGTGTTGCTGGTACCATTGAAGGGGAGGCCCCGAAATGATACCTGACAGTAGAGAAAAAAAATGTTAGGATTTTTTTTTAATCAGTTAAGTTATGAGTATAATTCTAAATACCCGACCGATAATTATATTTTCTTTAGATAGAGATGGATTTAGTACAATAGACGCGCGCGTTTTCTTTGGTTAAAGATTTTGGGGGGCGGGGGCAAGTGAAAAGAAACAATCAAGTCATTG
>NC_051406.1:11872273-11872686 GCF_015228065.2 Penaeus monodon
TAATATAGTGATACACTATTGAGATCGAATCTCGTTCATTTCTTTTAAGACACGACTCAGGAAAACAACCAGACAGATTGAAATACTGTTCACGACCACCGCGACAACACCCAGAGAAGCTTCCAGGAATATCTCTCCCACACGAAGAATTGCCACCATCCTTCACCGGTATCATAAGTACCACATTAGCATGCATATGAGGTGCTAATCAGCCACATACGAGAGATCTAAGCAAACACAATTCGTCAACTAGCGCTGTTGACGTCATAAAGTTTGCGCAAAGAGAAAAGCGACTCTCGGATCTGGAAAAGCAAATGCAGGGCAGCTAATGAAGCGATGTTGGTTCCGATCTCATAACGAACAGATGTGCGATTCCATATTGGCGGTGTTTGATTCTTCTATAGAGCGAGTTT
>NC_051406.1:11872764-11873030 GCF_015228065.2 Penaeus monodon
AGAAGGAGATAAAAATAAAAAAAAAGAGAAAAAAGAAGGGAAATTAATAAGAAACAAGACAAATAATCGACATCCAGATTATATAAATCGGAAGTATTAAATGTACTTATGAAATTATGATTCTGCACATTTCCTGATCAGAAATAGACAGATATACAAAAGCAAAATGATGAATATCTAAATCATATGCAAATTGGATACTATATATGGAATACGAAGAAATAGAGCAAAATAAAGACCATTTCTAACTACACTTGGGATCAACA
>NC_051406.1:11873172-11873244 GCF_015228065.2 Penaeus monodon
GAGGTCAAAGATCATACAAAGAAAAGAGAGGAAAGGAAAAGTTGAGTAGAGAAGTTCGCAGGCAACAAAAAA
>NC_051406.1:11873525-11873615 GCF_015228065.2 Penaeus monodon
TAATGAACAATATAGAAGAAAATAGCAACATCTATCAATAAGCAACAATATCAAATAAATTACGTCAATATATATAATTAAAGGGGAGAA
>NC_051406.1:11873675-11873747 GCF_015228065.2 Penaeus monodon
ATAGTGAAATTTTAAGACAGAGCGAGATATAAAAAGATGAAATTACGAGGACATTTTGATCCTTATTGCAGA
>NC_051406.1:11873950-11874188 GCF_015228065.2 Penaeus monodon
TTTTTTTTTTTCATTGCTACCAATATCATCTTTTACACTTATTATCTCATCTTCAATATACCCTTTATCACTATTATCTCTTCCACTGCGATTATCATAATGCTCTTGCATAATCACTATCACTACAGCTGTTATCAAGCTATTCCCTCAGCATCTCCAGCTTCATTAAGCTTTATGTCTTGGAATGTCTCTCTTGAGTCCTCCCCTCATCAGAGTGTCGAAAGGATTTTGAGAAAGA
>NC_051406.1:11874426-11874855 GCF_015228065.2 Penaeus monodon
ACTTTCTGGGAGGTGAGGATAGGAGCGATGGTAGGGGTAAAGAGGATAGAAAGGATGAGAGTAAAGTTGGGGGAACAGAGAGATAGGGTGAGTTGGGGATGGGGGTGATTGAGGGGAGGGGGATGTGGTTGGGAGTGGTGGAGATGAGCAAAGTAGGATCGGATGGTGGGGTGAGGTTGGGGGGAATAGGGAATAGGGAAGCTGGATAGGTTGGGGGGAAGATGAGAGAGCACGTGGAAGCATTGGGGATTTAAGCTGGGTTTTTTTTTGGGGGGGAGGTTCGAGGCGATAGAGGTTGGGGTTTAGGAGGAGGTTGGGGAGGAAAGAATAGATACATAGCGTGGGAAGGGTGGATGGATAGCGCGGACTAGAGAGAAAAAGAAAGTGGCCAGGAGGGGAGGGGGTTAGATAGGAGAAAAGTGGAGACGT
>NC_051406.1:11874918-11875030 GCF_015228065.2 Penaeus monodon
TGTGTAGGGGCTACGTACCATCGATGTCGAGAAGGTGTGGGCTTGACGGCTACATGACTTGACAGGCGATGTGACAGCTTGACAGGTGACGCCCTAAACGCTAACGACGGAC
>NC_051406.1:11875329-11875604 GCF_015228065.2 Penaeus monodon
GTGAGGAAGGTATGGAGAGATGGAAGGGAGAAGAATAGGAGAGAAGAAGGGATGGAAAAGGGAGAGTTAAAATGAGCTTGAGAAGCAGAGAAGGAGAGGAAGAGGGAAAGGTGGAGCGAAAGATGTTCATGAGGACGGAGGAAAGATATGCAAGGGAGAAAGATGAGGGATAGAAAGAGGGAGTGACAGAAATGAAGACTGAAATAATGGATTAATATTAACCACAACACTGCTCTTCCTTTTTTCTATAATATTTCCCATACTCCCTCCCCCCC
>NC_051406.1:11875819-11876005 GCF_015228065.2 Penaeus monodon
CACCACTAATCAGTAACTAACCAGACATAAATCTCTATTCCTCAAAAACGTTATCAGTATGAGCCAACCGAACTTACTACGCTCTTTAATATGCTCAATCGTTGATCAGTCTGATGGCGTTGATGGAGTCCAGGATGAGGCTGAGAGGACTGTGATGAGCCTGCTGAGATTCGAGGTGATAGGATT
>NC_051406.1:11876409-11876615 GCF_015228065.2 Penaeus monodon
CCGGACATTTCAATAAAGTTTTACGCTTTAATCAAGATAAACACCAATGAACCAGAAATTTTAAATTGATTCGAGCTTTTACATGAATCTCGCCAGTGCATATATGTAATAACAGACTGTTTATGCAGATGAGCCAGATATGCGGTCAGTCAACTCTTCCAATATACATGCATATAGTCTTTCACAAAGAGAGCCTCAGAATTGGT
>NC_051406.1:11880541-11880754 GCF_015228065.2 Penaeus monodon
AATGAATGCAACTGCAAAAAAGTTTATTTGATCATTTTTCTTCCCCAGGTAAGACCGCCACCTCCCGGCAGCGACTTCCACGGTAAATATGCCATATTTGGTTGACAAATTAGTCTTATTCTTATCTAAGTGTCATGGCGAATAAAATGACACTGAGAGAATGCTATTTAAGGCTGAGAGGAGGCGGCAGAGTGAAAGAGGAGAAGAAAAAGG
>NC_051406.1:11881212-11881486 GCF_015228065.2 Penaeus monodon
TAAGTGACCTGGGGCAAACTATGTAAATGACAAAGTGTTGCCCGAGTGAGAAGGGAGGGTATAATATAATATAAAAGGGTGATTTCGGTCAAAATTATAGGTGAAGGGGATTGTAACTAAGTCAAAAAAGGGCGACTTTTATCAAGGATTTACGGAATTAGTGAGGGGAAAAATGTCGAAGTGAGGGGAAAGGAGGAGAGACTAAAAAAGAGTAAAAAATAAAGTAGATAAATGGCTGTTCAAGGGAAAAGTGTTAGTAAAATTAGAGTATGTA
>NC_051406.1:11881689-11882066 GCF_015228065.2 Penaeus monodon
CTTACAAACAGAAACTAACAAGATACACATCAACGTAATTTGCAATGCGGAATAAAAAAATAAAAAAATGTTTTATACCAAGATGAATATTCAGGAGACAAGATCAGACTTAATGACAATCAAAATATGAAAGGGATAGAATGAGACTTTTAAGAATACGAAGAAACCTTTGTCTGAATTTGCATACTATAAGGGTGACATTGTTGCCAGACGAAACTCTTTAATCATTCTCTTTGGAGAGAAAAGAACAATTGCCACATCCCTCTTTCATGGCGAAAATGTTATCATAAGAGGAGCAAGACTATTAGTTTGTTAACTTTACTTTTTCATTGTCGAATTAGTGTTAGCTATATTCATAAAGTGTGTATGCCTTGTCG
>NC_051406.1:11882111-11882261 GCF_015228065.2 Penaeus monodon
CCTGATGGAGTAGGATGACTCGGCTTCTTACGCAAGCAGGCGTAAGGCGATCTCTTTGGGTTCTCTTGAGTAAGGCAAAGTGACCACTAAGCCCTTCGATCGGGGAGCATGAAGTATAGGTATCTTCTTAACACACACACACGTGCCCGA
>NC_051406.1:11882406-11882866 GCF_015228065.2 Penaeus monodon
CGTCTTTTTTGATGTAATTGAATCACAGGCGTGTATTCTAGCAATTAATCAGGTGCCTAAGATTCGGCGAAGGAAGGAAGAGAAGAAAGAGATTGAAGGAACGAAGGACCGACGGAGGGATAGAAGAGGGTGAAGGATGGGACGGGGTGTGACGGACTTGGTGGATGGGTGGAGAGGAGGAATGGACAAGCGTGAGGAATAGAGAAAGGGTCGATGATTTGGGAGGGGAGAAGGAGGACTGGAGAGAGGAGAGGAAAGGGTGGCGAAATAGATGAAAAGGAGAGAGGGAGGAAAGGATGGAAGGAGGAAGGAAATGAGGAAGGGATGGCGAGCGGGGAGGAGGGGGATGGGGAAGGGGGGATGTTTGTAGGAGAAAAGGAGAACGGGTGGATGGGTAGGAAAAGGGAATAGATCGAGAGAGATAGGAATTGACGGACTAAGGGAGTGGGAACAAGAGGGG
>NC_051406.1:11882989-11883272 GCF_015228065.2 Penaeus monodon
AAATCACTCAGGGACAAAGTGGCAAAAGCAGCGGAAAACACCAGGAATTCTAGCTCTAGATCCCGACCTTATACACGATGACGCAATCCTCATAATGCTCCCAGAGCCACTTGCAACATGCAACTGACACGGGGAGAGAGTACCACGCCGCCACCATCAACCACAATCAGCATTTAAAGGCCCTTAATAGGTGCTTTTGCTTGGTCATGTTATCCTATTTTCATGATGTGTGTTTCCCCTCGGACGTATGCCATTAAACTGAAACACTCGAATTTAATGAGGC
>NC_051406.1:11883608-11883782 GCF_015228065.2 Penaeus monodon
TCATGTCTTTTTTATTATCAGCCATGCCTTCTTAGCCTAACTGCGCAAGCTAATAAAGGGAAGCAGGTGCTAAATTTCCATCGGGAAAATGTTCATCATATTTTGCGACAATAACAAACAAACAAAAATCGCCCTCAAAATTCAAAACCCGCCCTTATACCCCCCCCCCCCCCC
>NC_051406.1:11883850-11884021 GCF_015228065.2 Penaeus monodon
TCCCAAAGCCATATAAAAACAAGATATGGAGTTCGCTTCTTTTCGCAGTCTCGTAAATTCTAAATTTGGTCGCTGTATCAGGTAGACAAACACGGCAGACTTCTTTGCATTTTCCTTGCGCAAACACACGGAAACCAAAGACGGCTTGTATCAAAAATGAAAGAGAAAGGG
>NC_051406.1:11884217-11884350 GCF_015228065.2 Penaeus monodon
AGACTCGGGCCATATTTTCAATTTTTTTGTTTCCCCCAAATTTTTCCCAGCAGTTTTAAAACCAATGAGAGTAAAAAATTTGAAACCGCCTCGCCGGGGCCCCGACTTTGGGAGATAGCCCCTGAGCTGTGGT
>NC_051406.1:11884370-11885424 GCF_015228065.2 Penaeus monodon
TTCCTTCATTTTTTCCTTTTGGGTTTCCACACCCGTGCTAACCATTCATTTTTCTTTCTTTCCGTTTCTTTCATGCCGTGTCCTTTATTCAGTTTTCATTCATTCGGCTTCCTTCATTCCATGTCCTTCATTTCCTTTTCTTTCATTCGACTTCCTTCATTCCGTGTTCTTCATTCTTTCTTCCTTCATTTAGTGTCTTTTTTGCTTCTCCCTTCTTTTTCCCTTCATTCTTTCTTTATTCATTTATTAATTCATTCATTCGTGTTCCTTCCTTTCGTTCCTTTCGTTATTCATCCTTTTATTCGTCTGTTCTTCAATCTCCTTTCTTCTCCCTTTTTTTTCCCTTTTTTTCGATTTCTATTTCCTTTTTTATCTTCCCTTGTTTTCCTTCCTTTTTTTCCATATTTTTTTTGTCCTTTTTTGCTTATCTCTTCGTTCATTTTATTTTCATTTCTTTCATTTTTCCTTCTTTCGTATTCCCTTCTATCATTTTCATTCTTTCTCTTCCTTCACTCTATTTCTTCCCTTCCTTCACCCTTCTACCTCAGTCTTTCCTTTCTCCTCTCCCCTATTTTGTTTTTCTTGTTTTGTATTTCCCATTCTTTTTTCATCTTTTCTTTTGTTCCATTTCTTTCTTTTCTCCTTCTTTCCTTCCCTTTTTTCCTAATTTTCTCTCCTTCTTCCCATTTCCCTTTCTTAATCCTCTCTCTTTGCTTATTCCTTCACTCTTCCTCGGTTCTATTTTGTCCTATCTCCCGTTTGTCCTATCTCCCTACTTTTTCCTCTTTTCTTATTTACATCCTCCCTTTCTTGCTTCCTTCCTTCCTTCCTTCTTTCCTCCACTCCTTACTTCCTTCTTTCATCTTTATTTGGTTCTTTTTATTCTTTTCTATACCCATTATTCTCCGTTCCCTACTTAGTTTTATCTTTTTTTTATTCTTCCTCTTCTTTCCGTCTCCTTTCCTGCCCCCGCCCCCCCTTTCCTTCCTCTTCTCTCATCTTTCCCTTTTTCCATTCTCTTCTTCGCAACTTCCTCCTCTTCCCTCGACAAAGC
>NC_051406.1:11885724-11885822 GCF_015228065.2 Penaeus monodon
GACCCAAGAAGCGTTTGATCTCGAAGCCAAGAAAAAACCCCCTCCTTGTGAAGCAGGGGTTGGTCGTGATTAGCCCAAGTGGTCTCCAGAAACTGGTC
>NC_051406.1:11886024-11886298 GCF_015228065.2 Penaeus monodon
AAAAATGGAAAAGAGCCTTGCAAGGTCCCAAAACCTTTTAAATCAAACCCGAATCAAAAGGATGCAATAAAAACAAAAACCCAAAAAACAATAATGGGGACCAAAACCCCAAGACAGTCTTTTTATTTTAATATATATAAAATTTTATAATTTTTAAATTATAAATATATATTTAAAATATATATAAAAAAAAAAATTTTTTTTTAATTTTTTATAAAATTTTTGAAGAAGAATTTGGGATTTTAAGATAGCAATAAAAGTAAAAAAACAAATA
>NC_051406.1:11886391-11886568 GCF_015228065.2 Penaeus monodon
TATTTATATTAATTAAATAATAATATTTAAAAAATTTTTATATTTATATAGGTATATACAATATATAAATAATATTATAATAAAAAAATATATATATAATATAATAATATGCATTTATACAAAAATAAAACTTTTTTAAACAAAAAACCCACAAAATATTATAAAATAATAAATAAA
>NC_051406.1:11886668-11886796 GCF_015228065.2 Penaeus monodon
CAAAGGCAGGTGTTAAGAAATGGATGAGTTGGAGAGACGGTTTAATATTATTCACAAATGGTCTTGACACGGGGAGCGGGTGGGCGTTGCGGGATGAGATTAGAGAGCTCGATATTAATGCTCGCGAT
>NC_051406.1:11887368-11887585 GCF_015228065.2 Penaeus monodon
GAACCAAGGTTACATCCAAAGAACAATATCTTTTTGAAGTAAATTTTAACATGGAAGCGCCATGCCCTGAGACCATCCACGCGGTCTAATACAACACATCTGACAGGTACGCGGAGTAAAAAAGCCCACCTCCATTATGGAACTCGGAATTAAGCTGACGTCTCTATTGATGGTTTCGGGAATGGGAAATAACATTATATTTCAAAAAGATAGACCC
>NC_051406.1:11887617-11888752 GCF_015228065.2 Penaeus monodon
CGATAATTCGTGGGATTATCTGAGGATAGATTAGATATCCTTCTGAAGTCTGTTTTTTTTTCAGGGGAGGAAAATGTAATATCATCCTATGTTTCTTAATTGTGATTTCAAGTAAAATCAGACGCTATTTTGATTATCATAGATATAAGTGTCATAGTTTAAGGATATAAACCATGGACATTTTGTTATTAGAATTAGCGGTGAATGGAGCGGTGGACAAAGCAGGTTATTAGAATTTTCATAATTATCATTATGACCTTTAAGAATTAAATAGCTAAGCTAATAGACCTTCACTACACCACTGTTGAAAGGCCGTGTTTCTTGATGGGCCAGGAAGGGGTAGGGAGTGGGTAAGCAGCAAAAACAGATCACTGTTTCGCGTGGTTTTGTTTTGCGCATATCAATTACTCCTCTCTCGTTGCAACCGCGTTCGTTTGTTATTGTTTTTTGTGACTTAGTAGTATTGGCGATGGAAAGGAGCCAAAAGAGCCTGACCTGGTAGCAATGACAGTACTCATCCGCGGTGGAAGGTCAAACAAGGAAATGAGTGAAATACCGGTAAATCGAGGCAGTGAATGGAGCGGTGGACAAAGCACTCACATGACGAGGGAAGTTTCGATATTCCTGGCGTGAAAAAGCTTCCTGGAAGACCACGATTGGTTTCTTCCTGAGGATTGTGCAACAGCAAGCGGAGTTTTTTTTTAAGTAGTTGAAGGAAGTAAATCCGAAATTGCTTGGTAAATTCAGGGTTGAAACTGTGTTCGAATGCCCCCACGGTGACTGAGATGTCGATGTATGGCTCGAAAGAAACCGCCTTTAACTGAAAGTCAGTACATTAACAATCCGATATTCCATACTAAAAGTTCATAGAATGGGTCTTTAAGCAGTGGAAAACAGTAATGTGTAGTAATAAGGCCAAGTTTTATGTCATGAAAGCTGTGCCCGGGCAGTCCATGGCACTTTGTCACTGTGAAACAACCAGATTTGTTGTTGGTTTAGGGAGCTTCTGCCCACCATGACACACGTAGATTTGTGGTGTTGCCAAAAACAGTAAGTTGAACCAGAACAACTTCCTGAAACTGGTAGACAGAGAAATGGTATAATGCTTTGTGAAGTAGAAGGCCGGTGAGACAAG
>NC_051406.1:11888775-11889320 GCF_015228065.2 Penaeus monodon
AGAATGATCCATTCAATATATGAGCTCCTCCCCATAAAGAATACCGTTTTGATAATCTATCGTTTTGTGATGTTATCGATGTCATCGCCCTGACTTCGCTACTGACGGTGGTCCAACACACTAGAGAAAAAAATAATAGTTAAGAAAATAATTAACACATATAGTTACAAAGGTTGTTCTAAATGCACTGCTGTTTCGAGTATTTTCAAATGTTTCATTCACTGTTTTGATAGTTCTGTTTTTGTCTACTTCATAATAGTAGAATAAAAATATATAATCGAATCATCGAAGTATTCTGCATTCGTAAAATTAAAGTCACGTTTCCGAAAAGAAAAATCGTTAATGTGTTAATAACAAAGATACGTTTCTCACAATGCAAAATTCAACCGCCTTAAAACTGTATAATGAGAAATACGTTAACTAAATAGACATTTCAGACAAGGAACGAAAACGATTTCTTTGATTAATCAAGGGCCAGTTAAGCTTTGCTTTGTTTGGTTAACGTTTGTGACAATCATGTTGCCATTTTAGAATATAATATTCCA
>NC_051406.1:11889884-11890157 GCF_015228065.2 Penaeus monodon
TGAAGTACTATACTATACAGAATGATTTCCCGAAGCTTAAAAGTTCTAGTTAATGGAGTTTACGTAACCAAGAGTATTACGCTATGCTATTATCAGCTTCAGGTAATCAGATATTAATGGGTTCGCAGTAATTAAACAGAATAATAACGGAAAAAATAGACTTTTTACCAACAGGATTGCAATAATGTACTAGTACGTTGTATATCTGATGTTGCAACCAGAAAGCCAGATGGTATACGCAATATCTGGGATGTTTAGTTTATTGTCATTAGT
>NC_051406.1:11890444-11890690 GCF_015228065.2 Penaeus monodon
TTCTTCCAGATTTACAGACAGACAGAGTGAGAAACATCCTGCCAGACCGAGGAAGAGTAAGCAAACAAGGGAACGAATGAAATAAATAAAGAGAGAGGGAGAGGAGGAGCGACCAGACAGCCACGTATGGTCTAGGTATGCGCGTATGTCTTTTTGGGATATTTCAAGGGGACCTCCGGGTTAATGATCATATCCCCTCTTGTTTGCTTCTCTTCCCCTCTTCCAATCGTTCATCGTTCCTTCTTC
>NC_051406.1:11891159-11891316 GCF_015228065.2 Penaeus monodon
TCCTCAACTTCCACCTCCCCCAGCCCCCCCCCCTCCCCGCTTCTCTCCTCATCTACCCCTATCTTTGCACTTCCTCATTTTGCTCTCCCCCCCCCCCTTTCTCATTCCTTTCCTCCCACCATATTCCTTGTATGAAATAATAAAAAAAAGTTATTCT
>NC_051406.1:11891867-11892047 GCF_015228065.2 Penaeus monodon
TTCGTGTCACGTTCCTTCTCTCCTCAAGATCTCCCACACTTACACTTAAGGGCGCGAGTTTTCTTTGTTATTATGCCTTCTTTCCCTCGTGTTCTTAGTGTCACTTGTCATGTCAAATCTCAGTGATCAATGATGACTTGTTGTTTTTGCCTTCAATCCCGATCTTGCACTTATATTCCA
>NC_051406.1:11892640-11892730 GCF_015228065.2 Penaeus monodon
ACAGTTTTTCACCATCCTCCTTAAGAAGACACAGCGCAAAATATCGCTACTGATGAGCTATGCCAAACAGGTCAAGCTCGCGCGGCAGTA
>NC_051406.1:11893139-11893597 GCF_015228065.2 Penaeus monodon
TCAGGTAACAACTCTTCTTCCACTTGTCCAAAGAAATTCTGCGCCGGCCTGAGGAAGCAGCCAAGCCATAGGGTCATGAAGTAGCTCCTTTCACGTCACGCTACTTACTAGGAGGTCTTTTTCTCATCACCGAGAGCTATCTTCGGCCCGGCTCGGGAGGGGGTCACTCTGGGGGGAAGCGGGGGGGGGGGGGGGGGGGGAGTGGGTCACCGTGTGAGGTTAAGGCTGGGGCGAGGGAGGGGGGAGGAGGGGGGTCACGCTGGGGGGAGGGGGGAGGGAGAGGGTCACCGTGTGAGGTTAAAGCTGGGGCGAGGGAAGGAGGAGGAGGGTTTCACACTGGGGTGAGGGAGGGGTTAAGGCTACGGGGGAGGTCCCACGGGGGGATGGGAGGGGATGGGCGATGTGGGTTACTCTAAGGTAGGGGGGGGAGGTCCCTTCAGGTTGAAGGGGGAGGGGTC
>NC_051406.1:11893660-11893904 GCF_015228065.2 Penaeus monodon
GGGGAGGGGTTGCCCAGAGGTAGAGAAATTACGCAGAAGGGGGAGGGGGTTATACTGAAAGAGGGCGGGGTTACCTTTTGGGTGACTACAATGGGGGGGCAATTCGGGGAAGGGGGGGGTCCTAGAGGAGGGGGGAGGAGGGTCTTTTAAGTTCTTCGTGGAAAAGTATTCTTACAAGCGTACGCTGGCGGGTTAAGCGGTCGGATGCGCCTGTGTGTAACACGCACGTGTGCTAAATTGAGTG
>NC_051406.1:11894047-11894117 GCF_015228065.2 Penaeus monodon
GTCCTATTTCGCTGCTAGATTATTATAATTACTGTTATAATTTTATCTGTCAACAGATTTATCTTATATA
>NC_051406.1:11894448-11894637 GCF_015228065.2 Penaeus monodon
TGTCATTTCGCTCGGTATGAAGTATGAAAAATAGATTTCGCACAAGTCCTCATGCCCTGGCAGAGTCAACGGAGGGGTCAACTCACACGGTTTTAAAAAAGGATCAGCGTTTGCCCCAAGTCTTTGTTAAACACAACCCCCTCCCCCCTCCTCCCCCTTTTATTGTTTTTTGCTCTCTTCCTCCGTCCT
>NC_051406.1:11894729-11894799 GCF_015228065.2 Penaeus monodon
GTTTATTTGTTGCAATCTTCAGGTATTTTCCCGTTTCTTCTTGATCCTCGTTATTTCTATTTTATGTTTA
>NC_051406.1:11896478-11896593 GCF_015228065.2 Penaeus monodon
ATAAAGAATAAACTTAACAACAACGGCACTAAAGATATGGCATTTAACGTTGGCGACAACGCAAACTTCCTGTCTCCAGAGAAACCACAAACTTCACGAAAATGTTGAGATCACG
>NC_051406.1:11896958-11897130 GCF_015228065.2 Penaeus monodon
TTGACTTTCTCAAGACCGATCGGAGACGCTTGAAAACTCTTTATCTTAACACAAGAATTACTGCCGTGTCTCCCGGTAAGTTTTTTTTTCAACTTTTCGAACATTTTGCGTTTTGCTTTACGAAGTATTGTGTTGCTGCTTTTGTTGTTATGATTTATTACTATTAATGTTT
>NC_051406.1:11897796-11897965 GCF_015228065.2 Penaeus monodon
TTCTTTCCTCTGCGATTCTACTAATCTGCCCCGAAACGTACGTACCTGCTTTGTTTCGTGCGAGCGAGACTGTCAGCCTCGTGTTCGGTGACGCTGGCCCGCCGTTGAGTCGTGAGCGATGACAGCGCTGGGTGCTATGCCAGGCATCTCTCTCCCCTCGTGTCTTCTA
>NC_051406.1:11898065-11898601 GCF_015228065.2 Penaeus monodon
CAAGCTTGCAACTTCTTCTCCTCCTCCTTTGTTCTTTTTCCTCTCTTTCATTATCGGCATCATCATCGTTTTCAGTGCCTTTCTCCTCGTCTTCTCCCTTCTTCCCCTGTTATTCCTCGTTTCCCTCTCCCCTTTCGCTCTCCTCCTTCACTTATACTTACTCCTTTTTACCGTTTGGTTATTTACGCATTTATGTAACGGATTTTCTTTTACCTCTTTTCTCTCCATTTTTCCTTTCTTCCTTCTAAATTCATTTTTTCTCTCTCTCTCTATCTCTCTCCTTTTCTATCTCCTCATTTCGTTTCATCTCCTCTCTTTACATTTCACTTCCTCTTCTCTTGCCTCATTTCGCTTCTCCTTTCCTGTATTTTCCTTCCTTTTCCCTACTTTCACTCTCTTTCTTTGTCTCTCCTCTTATTTTACGTCCTCTCCTCTCCTCTCATTTCACTTCCCTTTCGCTCCCTTCTTTTTTTCTATTTATTTCCCCTTCTCTCTCTCTTCATTTCACCTCCTCCCCCCTTCGTTCCATGTGCAGA
>NC_051406.1:11898658-11898771 GCF_015228065.2 Penaeus monodon
TGGCCCAATCTCCTCATAAATTTTCAATCCTAAATGACTCCACTCACCGCATCTTCTCCCCTCCCCCCCCTCCCCTCCTCGCTACTTATTCCACCCCTATATCTGCCCCTGTC
>NC_051406.1:11899010-11899195 GCF_015228065.2 Penaeus monodon
GTGATATTTCTATTCTCTATTAGTTTTTTCGTCCGATGACCGTTCTGTTCCTTTTACCTTTGCCCTCCTACCCTTTACTTATCTTCTCTCCCCATTCCTCATTTCTTAAGATTGCTGTTTATGACTATCTATATGCGATGACCCCCCCCCCCCTACCATCAACCCCAGATCCCGCCGTCTGCCAG
>NC_051406.1:11900921-11901004 GCF_015228065.2 Penaeus monodon
CTCGTCCCACTCCTTCCTCCTTGTTTTAATAAGTCACGTTTCTTCCACTTCCTTATCGTAAATCAGAAACTCTACGAACAATC
>NC_051406.1:11901213-11901533 GCF_015228065.2 Penaeus monodon
GCAATGGAGAGAGAGTCTCCAAGAATAAGATAAATATAAGTAAAGAAATGTTAACGAACGCAAAAAAAGAACATATTGCAGTCCTCATTCGCCTGTCTCCCATCGACGAAAACAGATCATTCACGCGATATCACTGGAACTTTTTGAAAGAAGAGAAAAAAGGTGTTCATGTTTCAAAAGAACGTATTCCTCTACGTAAATAGCACCTGTTCAGTCACTTCAGGGAAATCAAGAAATTTCAGAGTTCAGACTCGTTAATAAACTACGTTAATTTATATAGGAATTATGTCTTACCTTGCAGAAAATGGAAAATGGAAGCG
>NC_051406.1:11901630-11902118 GCF_015228065.2 Penaeus monodon
AGATTAAAGTTCTAATCTAAAAGTAACTTCACAATTTTAGAAGCAACTTCACATTTGGTGAATGAAGTTCATATTCGAAAAGCAATTTCAGATTTAAAAGGCAACTCAGCAGTTATAAAGTATATATTTTCACAGTGGAAAATATGAATCAATTTTTTAAATCAAAGATAGGTACACAAAAAAGACCATGCATCCAAAATAGATTAAAAAAAAAAGAGAAAGGGACAGCAGATGCACAGAACAGCAGTCATTGCAAAATTAAAATATGAGCAACATTGCAAAGCTAAATTGTGAGCAACATTAAGTCGTAGCGCATTTTCCGGTGACACTTAGCGCCTTTGTGCTAAATAAGAAAAGCGCTAGGACAGCCATCCATATGATTGTTGTTTATCTCCTCAAAGTGAAAAGGGCTTAAAGTTATTTAAATGCGGTAATGAATTTAAGTGTGTTTGTATATACTGTGAACATCTGTGCGAATGTTTGGGTAA
>NC_051406.1:11902457-11902587 GCF_015228065.2 Penaeus monodon
AATATCTTGCCCGTACATCATTTCTTGAACTCGGAGACCTCACGACTTCACGGCGTCGGTTGAGAACAAAGGGATGATGTGATCCAACTATTTGGCACCAGGAAGAGGGATACAATTGGCGGCTGCTGCT
>NC_051406.1:11902879-11903059 GCF_015228065.2 Penaeus monodon
AAAAAACAATGATAACATAGTTGTCGATAGAAGATGTATCAGTGATGGCGTCATACACAGCGCGTTGCAGAGACTTAGCGTGTCTGAAATGCCGCTTCGTTGTGCGTAAAGTTTAGGAAATTAACCATGACGTCGGCGAGACAAGGGAAGACTGAATCAGTGAGGGTGAGCGTTAATCTT
>NC_051406.1:11903518-11903912 GCF_015228065.2 Penaeus monodon
AAACCTTTGGAAAAATATATTACAGAACAAAACATCTTACAGCGACTCAATGACCTTCTTCAAAACGTGTCTTTTACACATGCTAAAATTACCTGTAAAATCCATCATGAAATGTCAACACTCCTGCTTAAGACAAGCCTGAGACAAGCGTAGAGCTCGTCTATCAATCAGAAGGTTACAGACAAACAGACAAAACATCACGTGACATTCACCATCACAACAAACCTAAGTTCATATCACACAACATTAACCCTGACAAATATTAAAGTACATACCGACCGCCTTGCTTTACACAACAAGAGGCAAGTGCTGTGTGTAAACATGGCAATCGTATTAGTTACGTATGTCAAAGCGAAGAAAAAAGAACAGGGTAAATAAGTATATGAGTGTGTGT
>NC_051406.1:11904403-11904703 GCF_015228065.2 Penaeus monodon
GAAAACATTATTCCGAAAAAAAATAAGGCCGTATCCCCTCGAGCATCATGGAGCCGATCTCGAACAAAGATAAACAACTAATGATCTTGTATTTTTATGCTATTCATTTTGCTGTTATTTTTCTTCTCTCTAACCTCCTCCTCTTGCCTCCCTCCCCCTTCCCCACCAGGTGTTGGCATATCTCCTAATGCGTTCGTGTCCCTCCGTTAAGATATATTTTTTTAAAAGTGTTTATCAGTGTTTTTATAGGTCTCACTCGACGCTCCTGCTTTTTATAGACGCTGTACGATGTTCTTCTTC
>NC_051406.1:11904951-11905022 GCF_015228065.2 Penaeus monodon
TCCAACTATCACTCTTCATTTTAATATTTATTTTCCTAAATATCTTTCAACCTCTCCGCGTACGTACAATC
>NC_051406.1:11905075-11905174 GCF_015228065.2 Penaeus monodon
CATATTTGATAGATGGAGGAAGGGGAATATCCGCCATATCGACTTCAGATCCATAGCTATTCCGGAATCCGTGACTGAATTATCGTTTCCTGATGAGGC
>NC_051406.1:11905234-11905320 GCF_015228065.2 Penaeus monodon
ATATATAGTGTCGTGTCTTTCCTGAAAATTCCACGTTGTAAATGATTCGTTCGAAGTGATGTCTTTATCTTCGTTTCGTCTCCTCG
>NC_051406.1:11905648-11906257 GCF_015228065.2 Penaeus monodon
CATGTGTGAACATGTCTGAGTGTATGGTATGCGTGCGTGTGTTTATATCTCGATATATATCGCCATCCACCAATTTATCAATATCTAGGACATCTTCCCATCTATCTAAATATCTGTCCGTATGTCTCTTAATCCATATTTCTGTATAACCATGTATCCATAAATATATGCATATTGGTGTTTCTATTAGCGTATGTATGAGCATGCATTTTTTACATCACCTTGTACTGCTGAGTTCTGTATTATATCCTCGTAATACAAATATAATCTTTGTCACTTCTTTTACTTGCTTCTACTTCCCGTTTTAACCCTTTTTCCAATTTTTTGTCTTATTTTTTTCGTTTCTTTCTCCCACCCGATTTGTCTATGTATTAACCCTTTTATTGCTTCTCGTTATGTCTTTGGCAAAAGCCGATAATGCCTTCCATTTCTCACGCTTCATGACCTCTTCGGGAACTTATTTTCCTCTCCTTTTTATCACATCTGACCTCGAATGCTATATTTTAACTTAACGTCCCCTCGGCTATGATGTACGAATCGCAGGTTTTTCCCGTTTTCTTTCTTCTCTCTTTTTTCGTTTTCTTTCTTTTTTTTGGGGGGGGGGTCACT
>NC_051406.1:11906742-11907076 GCF_015228065.2 Penaeus monodon
CCCTCACTCTCTCTAACATTTTTTTTTTTTTTTTCATTAATACATAGATAACTCGACCGACAAAAAAGATGGATATGTAGCTACACAGACAAACTTATTGATTCACATAGATACATAGCAAATCAGAGATAGTACACTCTTTTCCACAAGGTCTTTTTCTTCTCTCTCTCTCCGTCCATCGTTAAAATTCTTAATCACAACGGAAGGAGAGCTGTTTGTTCTGCGCCTTTGTTCCAAGATGACCCAAGATGGCCTAGCATGACCTCGTTTCTTGACCTGAGCCGTTCGTCACCGGGTTTGCACCTGCCTTATCTCCCGTTGTGGGGAGGGGGTG
>NC_051406.1:11907579-11907866 GCF_015228065.2 Penaeus monodon
TTGGTTAAAATCAGAATGACTAAGAAATAAAGATATAAAGCATATATTCCTTCTTCTTCCCTAAAACCGCTCTCGGTAAGATATTTGCTGCCAATTCATTTTAACTGCGACTTGCCATTCTGCTTTGTGTAACTAATCTTATCCATGTATATTTTCAGTGTATGTGCCATGTGTGTGTTAAAGATAGTGTTGATAATGAAGGTTAATGATAATTTTGACAACAGAATACAAGTTCTTCATAATATTTATATATTTTTTTTTCGTGTAGCAAGCTAGAACAAAAACAG
>NC_051406.1:11907897-11908455 GCF_015228065.2 Penaeus monodon
GGGGGGGGGGGGGATAAGGTGTAAAGAGGTATTTCTATTCAAACCCACTACCTCCATGTGCGCTAAAACTATATATATATATTGGTGTTACATGTCAAAAAGTTTGTGATTAATGGTTTCACAGTCTACTGGAATGAACAGATTGGTTGAGTGATCGAACGAAAATCGACAGATTTCAGCAAATTCATTATAGAGCGAATCGAACTTTAAAAAAAAAAATCGTAACGCCACATTGTTTCGAAAATCCCCCCCCCCCCTCCCTCTTACCAAAATAGAAATAATAATATGCAAACCACTAATCATTCCTCAATCTTCATCACAAGTTTAATTTCCCCCCTGTTTACTGCAAACAATTTAACGCGTAGGAATGGCACAGTTGCAACAGCAATGGTTGCAATCAATCTGGCAGATTCCCTTGTTCCCTTTATTTTGGTCGCTGCAATTTGGTTCCCGCCGATCGCTGGCGACTTTAAATGCTTCCGTTAAAGTTTATGGTGAGCGGGCACAGGGCATTTATCTATCAGTGCCTCTGATTAATTTGATAGATATACTGATAGA
>NC_051406.1:11908808-11908876 GCF_015228065.2 Penaeus monodon
AACTGAATCCTTACATACAGACCCCTAATAAACCTCGCTTGCCAATATCAGCTAAACCTCTCTGGAAT
>NC_051406.1:11909060-11909335 GCF_015228065.2 Penaeus monodon
GCATAAGAACGCAGAGGAAGAGCGGGGAGAGGAAATGAGGAAAAGAGGAGAAACGAGGAAATCTATGAAATAGAGGAGAGAGAGAAATAAAGGAAACCAGAAAATGAAGAGAGGAAAAGATAAGAGAGAATGAGAAAAAGAGGAAAAGTTAAAACATTAGTAACAGAGAAAAAGGGAAGCTTGGAGCTTGTGGGGAAATAAGGAAAATGGGGAAACGAAGAAATATGTAAAAAAAAGATCAAAAGAATTATAAAAAGGCGATGAGATAACGAGTG
>NC_051406.1:11909481-11909690 GCF_015228065.2 Penaeus monodon
GGGAAAGATGGAGTAAATTAGCTGAGGGGAAAGGTGTAACCCCCCCTTCCCCCAACTCCTCAACCCTCCCCCCCACACGCACCCCATTCCGCACTCGGCCACACGCAGAGCACCGTGGGCGGGTATTCAGGCTCCCCGCGCGTGAGTCTGAGTGACAGGGCGTGCGAGGAATTTGTGTGTCTCAGTGTTGCAGCGTTGAAGAGGACGGG
>NC_051406.1:11910376-11910642 GCF_015228065.2 Penaeus monodon
AGGCTAGAACGGTCGTATAGCATTAGGAGAGTTATTTGGAAAAGAATCTAGACTTTTAAGGAGAAGGAGGTGAGAGGCAAAGAGACCAAGGAGAATAAGGGGATAGAAGAGGGAAGAAGGACGGAGGGTACAAAGAGAAGAAGATAGGTAGGATAGAAAAGCGGGAAGAAGGGAGAACAGAAAAGGGAGGAAGGGAGGAAGGAAGGAAAATACAGAGAAAAAAATGGGGAAGAAAGATAGAAGAGAGGAGAGAGAGAGAGGATAAA
>NC_051406.1:11910715-11911275 GCF_015228065.2 Penaeus monodon
AATAATTAAGGTAAAAGGAATAGATGGTGAGTCAGAGAAGGAAGGATGAGTGATGAACAGTGTAAGCAAGCTTAAAAAAGAAGGAAGAGGAGGGATAAAGTAGAGGAAAACGAAAGAAAGGGAATAAGAAAGGGGAAGAAGAGAAAAGGAGAGAGAGAAGATAAAAGTAGCAGGAAGAGATAAAGTGAAGAGAAAGTGGGAGGCGGTTTCTGGGAAGGAGAATGAAAAATAGAACAAGAAGAAGAACGAGAAAGAATGCCATTAATGATAAAGCAAGGGAAGGGAGGAAGATACAGATAGATGGGGATTTTAAGAAGTCGAGAAAAAAAAAAAATAGAAGGTTAACGCGGTGTTTTTCCGGGAAATCAAGAGAACAAGTTTAAGAGCATCTTACTTTTTTTTTTCCTCTACAGCTAACAAGAATGAATCGTGAAACCACATGTAGGATAAAGATATATCCACTGTCTTTTTACTGCAACCTAAATACAGGACATTGTTTGTTGTTATCCTTCAGCTGGCAGTTCCTCTTCCTGTGTTCTGTTTTATTTATATTTTTACTA
>NC_051406.1:11911328-11911960 GCF_015228065.2 Penaeus monodon
CTTTCTATCTCTCCTTTTTTATTTTCTTCTTCCTTCCCTCCATCTGCTTCTCTCTCCTTTGTCACACCCTGTCTTTCTTTCTCTTCTTCTCTACTCTTCTTCTTCTTCTTCTCTCCTCTCCTATTGTTTGTCCTTTTTTCTCCCTCTTGTTTTCCTCCCTTCTTTCTCAAATTTCCTTTTGCCTCCTCCCTCTCTTCCTTCTCCCTTCTCTCTCTTTCTCCTCCATACCTTTCCTTACTTTTACTTCTCACCCCATACCTCCATACCTCCCTCACCCATTCCCTACACCCCTCCCTTACCCTCTCTTACCCCAACCATTACCCATTACCCTCCCTTACCCCCTCCCTTGCCCTCCCTTACCCCCACCATTACCCTCCCTTACCCCCTCCCTTGCCCTCCCTTACCCCCTCCCTTGCCCTCCCTCCCCTCTCCCTTTTCTCTTAACCAATAAAGAGACCAAGGCTTTAAAAGACACAGCCATTGAGGTTAAACCGCTTTTAAAAAAACATTCTCTCGTCCTGAATATCTGTTGCTTGCACCTGCTGTCTGAAAGCCTCCTTTTGACTGGCTCTGCACATGCATTTGCAATAGACGATTTTGCACAGGTGATGGAGGTACTGATGGTAGTGATA
>NC_051406.1:11913218-11913290 GCF_015228065.2 Penaeus monodon
TTCTCTCTCTTCTCTTTTTTTCTAGAGATCCATATGTATATGTTTCCTATGTATCTATCTGTAAAATTATCA
>NC_051406.1:11913391-11913690 GCF_015228065.2 Penaeus monodon
TCCTCCATTTACATAATCATCTCTCATCTTCTCTTCTTTCCTTTCCCTCAAGATTGGAACTCACGCAGCCTTTTATTATGATCTTGGAGTTTAATCAAATCCACCGACAGGCAAACATATTTTTTTCTTTCTTTCTTTTCTGTTATTGTTTAACTTTTTTTTTTTTTTTTTTTTGCCTTCTTTTGTGATTTTGTTTTTCTATCTACGTTCTTCTTTTTTTCATTTTCGTTCAGTGCGTTTGCAATCGTTGTTCTTCTTTGCTGTATATATTTTCACCCATTGACGAAAGCCTTGTGCAT
>NC_051406.1:11914111-11914392 GCF_015228065.2 Penaeus monodon
CACACCTTCTACCTACATACCCGCACACATACCATACCCATCCCTTATCCCTCATACCCACACCTTCCAACATACCCGCACCCACATGCTCTCCCCACATATTACCTTCTTCCCACACATACCCAACCCTTCCCAGATACCCACACTCGCAGTCGGTTCCTTTTCCTACATATCCACCTCCCGCCACCGTACCCCTCCCCCCCTCCCCGCCAGTATTTTGATTCTTTCAATAGGACAATAATTCGACCAGATTTTGATTCCGGTTTTTGACGGTTTCCGTT
>NC_051406.1:11915170-11915407 GCF_015228065.2 Penaeus monodon
CTAATTAAACTAACATATATGTTGACAAAACTTCACGTCGCTCACGAAACCATAGAGGGCATGAACTCTGTACCGCTGAAGGGCTGCAGAAGCACACTCTACACCACTGTCTTTGTTTAATCAAGCTAGGTCATCCTACAGCATAGATGGGTGTATAACCAAATACACTGAGGGCACCATATCTTTTTTTACCCTGACTTTCAAGGATGTATATGTAGTTTGAAAACAAATTGGTTA
>NC_051406.1:11915762-11916423 GCF_015228065.2 Penaeus monodon
GTAGTGCTGCCATTGCTCTGAAATCTATCTTTGCACATATGCTGATTTTCGTCTTATCTCCTAGAATTTCCTCTTAGTCTTTGCAACGACGCCGAAGGTGTTAATAGGTACAAGGCCCGTGGAGATGATGCAGAACCTCGAACTTTGGACACGAGGGAAAACGATTTAGAATATGAGACTTGTATCCCAGTGGCTTGTAGTTTCTCTTCCTCTCATCTGTGTGTCCTTGTTTTCCTAGTTTTAATTAACACGTACAACGATAAAGATTTTTCTAAAATATTTTTCTCCGGAGATCTTATCCTCTGACGTAACATTCTTCCCCCGAAGCGAAGAAAATTCCTCTCCTTCTTAATATTAGTTATAAGGACGACAGGACTGAGCTTCTGGGAGGAAACGTTCGACGCTTGTTTTCTCGTACTGTTTCTTCTCTTGACTTTCTGATACGTAGACAGGTTTTTCTTTTTCTTCTTGGTTCGAAGTGGAATGAAGTGGAATTTCTTAGTCTTAGAAGTGGAATATTCCTTTCTTGGGTGATGGTCATCAGCTCAGAGGGTCATGTCGTCTAATTTCGAAATTTTACTTATAAATAGGATCGGGGTAAAATATGGTTTGGTGTTTATGTGTATTCCCGTTGTATTTATACTTGCATACACACATATAC
>NC_051406.1:11916550-11916739 GCF_015228065.2 Penaeus monodon
CACGCATTTCCAATTTCTCTGTTTCCTAAGTCATTTGCTTTCCCACTCCTCAGTGTCCGAGAATTCTGCCTGCGTTTCGACCGCTCTTAGGTTTTAGGCCATGAATTTCCTCGAATCCTTCCACATCAAACGTACGAGAGCCAGTAGAGCTTTGCTTGTTGTGGCAATCGGCTAATGTTAGGAACGCAC
>NC_051406.1:11916979-11917245 GCF_015228065.2 Penaeus monodon
CGTAAGATTTCTTAGAACATATAGCTCCATGGAAACTCGGGGTGATGTAATGTACATATCTCTCCAAATACGTGCTAATAACGCAGCTGAATACGTAACACCCATTTCCAAACACTGTCTACACATTCCTCTCTGCATCATGCGTTCACTTCAACGACATCCACAACGGTTGGGGTCCGTATAACCTCAGTGTGGGCTAGGCTCCCCTACCCCTCCCACACACACATACTTAATTACCACCGCCCACATAATGACCTACACTCGCC
>NC_051406.1:11917287-11917602 GCF_015228065.2 Penaeus monodon
TACACCCTCGGATAGCTTGTAGAACAATGCCCCTAATTTACCCAGGGATCGATTACTTCCTGTATTGTCCCTTCATTCCTGAATCCTTCCTTGACTAATGTATTGTGGTTCTGTTTCTACGTCGTTTTGTGTTCTTGCTTTTGATCAGAGGGGGGAGGGGGATTTCACTCGTTTGTGTTTGCTTAGATCAGAGGGAAGAGTTGATAGGAAATTTTGGATAGATGGACATAAGATATGTAAGAATAAAAGAAATGTAGAGAGACTTATAGGTAAGGGTATTTGTCCATACATAGGCAGTAGTGTGATAGATATGGG
>NC_051406.1:11917970-11918142 GCF_015228065.2 Penaeus monodon
CATGAAAAGGATAATGCAATTAAACAGGAAATATATATGAGTACATACAACACACATTTTTGTGAATGTACAATATATCAATACATATATGAATTACACAATTGCAAAAATAAAAATATTTCGCGTTTTCGTGATATTGAAAAGTGAATCCGACTTATAGCTGATAAAAGAA
>NC_051406.1:11918399-11918574 GCF_015228065.2 Penaeus monodon
AGAATGCAACAGATGAGTAGACAGACAAATATGATATATATTACCTAAATATGCATGACTTCCATATCGCAACAGAAAATAAAAAATGATGAAAATTATCATACAGTGAAACATGAAATAGATACATGAATATAGATGGCGTAAATGTTCGTGAACAGGCAGTGTATTAGTTGTC
>NC_051406.1:11918597-11918670 GCF_015228065.2 Penaeus monodon
GCTTCGTGTTCTAGGATATTGAAAATATAATCATATTACGGACAATATCATAGTTTGGAAAATCAGAGCATGT
>NC_051406.1:11919387-11919567 GCF_015228065.2 Penaeus monodon
TCCCCCGTGGCCTCTTCCAAACTCTGGTTATTAGAAGCCGTGGCGCCCAACTTCACTGCTCTGAGACGCCACGTCACCTTTGCTAATTAAACCTGAAGTTATCTCTCTTGCTCTTTCGCTTTTCTTGGGTTTATTTTGATGTGTTGCCTTTCGTGGTGTTTAGTTTAATGTTTCTATTTT
>NC_051406.1:11920222-11921072 GCF_015228065.2 Penaeus monodon
TAGTCACCCGTTACCATTACTTCCTAATACTCCCCCCCCCCCACGCACACACATCACCCCTCAAGTCGACCCCCTCCCCCTCCCTCCCTTCCAACCCTCACAAACCCACACTGCCTTGTCCATTTCCCTCTCTTCTCCCTCTCGTCTCACATTTTCTCTCCCTTCTATTCCTCCTTCTACCCTTTCCTTTACTTCGCCGTCAATTGCTTCTCATCACTACACCTCGTTTGTACCATTTGGCTCCCTTTCTTTCTACTTTTCACCCTGTTTCTCTCCCTTCTTTTCCACTCCCTCATTCTCCCACTCCCCTTCACTCTTCGATTCTACCTTTTCAATCCTTTTCAGGTATCCTCTCTCTCCATCTCCCTCCTTCCACTCTAACACCCCCTCTCACCCTTCCCTTCACACCTTTACCCCTTCATTTCTCCCTCCTACCACCTCACCCTTTCATTTCTCTCCTCCACCCCTTCACCCCTTCATTTCCCCTTTCTACCTCACCCCTTTCACCCCTCCCTGCCCTCCCAACCCTCTCACCTCCTCGCCCTCTCACCCTGTCACCCCTCCTTGGCATACCCCCTTTGTCACGCCTGCTTGACTCCCCTGCTGACGGTGAAATGCCACTCACTGACACTGACTTACCACCCATTTGCTCGATACATTCCTTGGCCTGCGCGCGATGTTGTTCGTTCGATAATCACGAAAGGATTATACTTATGGGTGTTACTTATGGGTGTTACTTATGGGTTTTACTTATGGGTGCTACTTATGGGTGTTACTTATGGGTGTAACTTATGGGTGTTGATTATGGGTGTTACTTATGGGTGTTACTTATGGGTGTTACTTATGGGTG
>NC_051406.1:11921262-11921382 GCF_015228065.2 Penaeus monodon
TAATGCAAATAATGAATAACAGCAACAACAATACCAAAAAAAAGACCTGAAAAGAGGAAATGCAAACAAAAATGAAAAGGAAGCATCACACTATTTTGAACCTTATCGCGCCGCGCCACA
>NC_051406.1:11921401-11921556 GCF_015228065.2 Penaeus monodon
TTCGCCCTGCCGAGATTTTCATATCATCTTCCGTGAATGACGTAATCCTGGGAGAGCGAGGCACCTGGCAACGTTCGGCTTCTTTGTAATGGAGGTTTCAAGGAGGTTTCATTTTGTATAAAGTCATTACGCACTTCCTGTTTGCCTGGGGATGC
>NC_051406.1:11922186-11922292 GCF_015228065.2 Penaeus monodon
AACAAGCGGCTTCATCCAATCAGCTACATTTCCTGGCCGAAGAACGGGGTTTGCTGTGTTATTTGGGCTTATGTTAGAGATACGGCGGCTGTTGGGAAATGGCGAT
>NC_051406.1:11922334-11922424 GCF_015228065.2 Penaeus monodon
TTGTTTAGTTTACTTTCTTTCTTATTGTTTTTTTTTTCTTTCTTTTTTTCGTCTTCGTAAGCCAGGAAGTGGCGATTCTCCTTTTTTTTT
>NC_051406.1:11922527-11923022 GCF_015228065.2 Penaeus monodon
TTACTTTCTTTCTTTTTCTTTTTCTTTCTTCCTCTTTTTGTACGCTTCTTTTTCTTCTTTTTTTTCTTTCCCGCTTTCTTTTTTATTCTTATTCTTGTTCGTCTCCTTTTTATCTTTTTTTCCCTTTCTTTCTTGTTCTTATTCTTGCCCGTCTCTTTTTTTTATATTTTTTTCTTTCTTTCTTATTCATATTCTTGTTCTTCTCTTTTTTTTCTTTTTTTCTTTTTCTTATTCTAGTTCGTCTCTTTTTCTTCTTCTTTTTCTTATGTGTTTTTGTGTCCTTTGTATTAACATTTATCATGCTTCTCTAAATTTCTCTCTTATTTCTTCGCCGTTTTCTTAAATCCATAGAAACGAGTCGATTTCCCTGCTAAATCGTGTGTCAACCTACGTACCACATAGCCATAATACATATCTGCTTAGCTGTATGTTAGTCTGTCAGTCTATACCTGTTACTCCCTATCCTTGACCCTTTTTTCACTCCTCCATAGAACC
>NC_051406.1:11923068-11923236 GCF_015228065.2 Penaeus monodon
TCGGTACCATGACTCGCTGAATAAAACTCGAGAATTAATCCGAAGCAATGAATTTTCAATTTAGTTTTTTTCCGAATCTCTTTCAATCTTTCTATCGATTTTTTTTCTTTCTTTTTGGGAGGAGGGGGGGTTTAAAATATTCAGGTGTGTCTTTTTTTCTTTTTGTGG
>NC_051406.1:11924394-11924467 GCF_015228065.2 Penaeus monodon
GACATTAATAGCTTCGATATACATTATATGTAGATGATTAACAAAGCTTATAAAAAAAAAAGCTTACAGAGGC
>NC_051406.1:11924529-11924729 GCF_015228065.2 Penaeus monodon
GAAGATCTTAAGTTAGGTTAAGTGTCCCCCTTAAACTCGCCAACATTTTCTATGAACTTGGTCGAGATTGGCGAAAGTTTATTGCTTTCTGAGAATCAAGTGAAAAAGTTATTTTTCGATTTCTGCCCACAAACTGGTCGAAATTGATTGTTGGACAGAAATTTTCTCTGCAGGTGATGTCAATTTAATCTTGATTGTTG
>NC_051406.1:11924964-11925329 GCF_015228065.2 Penaeus monodon
TATGATGAGTTTCATTTTATAATTGTAGAAGCAAGAATTCTACAAAATACATATTCAACAACAAGGTTATTCTTAGTACGGTGTTACTGGGGATTCTGTTCTTAAAACCTTCTCAAATAGCAGATTTAACGTATATATGTTTGATGTAGGTTTGAAGCAGGTTTAGTTTCTAATATGCTTAGCATTTGAGGCCCTTATGTGGCTTTAGATCCTATATATAGTTCATAGTTTTAAGTAAATCAGTTCAACGTTAGTCGCTTTTTTCACTTATATGTTGAAACGATAGGATTTTAATCAACTTTTTCCTTTTTCAACAGGTACTTTGTTTTCCTACATGAAACGAAAAAAATACATGCACGCGCACG
>NC_051406.1:11925455-11925938 GCF_015228065.2 Penaeus monodon
GATGTATATATGTGTGTGTTTTCCCCCTGTACAAGAACCCAACATACAATCCAATCCAATTCCTCTTTCTCTCCTCAAACACGACCTGTGACAAAACAAATATTCAAACCCTCTATATCTCTTAATTTCACTTATCACAATATTATAACCATCTCTCTTATTTCTTTCTTTTTTCTAAATATCATAATCCTCGTCCTCAATATCTAACCCCCCACCTCCTTTTCTCTCTCCCAGACGGAGCAGTTCGCCGTGATGTGGATTCTGTTCATCTCCATCGTGGTTGGCAACGTCGCCGTGATCGTAGCGTTGATGCTCTCCAAGACCAGGAAGTCGCGGACCAATTTCTTCATCATGCATCTTGCGCTGGCGGGTGAGATCTGGTCTCTGCGAGGGACGTTTGTTCTTCTTTGGTTGTGATTTCAAGTTTGTTTGCACATTATCTGCAAATACGCGCAAATACATACGCGCGCGCTCGCGTGTATT
>NC_051406.1:11926297-11926375 GCF_015228065.2 Penaeus monodon
CCATGGCATACGCGAAATCTTATTACACTAATTAGCGTTTCGGAATATTCGTTCAGATGATACTTAAGGTGTTATTAC
>NC_051406.1:11928791-11928904 GCF_015228065.2 Penaeus monodon
TCGACCTCGCCCTATAACTTGTCATCAGGACTGCGGTTTTGCAGCATCCAGTAGAGGCGGCCTTGTCGTTACGCTGAGAGAAGGAGATGGAGATGAAGTCTTGTTATTATCTT
>NC_051406.1:11929165-11929302 GCF_015228065.2 Penaeus monodon
TTCCAACGAGAATGAAAATAAATAAGTTTTCTTCAACTCTATTTCGTGATTAGTTTCTGTCGATCATAACAGCAAACTTTTTGTATTCAGGGTTGACTGGGACTGCCGTTTCGATACAGTCCTTTTCGCCTTTTCTT
>NC_051406.1:11929783-11930377 GCF_015228065.2 Penaeus monodon
CGTCACGTTTTCTTCTATACCAGCCTTTCCTTATCCTTCTTCCTTCCCCATTTCCTTCCCTTCCCCGTCCACTTTCCTTCCTTCCATGTCCTCCCGACTTCTCTTTCCCTTTCGTTCCTCCCTTCTCTCTCCCCGTGTCCTATTTCCACCCTCCTTCCCCCTCTCCTTTCCTCTCCCTCGATATTCTCATCATCATTTCCTCCCTCCAACTCCTTTTCTCTCTCTTTCCTCCCTTCCTCCACCCTTTTTCTCTCTCTTTCCTCCCTTCCTCCACCCTTTTTCTCTCTCTTTCCTCCCTTTCCTCCACCCTTTTTCTCTCTCTTTCCTCCCTTCCTCCTTTCCTCCACCCTTTTTCTCTCTCTTTCCTCCCTTCCTCCTTTCCTCCACCCTTTTTCTCTCTCTTTCCTCCCTTCCTCCCTTCCTCACCTCCCTGACCCCCCCCCCTTACTCCAGAACACGGTGAGTTCAGTGAAAATTCACCCGCTACTGTTTTGATTTCCAAAATTTCGAGTCGCACTCACACAAAAACACCAGCGTGTAGATCTTCATTGTGCGGGAAAACGCAGTAGGAAATGGTATGGAAACTGTTCGTGT
>NC_051406.1:11932040-11932200 GCF_015228065.2 Penaeus monodon
AAATTTGCCGGAATTATGAGGAATTACATTTAATCTCTGCTTATACCTCCACCTGCCAGAAATATTAATGCAAATGCGAAAATGAACAGATATTGATACGCAGTTACACGGGTAGATAACTAAAGTGGGTAGGACCTTATATATATGCAGAGTGTAGTTG
>NC_051406.1:11932988-11933133 GCF_015228065.2 Penaeus monodon
GACGCTTTATTACCTTTCGTTTACTTTTTAATGCGATTTTCCGATCTATTTATCCTTTTTTATTGCCTTTCTCGCAATCATCTATATGCACCATTTTCGTTGAATGTTCTGTAACTTTATAAGTTCGTGAGTTATCTTCATAAAA
>NC_051406.1:11933287-11933956 GCF_015228065.2 Penaeus monodon
TCGACTGACCTGCTTGTATGTATTTCCCTCCCCTCCCCCCCTATTTCCTCCCCCTCCCTCTCCCCATCCGTCTCTCTCCCCCAACAGGGTCGGTTGTCTGAATTCCAATGAGTCTAAATCCAATTGACTGTCGTTGTTAGAGACAAGAGGACAGTATGGAAGACATGCTCCCTCCCCCCACGACACCCCTCCCACCTCAGTCTCCTCCCCTCTCGTACCTCCTCATCCTCTCCCCTCCCCTTCTTCCCATCACCTCATTCCCTATCTCCTTAGTCCTCCTCTTCCCCTCTATGTCCTTATTCCCTCTCTCCTCCCCCCTCCACCTCCTTATTTCATCTCCCCTTCCCCCATTCTCTTCAAATCCCCCTCCCCTCCCTACCACCTTAACGAACACCCCCACTACCCCTACTCCTCTCCCTTTGACTAGCCTTTGGATTGGCTGTCGTTAACTTAAGGCCCGAGGGGGGGGGGGGTGAGAGAGGGAGGGTTCTCTGGGTATAGGTAGGGCTGTAGGGATTGGTTTGAGGGGAGGAGGAGCTGGGTCGGGGTGGGAGAGAGCTTGCGATGGGTGCTATAGGCGGTGAACAAGGGAAAGGTACTATAAATACGTTTATGTGTTTTCAAAGGTTTCAAAGGCAGACTAATGTGTACATGTTTTTTTTTCTCGCG
>NC_051406.1:11934151-11934668 GCF_015228065.2 Penaeus monodon
TCTATTTCCTTTTGAGTGATAAAGGTAAGCAACAGGTTAGATAGGCAGGAAATTCTGACGCACTTCCGTCTTCTTCTTTCCTCTCCCCCCCCCCTCTCCCCTTTCTTCCCCTCCTCTTCCCCTCCTCTCTCCCCCTCTCCCCTCTATCCCCATCGCATCGTGAAGTGATGGATGGTGAATTGATAGTAGCCGCTGAGATAGGGTGTATTCTGGACCCACGGTTTATAAATGGGACAATGTAGATAGAACAATGTTAGTAGGACAATGTAGAAGGGATAACGTGGACGGAACAATGTGGACGGGAATTTCCTGGCTGTGAGAGAGACGATATAGTACGTCCAAAAGATTATATTCTGGACGGACGTTAAGGATACAGAAATTACCTAGTGTTGTTAATATTTATCTTTATATTCATCTGACTATCTGCCTATATTTTTTGTACATTTATTTGTTATACTCCTTTCGTCTGTGAATTATTCCCCTCTAGATCCAAAAATGTATACAAACAACTGTAGAA
>NC_051406.1:11934832-11935061 GCF_015228065.2 Penaeus monodon
AAGACATAGTCATATAAATACTTATAAAATTCGTATAAACTGGAATACAGTCTTCAAAGAATACACCAAGCGACAGAAAACTAGACGAACTGAATCGAGAAATTGGAAGGGCAAAAAACTCTATCAGCAGGCGATCAACCAGGTCACGGTAGGGAAATGACCTGAAGGAAAAGCTCGCGTCCAGGAACCAGATCGGGAAGATGGAAGGTCTATTTCTTGACTCGTGGAG
>NC_051406.1:11936303-11936953 GCF_015228065.2 Penaeus monodon
TTTACTGCGTTTTTCTTCAGTTTAACTAACATCTCTTGTTTCTTCTACTTATTTCACTCGATCGCTTTCACATTCGTTCTGCTAAAAAGTGTAATATCAGATGTAATAATGAAATTAAATTTCCATTAATGATGAAAAGTCATAAGAAACTACTGTTGTGAATATCATGATCCTGTATAAAGATAACTAAAGATTAAAGCTTAAAATGGTCCTGAAAATAAACTCGAAATGTATTTCACATATTGCATGCACTTGTTAATTAGATTAAGTCTCTGAGGGCCACACATTATACAAGGAAGATACCCCAAAGCCTTGTGTATAAACTCTACGGTTAAATTACGCCGTAGTTCAATTAGCCCTTTATATACACTTCCGAGAATAACAATCTGGTACTTCGTCGTTATTAAAGAAAAATCCCTGACAATAACGGAGCATAAAGAACGAAGGTTTTTTTCTTACTGCTCACCCATGATAGATTGTTCTCGGCGCTGCTTATATGACCAGAAAGGTTAAGTGCCTTGTGTTTCAGAGCGTCACATGGTAAATTGCCTTTGTATGCCATTTAACGTAGATACCGACTATTGTTTTTCTTTCTTTTTAGATTTTCTGAGGGAATGGAAAATGGAGAAGAGGGCTGGGGTGGCGGTTAC
>NC_051406.1:11937190-11937755 GCF_015228065.2 Penaeus monodon
CGACATAATGGGAAAAGAAGAGTAGAGCATAATTATGGTAGAAACATAGACACAAACACAATATTCTTTACCATTAGTTAAATGTTACCCCTAATATATATGTCACTCATATATAATGTCATCTCCCTTTCTTTCGCAGATTTATCGGTAGGCCTTATTAGTGTACTGACAGACATAGTGTGGAAGAGCACAGTATCTTGGCACGCGGGCAACGTCGGCTGTAAAGCAGTAAGATTTGCACAGGTAAGATTATTATATACATTTTTTTTTTCACCGTATTCAAACCAAAAAAGAAAGGTATCATTTGTAATTTTCAAATTAATCAGTCATACATATATCTCTCTGCATCTTTAATGGCTAAATGTCTATACACATTTCACGTCTTTTTCCTTGTATTTTAGGTGTTAGTGACGTACTCCTCCACATACGTGTTAGTGGCTCTTAGTATCGACCGATATGACGCTATTACCCACCCAATGAATTTCTCAGGAAGCTGTAAGTAATGATCCTTGTGCGTGTGTGTAACGGACCGGTTTATAGTCATGAGGCTTTACGCTTCCATATG
>NC_051406.1:11938264-11938409 GCF_015228065.2 Penaeus monodon
GGTCTAATTTCTCTCACATTCTAGATGACAGTTATTTTAAAATTGCTGAAATTTTATTTTGGTCAGTCAGGATAAATATATCCTTTTCTGCATAAAAAAAATCATAATGCAAAAAAAATTATTTTTTTACACGATTCAGTACTCC
>NC_051406.1:11938626-11939045 GCF_015228065.2 Penaeus monodon
GTTCTCCTTATCCCTTTTCTCCTTTTATTCATCAATTTTGTCCCCCATCCAGGGCGTCGCGCTCGAAGGCTGGTGGTTGTCGCGTGGCTCCTCTCAGCCGTCTTCGCTTCCCCGAGTCTGGTGTTCTTCATGGAGGCTTACGTGGACGGTGAGTGGCTTTTGTTGTCAGGTATCTGTTGTCAGCCTTTGTGTTGTCAGCGCTTGTATGTTATGGGAATGTTTTTGTTGAGGACTGTGAGTGCTGGGAATATTGTCGTCAGCTGTGGAAAGTCCTCGGGATATTTTTGTTTGTTGTAGTTGACAGCTGTTATAGAATAAGGAATGATGGGGAGAATATTGCTGTCAGCTTCTTGGTTAACCGCTGATAGTGTTGGAATATGTGCGATTGATGGAATGTCCCTGATTGTGAGCGAGGGGTA
>NC_051406.1:11939231-11939659 GCF_015228065.2 Penaeus monodon
CTAGCCCAAACCCTCAAACAAATAGACGCCACGTGAGGCAGACAGCCGGACAAAGTAGGCAGGAATCAAGAGCCGAGAGCAGGTAGGGTCTGTCATGTTCCTTCCCTGCTAGCCGTCGCATGGAACCTGATTATGCCTATTTTACATTGAATAACTTAATTATGATATGCTAATTAGGAGAAGGATCTGGATACCCCCAGCGTAGACGAGAGGCAGGAGACGACAGGAGGACGAAGGAAGAGAGGGAGAGGGAATGAAGGTAGGAGCAAGGGAATAAGAAGAGGGGGGGGGAATTGGAGAGGGGGTAAGATTTGTGTTTGGGGAGGGGAGGGGAGGGGGTGTGAGATGGATACAGGGTAAGTTGAGTTGTTAGAAGTAACGGATGGAAACTCATTGGTTTAATAGCTTTGTTTAAGGCAGGGCGAGGC
>NC_051406.1:11940556-11940751 GCF_015228065.2 Penaeus monodon
ACAGGTGTCAACCAGTGCTGGATCGATTTCCCAGAGGCTTGGCAGTGGAAGCTCTACATGACGTTGGTCGCTATCACCGTCTTCTTCTTCCCCACCATCATCATCGCCGCTTGCTATGCCATCATCGTCTACACCATCTGGAGCAAGAGCAAAATCATGACAGTTACCAGTAAAGCGATGGGTAGTAAAAGTGAG
>NC_051406.1:11941419-11941503 GCF_015228065.2 Penaeus monodon
TGGAAAGCTGTGTAATGCGTCCCTGTAGTTTTTCCGCGTCTAAGGGTCTCTTAAAATAGAGTGTTTGACTTGGATTTCCTTACG
>NC_051406.1:11942373-11942904 GCF_015228065.2 Penaeus monodon
TCTTTTCCCCATTATACGACGCGCATGATCAGACACCCATCTTCATCTTCTCCTTTTAATTTGAATACTTTACGGCACACAATAAAGGCAACACTTAATCACCCCACACATAACGACGTCACACGACTCTAAGAAACACTGGAAAATATCTAAAGAAAAACAAAGTGAGACGGAAAAAAAGAAAACATATCGCGTAGATGATAACATTTTCTCTCTTGCCTAGCTAACCCTCACCTCCCTCGCTACCCCATTAGCCCCTCTGTCCCATTACCCCCTCTTCCCCATTACCTCCTCTTCCCCATTACCCCCTCTCCTCCATCACCCCCTCTCCCCCATTACGCCCTCTCCTCCATTACCCCTTCTCCCCTATTACCCCCGTTTTTCCCCATGCCTATTCCCGACAAAACGCAACGACCCAAGCTGACCCCGCCCGTTAATGCAGGAATAAACAAACAAGCCTCGAAACGTTGCCACGGGTGAGGAAGCACGGTCTTACGGCAGCGATTAGGCACCCTTTGGAGAGGGAGCAAA
>NC_051406.1:11943577-11943648 GCF_015228065.2 Penaeus monodon
GCTCTATTTCTCTCTCTTTCAATTCGGATGTGCATGTTTGTGTGGTGATATGTTGATATTATGTGTACATT
>NC_051406.1:11943706-11944155 GCF_015228065.2 Penaeus monodon
CGTGCGCGTGTATAAAGAAGGCACTCAGAACGCAGAGATTGATAACGATCTGTCGACTATTAAAAAACCGCAAGTCTTTTTGATTCCCTGTAGTTCCCTTGGAGTGACAGACCCATTACCGAGAACTGAAGATGGACGGATGTGAAATCTCTTTTTTTTCATCGTGTTTTTTGTTTTGTTTTTTGTTGTTTTTTAGGTGTTTTTCATTTATTTCTTTCGTTCTTTTGTTTTCCCTTCTTTTAAGGGGGGAGGGGAGGGGAGAAGAGGGCGGTTCTTATTTTTCACTTTTTTTTCTCTAGGGATTTTCCTTTCTCTTTCTATTCTTCTTTCTTGTGTTTTCCTTATTTGTCACTTTTGCGAGATGTTCATTTTTTTCTTATTCATTTGTCTTCTATCTCTTGCTTCCACACTTCTTTTCTTTTTACTTACTTTATTCACTCACTTTCCTC
>NC_051406.1:11944206-11944519 GCF_015228065.2 Penaeus monodon
CAGGAAATCCATTAAAAAGGGAGAAAAAAATGTGTTATACAGATTAAGACTCCAAACCTCGAGGCAGAGAGAGGAGACAGTGCCACCAGATAAGAAACAGATAAGAAGGAACGGGAGGAGTGAGTGCCAGCTGAAAGGGAGAGGAAGTGCCATAAAAAGGATTCCAGTGGCATTAGGAAGGAAAGATTTTAGTGCTTTAAAGAACTAAGTAAAAGGGAGTGCGGGTCTTGCCCATTGTGTGATATTGCCTCGACGAATAAACAGAAATGAATCCGTGGGAATAAATGAGAATATATAGTTTTTCATCTGCTTG
>NC_051406.1:11945197-11945522 GCF_015228065.2 Penaeus monodon
CGCAGACGGCGAGAAGCGGGGCGCGGCCGTGCATGAGGATGACTCTCGGCGCGCCAGCTCCCGAGGTCTCATCCCGAAGGCCAAGATCAAGACGGTCAAGATGACGCTCGTTATTGTCTTCGGTGAGTTCATTCTCTATTGTTAATTCGATGATGGTTCCGTGTTTAGTTTGAAGAGATTGGGTATTTGTAAAGTGTCATGTGTTAAGTAAGGAGGTATTTTAAGGTTAGCGTAATTCAGATTTTGAATTGCTGTAAATTCATTATATATTTAAATATCTGAACTTGGGTTTAGAGTTTGCTTCAGTAAGCTAGGGAAGGCCAAT
>NC_051406.1:11945794-11946013 GCF_015228065.2 Penaeus monodon
TCAAGCAGGTTTTCCAACTGTTAATCAAGTGTTGGATTTAAGGCAAACTCCTTTAAGAATGCCTAAGTCAAAGTTTAATTCAGTTTAAGATTAATGAAGGCTAATTGAGTTAATGTAACACTGAGATATGAGATGAATAAGGTGATTCACAGTAAATTCTTCTAATAGAGTTAATTTTCGGCAAGTTGAGTTAAATGCTAACTGTATAGAAATAAAGTT
>NC_051406.1:11946068-11946502 GCF_015228065.2 Penaeus monodon
AAAACAATAATAACGTAGATCTCTGCTCTACCCTTCCCTCCCCATCTCCCCCCCTACCACCACCTCACCAACCCCTCTCCACCCCACCCCCATCCCCCACCTACTCCTTTTGCCTCTCCTCTCTCCACCTTTCCCCATCTTTATTCGCTTTCCCCTCTTTCCACCTCTCACCAAACCCACTCTCTCACCTCCTCTCTCTCGTCCCCTCTCCCCTCCTCTCTTCACTCACCCCCCTAATCCATCCCCATCCTTACCCCCAACCCCCAACCCTTCTCACCCTAACCCTAATTCAACCCTACCTCTATCCCCCCCAACCCCATCCCCCTATCCCCAACCCCTTCACCCAAACCCTCACCCCCTCTCCTCACCCCCACTCCTCACCCCTCCGCCCCCCCACCCGCAATCGACCTCATCCAATACCCCCCCCCCCCCCC
>NC_051406.1:11946530-11946780 GCF_015228065.2 Penaeus monodon
CAGTCTTCATCCTGTGCTGGTCGCCGTACATCGTCTTCGACTTGCTGCAAGTGTACGGCTACGTGCAGACCCAGACTCAGACGAGTGTGGCGGTCGCAACGTTCATCCAGTCTCTCGCGCCCCTCAACTCGGCAGCCAACCCTATCATCTACTGCCTGTTCTCGACGCACATTTGCCGTAATCTCAGGTAAGTGTGGACGTCTGGCGGAGGTGAACAGGGTGAAAGGTTGTTTCGTCATCCTTTGTAATC
>NC_051406.1:11946813-11947582 GCF_015228065.2 Penaeus monodon
TTCATTATCAAATATGTCTCGCTCACGAAGAGATGAGAATGGTATTGGAGTTTTGTTTTAAGGTGGCGGTTGCTGTCTCATTGCGGTGTCACGTCGCGGACGACTTATGAGTGTGTGTGTGTGTATATATTTATATATACTTCAGTATAGGGATGAAAGTGTTATTTTAGTATCGTTTGAAGTACCCTTTCCCGTGTCATTTCAAGTGTCATTTCGGTGTCGTTCCGCGGACGATTCCAACCTCTGAACGAGACACTCTCCCAAAGCCGACGCCGTTACAAATGTGAAATGATCATAATATTTCGAGAAAGGATTTATCCAATAGACCAAAAACCTCATATTTCATGTATTCGTTTCGAAGAGAGATCACCCATTCCTTAAAGGTACAGGCGTGTCACCTTATCAAAAATAAACAGCGGGCCATTTTAATTTCACCTTTTTCCGAATAATTTGGCCAGCCTGTCAAAGCTTTATTGAAAGATTACAGTATATTGCCTCCTTTTGATTATTGCTCCATTAATCATTAACCTTTTTACTCTTATCTGCCGAGACACCCTGCGGAAACTGTAAATCATCAAATGGTCTCTTCTTTAATATTCCCTGCAATTATATATATATTCCCAACAGTTAATCTGTAATTACGAATAATAATTGAATCGCTAATTAATCCCGACTGTCGAGAGAATCTTAATTTTAATAATCAGCCAGCGGTTCATTTTTCCCTGTATCCGATTCCCCACCTACATCTTTTCTTTTTTTTCCTTTCCTT
>NC_051406.1:11947614-11948659 GCF_015228065.2 Penaeus monodon
GGACGAAGCTTAAGCCGATAAGAGTTAACGAACATGTATAACGTGCGACTCTTCACGTTGTTCGGCGAGACAGATATGCGACCGAGATGTAACATACTTTAATGTTAGATTTTTGCAATTCGAACTTTGGTTTGGTGTGTGTCTTTTATGTCATAGAGTGGATTAGATATGTGTTATAGAGGGAAAGTATTGTTAAGGTTCGAAACCATCTGTGTTAAGCGATGTAGTAATCTCTCAATGCAGTAATCTTTAACAAAAAAAGACAAAAAAAGTAGCTTTATTTATCATTGCATATACGTAGTCTGTGGATGACAAGAACTTCCTTTGAAACAGGTAATGTATTCTATTTAATTCACCGGCCAAATGATATCCGGTAACTTATTGGATATGTATATTTTCTTTATTTTTTATCTCAGCTTTCTAAACCCAGTTCAGGCTTTTCTTTACTCTTTGTTAAAGATTCGCTGCTTAAGAAAAAATAAATAAAATAGGTCATTCTGAACAGGTCAATCTGATACTCACTAAGATGGAGACAAATCGGCATAACACAGTTTCATTTGTGTGATTAAAGCATACAAAATCAAATCTATCGAAGATGTAATGTCGACACGTCATATTAATAACTTCCACGGTATGATACTTCATTCTTAGCCACGTCTTTTCCACATTCATCACAATCTGTAAACGGCATGGATCGAAAATCACAGAACCTTTCATAAATACACTTAAACCGCTGGTTTCATAACCTTTGTCTTTGAATCAGTGAGTGCAGAAGACCAACCACTTTGACCTTATCCATATTAACCCAAGCCTATCCTAACCCTTTCCCCTCTTTTCCACCCTTCTCTAAAGGTCTAGACTGGCCCTAATGTATCTCTTTTTTTCAGCTGTGGAGACGAATGTGATGCATGTAACCTTATAAACGCCTATATAAACGTAGCACATAGACCCTTTAAAGCAGAACAGATCTGTGCTTGCCTGTCATCTAAAAAAGAAATAATATATATACATACCAAATCCGTGTGTTATGGAGATAAAGTATGGC
>NC_051406.1:11948696-11948815 GCF_015228065.2 Penaeus monodon
TATTTTTGTACATTCGATGTTGATTCAGACATAAAAGGATTTCAAATGTCCGGCCGTGGTGGTGGCATTTTGTTTCTTCAAATCTGATTGCAGGAATTATTTCTCGTATTTGCTTTTGC
>NC_051406.1:11948991-11949165 GCF_015228065.2 Penaeus monodon
CCCTGTTTTCCCATATTTCTCTATCAGTTTCCTTTTATATATCTACCTCTCCTGCTTCTGTACACGGAAAACAAAATGTTTATATGGCACCAGGACAGTGAAACACATCCAAAATATATGTATGATATACATTTTGACAGTATACTAGTCATCCAAAGCAGGCATTCAAATTAG
>NC_051406.1:11949199-11949514 GCF_015228065.2 Penaeus monodon
CCACGGTAGATAATTAAAAAAAAAAAACATAACAAAAATATATGTATATATGTGTATGTAGAAATCATTCTTGATTACAAACAAAGGCAGACAAGGACTGAAGCTACCTATATAACAGGACATGTTACTTATGCTCTTAAACATAGCCATCCCCTTAAACTTAAATGTTTCTTCTTCTATAATACTCAACACATCAAATGCCTGTCAACATAAACCCGTTTTCTCCCATCTACTAAACAAGGAAAAAGTGGAGCACGACAAAAACCATCGTCACAAATTCATCAGTAAGTCTTACTAGGCATTAGCAATAGACAC
>NC_051406.1:11949544-11949873 GCF_015228065.2 Penaeus monodon
GGAAAATGCACAATATCAGTTCTATTTTCTTATTCTTTCCTTTTCTATTTCTTTTTCTTTGTTTATTTGTTTTGTCTCATCTACACACTCTTTTGTAAGTTACGTAGGTACGTCATATTTTTTTCTGTAAAAGTTGGTCTGTGAAGATGTTAATTTCTCTTTGTTTTCAACATTCACCGGGAAGTGATATCATTATACATTAGTATTTGCACTGCAGACACATATTGAATCTGAGAAGTATTACGCAGTGAGATGCATTAATGCATGCAGTTCTCTTGTTGCATGGCATGATCTTTGAATACGCAAATGCTTGTATTTATTCGTGTGTG
>NC_051406.1:11950275-11950547 GCF_015228065.2 Penaeus monodon
CAAACTTATGTACATCTAAACTCCAAAATTTAAATACCCGAAGAATCCCGGAATCCCTAAAGCATGCCAATCTAAAGCAAAAGGAAAAAGTGTATTACGCATGTATATTTGTCGTCCTTTTTCTCTCTCCATCGTCTCTGCATTTTGCTTCTTGTTATGAAGACGAAATTATCGAGGCACTTTAATCCCTCGTGAATGCTCTTATGACAACATTCAAAAATGCAGCAGAGATATAAGGAACGATATGATTAAGAATAAGCAATGACGAAGTG
>NC_051406.1:11952195-11952407 GCF_015228065.2 Penaeus monodon
AAATTTATTATTTCAGTTAGATCTAATCTTATAGATTACGTAGTGCCTAATGTTACATGTAGGCATAATCTTATATATGCTTACTCAGCCTCGCAGCACCATTCCTTTATTTCAGTCAATTCAAATGTTTAGAGTTTCCCGAGGCTAATAATTCTAACAATTTGAGAAAATCCTTTATTACTTCCTGCCTGTGAACCTGCCACCTGTCGTAC
>NC_051406.1:11952454-11953222 GCF_015228065.2 Penaeus monodon
AATGACCAATTTCCCTTTCATAAAATCCACCTCCTGTCATGATTTTTGTCTCCAGTCTCTCTTCGTCTCCTGTGAAATGCTTCCTTTCTACCTTTTGTAACAGTCCCAAGTTCCCTCTCTTTGACCTCTTCTTTCCTAACCCGTTTTATTGCGCCACTTCCTGTCTCCTTTCTTTAACAGCTTTCTCTCTCCTTTCCCCGGCTTATTCTCTCTTTCTTCCCAGGTCTCTCCCTCTTTTTTTATCTCCCTGTCTTTTATTTCCCTACCTTCTTTCAACACCTCCCCACCTCTTTCACTCTCTCCACTCGCTTCTCTCTTCCCCACCCTCCTCCCTTCTGTCAACACCTCCTAGCTTCTCCACTCCACTTCTCCAAGCCAACCCTCACTTCTTTCAACACCCCGAGCTTCTTCATTCTCTTCCTTCCTCTCTACTCCCGCTTTCTTTCAGTTTCCCCTCCCCCCTCCTTGACCTTGCTTTCGCCCGGTTGTAACCTCTGGCGTCGGGTCCGGTTCCTCTCCCGCAGAAGAATCCCTGCGATAAACTGGGTGGTGACGAGAGTGTTCCCGTGCCTGGCGTGTGCCCAGCAGCCCCTGGAGCCGGACGGGCCCTTCCGCCGCTACGGTACCGAGTACACGACCATGTCTGACGCCTCTAGCCGCCGCCACACCCTCACCTCCGTTAGGTATAATGCCAGGTAAGGATCGGGAGGTCTTTCTGGCTGTTTGCTGAAGGTCGGGGAGGATGAGAGTCTAGATGTCGATGCTGAA
>NC_051406.1:11953327-11953839 GCF_015228065.2 Penaeus monodon
GATGGGTGGGTTGGTGGGTCTGCGTGTCTGCTTGTGAGTTAATTTTTACGTACATGTGAGAGAGAAAGAGCGTGTGCGTCCGCTCATAAGCGCTATTATGTTTGCTATTATATTTGTATGTATGTGGGAGGGATGGATGCATTTGCATATACTTTTTGTTACTATCATCGTCGCCATAATTATGTTGTAGTTTCTTTTCACTGCAATTATTTCTCGCAACTTCTGTTCCCTCTTCCGTTCCTCGCCATTCGCTCGCCTCTCTCCGCTTCATCATCATCCTTCTGTTCCTTTGCAGTCCCATCCCTGTTAAGCCTGCCTCTGGCCCTCTGCCGAAGCGCCCCCTTGGACAGCGAGAGGAAGCCGTAGCGCTGAAGGGGTAAACGCCCCCTCCCCTCTTTTCAAAAACCCAACCCCCGTGGATAGTCAAGCTCAGGAAATGACCCTTCCCCCCCTTCTTCCCCAATCCCTTCTCTTTATTTCGGGGAATGATTAAGTTCAAGTGAAAATACTCG
>NC_051406.1:11953880-11954215 GCF_015228065.2 Penaeus monodon
ATGGGTAACTGCACACCTCAATAGACCAATAAAATAAAGTGAAGTCTCCTGGGTGAGCCCACTGTCCTCCTAGGGTTCCGCTGCAACACAGGGGATAAGGAGGAGTGAGTATCTGCGTGACTAAGAACACATGTAGAATGAGAAGTGTGTATGCTTTTATAGCGTGTTTCATTTTGTGTTTTTACTAACCAGGGTGAGCTTACAATAGAGAGAGCTTGGGAAAGAAATTAGTAATGCGGGCGAGGTTGTGGTGCAATTTAGAATTACCTTGCTTTCTTAAAAGAAATAATTCTATTTACATAACACTCAAGCCTCAATTAAACCAGCTTCTTGCG
>NC_051406.1:11954241-11954809 GCF_015228065.2 Penaeus monodon
CGTGCGTTCACAGCTTTGACCCACATCGTCGACAGCATGTGCGAGATCTTAACACTGTTCTCATGGCATTCAAAATGTATATTACACAGTATACTTCTCGTGCAGTGTAGGATTGAAGTCGTGTACCCCATAACCAAGCCAAAAGGTCACTTTATTTCACTGTTAAAATCAGAATTCGGAACAAGTTTTTTTAAGAATGTTCGTGTAACTGTACACGACTTTTATACGAGACTGTACATGAGTCATTACTCCACCTCATTTGTTCCACGTAATGTATATGTATAGCAAATGTGTTTTATTAACACTTAGCATATGTATATATAATATCATATTCTAATTTGCAAAGGTTAGTTTAGCATGTTTAGTCTCAGTGATTTGAATATTCCTTGATATAAGCAACAGGAAAGCCTGATGCTAATCCGCAGTCAAAAAAGGCTAACAATATCACAAATGAAAATAACTTTTCTGAAACAAATCAGGAATTTAAAAAAAAAGAAACATAGCGAAATACTTAACAGTTTCAAGATTAATCCTAAGTCCCGGCATCTTTTCTAAAACACGCACAGGA
>NC_051406.1:11955218-11955572 GCF_015228065.2 Penaeus monodon
GAATCCTGAAGTGTCGTTCCCCTGCAGGTACAACCCGATGCGTCAGGGCGTCGAACTCAACAAGGGCGTGACGCAGACGACGACGGTGCCGAAGGAGTACCTCAACACTGAGCTCCTCACTTACAACACCAAGAGGAAGCATGACTCGTACATCAAGGGATCCGTCGTTTAGGGAAATGGCATCATGGCGTTGGATATTTTAAAAGATAGAATTGATATATTGGTATAAAAAAACAAACATGTGAATAAATTATTTAATATGTCTTGAGTCTTGCGTATGAATGAAGAGAACTGCGTGTTCAAAATGTGAACTTATACATTATATATACTGTATATATATGCGCACACGTCAAC
>NC_051406.1:11955645-11956569 GCF_015228065.2 Penaeus monodon
AATTTGTATGTATTATTGTTGTTGGACGATGGAAAAGAACTATTTAAAGGTTTTACGGAGCTCTGAACACTACGAGTCAAGGGGGGGCGTAGATGTGCAGATTTAACCTTTTTTCGTAAACGCATCAAGACTTTACTTTTGGGTGTTCACAACCAGATATGTGAACATCTGGAGAAACTTTGAAAAGAAACCCGTAAGAGTGTATCGAATGTTTCATAATCCTTGAGAGAAAAGTGTTTTTTGTGTTAATATATATTATGCTCAGCACTGGCTACGAACTACGAGTTACCAATAAAGTAACTTGCGAAAAAAGAGCACTTGAAGCACATTATTCTCGTGTGTCAAAGTGACTGATATACTACTAGAAAAATAAGTGTGGTAAGAACTGCTTTCGTCATTGGCTGAAAGGGATGTTGTGACGCACTTGAACGGCAGCTGATTGGTGAAACAGCCGAGTGAAATGTTGGGTGTCCGTTCCAAAAAGTGTCTGCAGTGTTGCCCAATAAGCAACTTTAAAGTGATTGTGATGTTGTTGTGATTTTTATTACATGTGTATTCATCTACAAAAACTAAAACTCTTAATAGATTAGCGGAAAAGCTCATCAAAACAAATATTAGCCTGTAATATCACTATCCCTTAATTCAGACAAGGATACCAACTAATGTTACCTAACTTACACGAGATGTTTAGATATCGCCTCTACTTCGTATCCTTCGCAGGACTTCGGTGTATATCAGTTTGCCTGCCAGCCATCAGTGAATTCAAGGTGATGGAACCGGGGCCAAAAGTGTTGCTGTAGAAATAAAAGATGGTAATTTTCGAAACTCCGAGACCGCTTCAACACCATATGCGAAGCGATTCGATTCCTCTCCTTCATACATTATCTTGAGCAATCTTCGCCTCATGCCAAGGAAAATAAAAGA
>NC_051406.1:11956624-11958008 GCF_015228065.2 Penaeus monodon
CCCAATATATTTGTGTAATACCTTAGTATCTGGGTGGAACTAAAACTACAAAAAGTGGTTAACTGTTTGTCTTCAGTGTTATTTGTCATGCACTTTTTCAAGATTGTTTGGATATATTTGGAGCTTATGCAATAGGCCAGGTATCACGGGTTTGAAAAAGGGCGTTTTTCTTCATAATGTATAAGGCCAGTTTGTTAGTACTCAAAATGCTTGATATGAATAAGTCTGCTGATGAAGTGTGGAAAAAAACTGTTTGGATGTCGGAACAAAAATATGGAATATGCTTAGCAAAAAAGAATTACTGGGCTTATATTTATGTATTCAGCACGCTCTTTTTCTCATGAAAGATCAAGTATGTGTAAATTGCATGGATAATCATTTGCAACTGTTTTTCATACGTCTGCATCTTAAAATTGATAGGGGAAAAATCCCCCAAATTAAAAAATGGATGTTGATATGAGCACTATCACTGACACGATTCTTATTGCTCACAACCTTTTTAAGTAAAATTCTTGTGACCAGAATTTGTGAAGCGTTTGGGACAGAATAGACACATAATGTGCGTGAATATAGAACAAGTATCAATACAGTTATTACACTAAATGCCCCGATGTAAAAAAATATATATATAATGTGTACATGAAATGGTATCATCCCACTGCAAGCACGTACTTATAACTGTGAGACCCACAAACATAGTAGTGGTCTAGCAGGTGTCTGGTGCTATTACTGTCCATCCAACAGACTGTCACATTATGATCTCAAGCGTGTGCATGCGTGTGCGTTAAGATAATTTAACTAGATAGTTATAGACATATACAAGTAGACATGAGTACTCCCAGTATGCGCATTTTCATTTTCGCACACACAGGCACACGCATCTTCACACATTCATGTACACAAATACACTATTCATCCACATACTAATAAGATTCGGGCACTTATACAGACACTGAATAATAACTGCATAAATGGATATATGTAAGAAAAATGGAGAACAAAAGAATGTGAATAAGTATAAACGAGGTTGTTCAACATCTAAGGTTGCATGAATAATACAGTAGATACAAGAGAGGTTTTCAATTGTTTCTATCTCCTTCACAAGGATACGAGCCCTTCTAGCATACTCTGCAATATAACTATAAAAAAAATACAATGGTTGACGGAAAAGAACCATTCATCTGGGATCGAATCCTTGTAAAGCTTCAAAGATAGTGTCGGATTTCATTAATCCTGGTTTTGTGGAATAAAAGGTTCAAGGCTTAAGCCGATCGCATTTTTGTATTTATAATAAAGAATATAGATGGTCGATAAAACAATGATGTGAATATACTTCGTCAGCCGATGATGATATAGGAATGCGTGGGAGAAACATGAATTGTTG
>NC_051406.1:11958052-11958741 GCF_015228065.2 Penaeus monodon
GAGAGAAGTTTCGAAAGTGCTAGACTTAAAAACCTGTCCGGTGACAAGAACCCTTGTAGAATCTCATTTTAAGATTTTGACATTATCCTAAATCATTTACTTCTTAGAATTCATCGTCACCCATTCTTAACTCAAGGAGCCAAATACTCTACAATGTACACTCATCACGTGATATCACCCATAAGTGTTTACAGTTTCTGTTGTGATTTATCAAGGTTGGTATGTACGTTGTATTTCAATGTTTCTGTATTTATTATGTATTAAAGATTGTCATCCAGCATAATGAAGGGGGAATGCTGGAATGCATATGTATATCAGCTGTATTTATATGTTTGTATGTATATAAAGACGGTTGTATTTTCTCACTGGTGCATTTAATCAGCCAATTAGCTCTAGAAGAAGGAACAAAAATAATCAAATGACAAACACAGTGCATTTATCTGCCATAAGAAGCTGTGTTAAGTCATCTGTCAAACACTCTCTCAGTAGTCATGTTGTTGATTTTTATATTTTCACATTGTTATTTCTCTCAGTGACTGTCTACCTGTTTGTCACTTCTCTTTGGTTTACTTATTCCTCTTTCTTAGTCGGTTCGTCCATATCAACTGTAATATGACTTCAAATCTCACCCAACTTAACCCAGCTTCAATAAGAGAACATAACCGTTGATAAGTCTATCCCTAGAGATT
>NC_051406.1:11958785-11958935 GCF_015228065.2 Penaeus monodon
AGACATTTCTGTTCATCACTTTATGGAGATCAATTCCTGGATTTTTTTTTCCAAACCACAGATACGTTCTTGTAAGTCTAGGATCCAAAAGGCGAAATGTTTATAAAAGCATTATCAGATATACATGTCAATTGAGGGTACGAGCGATCA
>NC_051406.1:11959165-11959255 GCF_015228065.2 Penaeus monodon
TAATTATAAAAATAAATAAAATAAACAAGTCACCCTAAACACTGCATTACCCCGATTCGCCATGTCTTTCTTGAGAAACATAATATTTTG
>NC_051406.1:11959455-11959759 GCF_015228065.2 Penaeus monodon
CGTACACAGAAATATGCAGAAACATGACTATGAAGTTCAAATGATACGAAGAAAAGAGAGGTTTGGCGAATCGCAGTACTCCAGAATCAGAGGTGAGTTTCGAGTTTTCTCTTCCCTGAGATTGGATATACTGTTTATGTCAACTCGGTCCCTTACCTGATGTCAGACGACGACTTTCAAGTCGTTGAAAATGCATATAGATAGTCAATCCTGCCAGTGAAATGAAAGTTTGTGTGAAAGATTTTTTTTTTCGTTTTTAGATGTCGTGCATGAAGAAATGCAAACATATAAGTAAAAATACATA
>NC_051406.1:11959965-11960294 GCF_015228065.2 Penaeus monodon
ATACAATTAAACAAAATATATCTCAGTAAAATGTAATTTAGCTGACGTGAATCTACAATTAACCCGACCTCAAATAGCATCCTTTGTGACCTGTTCTGCTCTAAACGGATGAGATTGCTAAATATCAAATCCTAAATTGCTTCTCGATAATAAAGGCTTCAGGTGCATAAGGGTATCAGATAACTTTATTAATGATTCACATCGGGAGTTACTGATAAAAGTGTGTTTAGTTGATTAGAATTAACAGTGATTAAATTCTCTATTACTTAATGAAGGGAAGGTTAGCAACCTGTAATCGCTGATTCTTAAACAGCTTGATAAGATCTTCA
>NC_051406.1:11960335-11960698 GCF_015228065.2 Penaeus monodon
GTTGTTCTTAAAATATCATGCTCTTAAAAGCTACCTATAAATCTATAAATAAAGCAATGGAAGCTGAAATATCAAACCATCCAAAGTCCTTATTAACAAGCTAAATCAGATTGTTTTTTCTTCTCTCGAGAATTTGTGCGATTGGTTTATAAAACTCTACGCATACCATACGCCAGGTTTAACTTAAGCTCATGTTCTATTCGGAGACACAAATTGAACCAAAGTTTCGCTCTCTCGTTAAAATGAACGGTCCAAATGGCCTTCCCGTCTTTGTGAACCTTAAATAAAGAGAAGTTTCGTCCAACCATTTCAAAAATAGCAAGAACCGGATTAGTGTTCGGTATCAACTTTAACACAAAGCCA
>NC_051406.1:11960898-11961597 GCF_015228065.2 Penaeus monodon
CATGCATCTACATGTGCGGAACTGATTACATCGTACACTTTTTTGAGGGAAGGGATGAAATGTGATGCTACCAATTAGTATGACATTCATGTGGAAATCTGAGATACGCTAAATGTATTTGACAAAGAGAGAAATTTCCTCAGGAAAAAAAAAATGTTTTGTTGTTAAAATCCACGCTTGCATACACGCTGAACAATATCAACAGTCTATTTACACAATGGAAAATCTTTTCACTGGAAATTAATTATTTGAATAAATGAAGGTTACCTGACCAAACGATATTACCAAAACATCTGGTAACACGTAATAAAACCTATTATAAATGGATCCCATGATATGTAAAATGCCCAAGGTAGGTCACGTGAGATCAAATTTCAGGTCAGGAAACCGGCTGATTATCGGATGCCTACATAAAACTCATACTCACCGATTACGAAGTGAATCCAGAAATCAATTTCATGGAAGTAGTGAGGGTGCTTGTGTTAGGAAGGAGGGTGTAAAAACGGGAGTAGAGGGGAAAGGGGGGAGGAAGGAAAGGGGAAAGAAGGGGTGGGAATGGGGTTGGGTGATTGATGTCAAAAGGTCAGGTGGTAGTCTTTGAACAAACACAGTGGGGTCTCCCAGCTTAAAAGGTATTTGTTTGTTTAATATCTGTGCCTCCTGAAAAGATGTGGAAGAGAGGAGGCATTTATTTGTACC
>NC_051406.1:11961627-11962678 GCF_015228065.2 Penaeus monodon
GTTTGATAAGTAATTAGAAAGGCCAAGACAAGTAAAGATAAGGAATTATAAACCTGTACAAACTGATAATGCTGCTCTTATTTCCAGATTATATTTTTTGTAACCTCGTGTAGAAGTGACAATAGAGAAATATAGGATAGCGTGTATGACTCTGAACGCAGTCCTGTTAACGGTATATCTTTGATGTCTTGTGATGTTACATGATAACATTTGCAATACTAAAAAAAAGACAAAAAAACATGAACACTATCTGTTAGGTTTGGAAATTATGCCAAACCTTTATCTAAAAAAACGTATATGATATATATATATGTCATTTGATGTCCAATAAAATTATAATGTAATGTTATGTTGTTTAATTTTCCTGATTGGCAGTATTTAATAATGATATTCCTGCTATGATGCCCTAATTATTTCAGTATTGGAAATTGCAGGTAATTAAGGCAATTTTACTAAAAAGCATATTCACTGGAACCTTTATGTCAAAATTTCTTTCAACTATAAATCTAAACATGATTTTTTCAACTATGTCTAAAAGTAAAAAGATATTCACCATTTTAGAGAATAATTTTGTAACTTAAACCTTGCTTTGGTGCGATTAATCTTTTGAAGACAAAACTAGAATGAAGTAACAGTACTACGGTGTGAGAAAGGTTTACAGTTCCTTTGCAAAATCAGATAAAGGTCATGAAACAAAGTGTGTAAAGAATATGTGCACTATTTTTTGACGAACGTCTTTATATATTTGGATATCTATTTCCCCTTCTATCCCTAATCTATCATTACACAAATCTCAATTTGTATTATCTAACAACCTATTTTCTCTTTATGCATTTTCATTTAATCATCAGTGTATTTGCCTCCATTCCTATCATACCTTTAAATTGGATTCATGATTTAATTCGTGATATCAAAATTCACTTTTAGTCATATCAAATTAGTCAGATTAGTAGGAAAGGGCGCCCAGTAAGGTAAAAATAATGTCACGATATCTACGAGATATTACAAAAGCGGGGATGATAACAATGGTCAGATAAGAAAAAAACGACTG
>NC_051406.1:11963973-11964294 GCF_015228065.2 Penaeus monodon
ACTACTACGTCCTAGGTTAAGTATTTTGCTCTATTTCTAAAACAAACTACTCTCCCCAAAGGACAGATTATATACGTATGGCTCTCATGCCTTAAGCTCTTTGTACAGACTGTGACTGAAGCTCATTAAATAGACACATTTGGTGCAGTCCACTTACCTAGCCATCTCTACAGCTGCGCTCAGGCAACACATAACCGTCAGCACTGTTTATAAGAGCAGACATCACAAGACACTTAAGCCTGGAGACACAAATACGGTTGTTAATACGGACATATGTCATTCCATTATACCAGGGTACAATTTCACGTTTCAGTGCATATG
>NC_051406.1:11964781-11965612 GCF_015228065.2 Penaeus monodon
TGTCCTTTTCATCCTGAACTTTTCCATCTCATCATGGTACAAGAAACCTCATGCTTGTCCCCTTGACACTGATAACCATTCGTCTCCTTCGGGGTGTAGTAAATAGCAAATCGCCCTTCCCTTCTGTCAACATCATTAACACCTCTTTGATCTTTCCCAATCCCTCTCTTTCCTTCCTCCTCTTCAACGCTTCCTCGTTAAATTCTCCTTTCCTCTTCACCCACTCTCCGCTTCCCTCTTCACCCACGCTTCCCCTCCCTCCTCTCCTTCCATCTTCTCCCATTTTCCTCTTCCCCTCCCTCCCCCCCTTCCCTCTTCACCCACGCTTCCCCACCCTCCTCCCCTTCCCTCTTCACCCATTTTCCTCTTCCCCTCCTTCATCCCCTCTCCTTCCTTTGCTACGTCCTTTCCGGTTTCACATTCTCCATCCTCCTCTTGCTTTATCTCTCCGTCCCAATCCCTTTTACATTCCCACACCCACTTCCGTTTTATGTTTTCTTTTTCTCTCTTCACTCCCCTTTTCACATCTCTTCCCCCTCTCTTTCCCCTCTCTCCGCCCTCCTCCCATTCTCATTGTCTTCTATACCCTCTCCCCCATTCTTTGCTTTCCCTTCCTTGGCCCTTTCTCTTCCAACTTTCTCATTTCTCATTTTCCTGTTCTTTTCCCCTCTTCGTCCTCAGATCGCTCTTGGCCTCCTTTCGCGATCTTTATCTCTCCGTCTCTTTCTCCTTATCTCTCTGGTTTGCCAATATCTGCTTACGTTTCTCTCATTTTCTCATTTTCCTCTCGTGCCCCACCCAGTCTCGACGTCTTGTAATATTTTCCCTCCA
>NC_051406.1:11965715-11965819 GCF_015228065.2 Penaeus monodon
GCTTCTTTATAAGTTTAAGGCGGCCACGTTGCGGATATGAGGAAACATTCCGCAGTTTTTCTCTACTGGTTTCTTATTTGTGTTGGAGCCAGAGGAGCCGTCCC
>NC_051406.1:11967797-11968337 GCF_015228065.2 Penaeus monodon
CTCATATATGTGGATGGATATATACAAGAATAGCAAATATGCATAAAAACATTTTAGCATGTACATGAGTTCCTTACCTCTTGCTGGTTTCTCCAGTCGCATATTAGTGTTTATTACAGTGTTGCGGTGCGTGTGTTTCTGTCACAACGGTGTGGAACATGGAGCAGTGAGAATGTATGAAATTTTGTCATATCATTACAAAGCTAGAATCGTAATATATGATGTAACCAAAACATTAATATGGAATTTCCACGCAAAACTTTGGGCAAACATCAGCAGAAAGAGACTGTGTAAAGTGTAACATTTGCACACGCGTTTAAGTATAGTAACATCAGTTAGTTTGATAATGATGAAAACTCCAATGATAAACAGGACCATGGTAATAATTACTATAACTATAATAGGGTTTGCAGTGACAATGATAGTAACGAAAATGATATTGTTGAAGAATAAATAAGCAGCTACTGATTTTTTAAGTGTATAGCTTTGTCCTTATCATTCTTTTTAGCCTATTATTGAAACCAGTGAGGATATTTGCTA
>NC_051406.1:11968832-11968944 GCF_015228065.2 Penaeus monodon
AAATAGAGAAAGTAAATATTCGATATGAAATACATGAAGAGGCTTTAATCAACACTGATTTACAAGTTTAGTCCAAGAAACTTTATGAAATGGAAAAAAAGAACAAGCATCT
>NC_051406.1:11968980-11969147 GCF_015228065.2 Penaeus monodon
AAATATTTACATTTATAGTTAAACAAAGAGAAACATTCCCATTCCAAAACCTGAAGGTTATTTACCCCCAGATAAGGATTATTTTATTCGGATCTGGAGAAAATTCCGTATTTAATTAACGCCCAAAATTGTTTCAGCAGCTGCTAGGAGTGGGGAAAAAGTGTAAC
>NC_051406.1:11969228-11969747 GCF_015228065.2 Penaeus monodon
AATAACGGAGTCGACGAAGAGAGAAATAAAAAGGAATGGGTAAGGTATAGAAATGGAGTGAGGAAGAAGATGAAGAAAAATATAATGGAAAAAAGGCCTAAGAGTAAGTAAACAGAGAATACCGGATAAAACACAAGGCGAGGGAAATCAGAAAACGCGAGGGAGCTTTGTAAAGAAAACGCAGCACTCGAGAACATCGTCCATTTTATCGAATATTTTATCGTCCTTTTAAAGGGAAAAAAGCCGCCCCCACAATCCCCACGCCCCTGCCTCGCCCCCACCCAGTCTAGCTTCCGGAGCCTCTCGGGGCGATGCTGATTATATCCTTTTGTCTTCTCCGGATGCTGTCGGCGGTTAATGGCGTTGGCTGGATGGGGAAAAAATACGAAAATAAAGAATTCCTGATATCCTACCCGCTTCCACTGCCGCCGTTGCTCATATCCTGCTGAAGACGCCGCGCCTGCCGGTCGCTTGTGTCTCCGGCAACGGCGAAATAACTCTACGGGTTTTCACACCGCG
>NC_051406.1:11969798-11969864 GCF_015228065.2 Penaeus monodon
ATCGTATTGCGTAGCAATCATGCACACTATTTATCTATACATACGTCTAGAGGTATATGTAAGAAA
>NC_051406.1:11969887-11970086 GCF_015228065.2 Penaeus monodon
ATAAAAATAAAACAAAACTGACAAATATCACCCTTTTGATAACGAACATCACAGCAGAAATAGGTAGACAGATAGTGATGTTTCAGACCCAAACCAATTTGGGAAGCGTAAGTTATATTCGTCGGGAAAATGGCATTGCAAGTTATGAGATCCATATCAGCACAAATTTATATCTATATTGACTTTGACCCTTTTCGTC
>NC_051406.1:11970141-11970464 GCF_015228065.2 Penaeus monodon
GCATTCGTCTGTGCGAAATGAGAAGAAAATAGCTCATTCTCCGAATTTCTCCCTTTTATTTAATTTTTCCTCTTTCTTCCTACTTTCCTGAAGACATAGCCAACCACCGTTGCCAGAACCTGCCTGGCGACAGACCTCGAACTCGTATGTCATCGTTAGATAGAACACTCGCACCCACACATCCACCCTCCCAATCTCCATCTTACTGTCTGTCTCGTGATCACGCCCATCTACCTCCCTCCCGCTTCTTTGACTCCGCCGTCCCGATTTGCCTCCTCCCTCCTCACCCTTTTCCCCCGGGGGAGAAACTCGTGCGGGAATCT
>NC_051406.1:11971042-11971215 GCF_015228065.2 Penaeus monodon
GCCGGGAGACGTAGGTAGTCTAGGGATATCTAAAGGAAAAAAACTTTTCCCTTAAAGCAACTTTTTTGGCCAAACTTTGGACCAGAAAGGAAAAATACAGCAAAACCCTTTCCTAAATCAGACAAGTCTCCACGCTGTCTGTCATAATGGTTTACACTTCGCTTATCTCGTCT
>NC_051406.1:11972120-11972213 GCF_015228065.2 Penaeus monodon
ATTACAATTGAATTATTCTTCTTCGGCTGAAATTGACTTTTTTTTATTTTGCTCCCGAGCCACTTCCTCGCATTCCTTGCTTATTCTTCTGAT
>NC_051406.1:11973318-11973603 GCF_015228065.2 Penaeus monodon
CGCCTCGACACAGAAGCTGCAAGCGGTCTGTGATGTATCTCTCGGCTGCTTCGAGGGGGAAAAAAAATGTAGCCAAGTAAAAACAATGATTAATTGTTTTTCAGATAATCACGCGGAGGCCAGCTTGAGACAGTATAACAAACGGTCGGCGGGAAATTACGAGAAAAAGGGAGAGAGAAAAGGGAAGAAGAAAATACTGCGAAGCCAAACTCACAAGCATCTGTTTTCGTTTGGCTGCTTGCATAAGAGCGGCGTGCCGTGACCTTCTCCTCCCCCTGCCCGTTC
>NC_051406.1:11974868-11974937 GCF_015228065.2 Penaeus monodon
TCTCTCCGTTTGAGAAGGGAGGGGGGAGCTTATCACAGGGGACGAATGGCTTTGAAGCTTACAGTACTT
>NC_051406.1:11976003-11976096 GCF_015228065.2 Penaeus monodon
CTTGTCGCCTCCCTTCACATCATAGTGGCTCATCGAGGTCACAGGAAATCATGAAAATGTATCAGCAAAGGTCAAAGAACTCCTCCCCATCAC
>NC_051406.1:11976165-11976285 GCF_015228065.2 Penaeus monodon
GATTCAGGCGACTGCTTGCGACAATCACCCAGAAAATCGCGGCATCGGAAGGCTATGGCAGTTTAGCTTTTTAACCGTTCTCTCTGGTCGCCTTCGTCCCGGTATGTCGGTATGAAAGCC
>NC_051406.1:11976328-11976424 GCF_015228065.2 Penaeus monodon
CTGGGGTTTTGGCTGTCAAGAAAAGGAGCGGTTGAATGCTTCTCCCTTCAGCGTTTCGCTAAAACGCTTTTGTCGAGACTGCAGCTTTCAAAGGAT
>NC_051406.1:11977622-11977873 GCF_015228065.2 Penaeus monodon
GGAACGTTGCCTGTGTCTGAGAATCTCACAATTCCACGGTGATTTTCCCCCACTGAGTGTCACACGTTTTGGATGTCACACGTTCCTAGTGTCATTTGTTGTTCGTATGACACCGGGGTTTGGGAATGGAACGGGGCATCGTCGCTTAAGTTTTTCTTCCTCTTCCTTTTTCCTCGTCGGAGGGAGGGGGGGGGGGTGAATGTAATTTATTTTAGTTCGTGTGTAGTAAGGAGGATCTTTTCTTTTTTTGT
>NC_051406.1:11978806-11979169 GCF_015228065.2 Penaeus monodon
ACCGCTTTGTCTTCCAATCACTCTATATAACCGGCGAACCATAAATTACTCCCTCCGTTCGTCAGTCCTTCGGGAAATATGACATTTGATATTCGTTCTTCCGTTCTTCATATTCTCTCTCTTCGCTCTATTGTTCTGAATTATCTTGTTCTTTGTTCTCTCGTCCTTCTGCCTTTCGTTCTTGGTTCTACCGTTCTTTATTCTCTCGTTCTTCGCTCTCACTTCCTGAATTTTCTTGTTCTCTCGTTCTTCCATCTTTCATTATCTCGTTCTTTGTGCTTTGTTCTCTCATTCTTCCGTCCTCCTTTATCCATTTTCCGTCTTTCGTCCTCCCAGTCTTCCTGTCTCGTTGTTCGCTCTTGA
>NC_051406.1:11979270-11979334 GCF_015228065.2 Penaeus monodon
TCCCAAGCTTCCTCTCTCATTCTCCGTTATTCTTGCTTGTCCCTCGTTCTCTCGTTTTTTTTTT
>NC_051406.1:11979390-11979532 GCF_015228065.2 Penaeus monodon
CCACGTCCTTCGTTCCTCCGCCCTTCGTTCTCTCGTTCTCAGTGCCGTATTTTTTTCAAAAGAATAAGTTCGTCTAAGTTATTGTATTCCACGAAGTTCCTAATGCTCTTCAGAAGTCAAGCTTAGTGCAGATCTTTTCCGC
>NC_051406.1:11979699-11979830 GCF_015228065.2 Penaeus monodon
CTTGATGTGTGTATGCGGGAGTGTAAGTACGTGTGTGCGATACAATGTGCCGGTAATGTATTTGTATAATGATTGTTAAGAATGATTAAGATTTGAATAAATTTATTTACGTATTTGTTTGTATTGCATTC
>NC_051406.1:11979888-11980984 GCF_015228065.2 Penaeus monodon
ATTTAGCTAAAGTTCCCTCACAAAACCAAACAAAAACAGACCATGCAAAAAAAAAAAAATTGTTTTCTCTTTTCCTTATCACACGTGTCCAGATGTTTTAAAATATAAAAAAGTCACCCCAACCCCTTCAAGTCCCCAGGCAAAGAAAACGGGGTCAGCAGCCATAAACAAGAGCTTCAAATACTTACCCCATCTCCGTAAATGATCTTGTCTTCCCAGAGAATGCTGGACAAAGTTCCTGTGTTTATGTGACCCGCAGGATGTGAGGGCCAGCCGGTTCTCTCCTTCCTTTCTCTCCTCTCACGTCTCTTCTCTCCTCTCTTTCGTCTCATTTCTCATTTACTCCCTCTCCTCTGTTCTCTCTCTACTCTTCCATCTCATGTCTCCAGGCTCATTTCATCCTCTTACTTCTCCCTTCTCTTCTCTCCCCTTTCCCATATCCCTTTTGATATATTCTTTATCCTCTCTTCTCCTCTCTCCTCTTTCTTCTCCTCTATCCTTCCACATCTCGATTTTCTTCTCCATCTCCTCTCCTTTTCCTCCTCTTCCCTCACTCATCCTCTTCTCCCTTTTTCCCTTCTTCTGTCTTCCTATTTCCCTCTCTTCTACCTATTCCCTTGTCTCCTTTCCTCTTCTCCCCTTCCTTTCTACCCTATCACTTATCCTTTCTCCCCACTTCCTTCTCATCCTTCTCCTCTGCCTATTCTCCTGTCACTTTTCCTCTTCTCCCTATCCTTTCTCCCTTCCCTTTCCTATCAACTCTCTCCCCTCTCTCCCCCTGTTTTTCCTTCTCTCTCCCACTCCCCTATCCTCTCCTCCCTCACCCCTCGCCCTTTCTTCTTTCTCTTCTTCTCTCTTCCCTCCTTTCCTCCCTCGTATATCCTCTCCCTTCTCCCCTTCTCTCTTCTCCCTCACGTCAATTCCTCCCTAAAGACAAAATTACCCCACGAATAATTGGGGAAATGACAACTCCCAAGTTTATCTCGGTGTCGTGTGTCTTATTGATGGAGTGACAGAGTGTGTGGTCAGCTGTTTGGCTTCCCGTAGCTCTAGCTCTATACCTCAATGAATATTACATCATTTTTAGCCCTAAGGA
>NC_051406.1:11982651-11982740 GCF_015228065.2 Penaeus monodon
TAATACACACGAAATGTCACTTTAACACATCGTCATCAATGCTGATGTCGAGAAAGGGCCGCGTGACGTCTCCCTTGGCGGACTTGAAA
>NC_051406.1:11984243-11984605 GCF_015228065.2 Penaeus monodon
TTGGCTTGCAAACCATCTGCTATAAACACCAGAACGTTATTTATATATACATTAAATCTTGAACATTTACACCGTCGTTCCTGTGATAAAGAAGGCATTCTTTGTTTATTTTTTCTCGACTTCCTCTTCCTCTTCACCTCGCTCTTGAATGGTCCTATTGAAGGGCAGATACCCGTTATAATACGTTAGGGGGAGATAGACACATCCTTTCAAAGTTCTTGTGAGTACCTGGCGACCAATTTACGAACTTTTCTGCTGATATTCTTACGTAGAAAAGAATAAACATAAAGACTAATCTTGACAGTGTAAGGATTGTGCCAAGCGCTCGGTTTATAATCGGTTTATAGATAAATAGATAACAC
>NC_051406.1:11988974-11989383 GCF_015228065.2 Penaeus monodon
ATCAGACGAGCCCTCATCAGCGCAGAGGCAAAACGGCGTCCCCCTTCCCTGGCCGAGTAAGCCTTAGCTCCGGCAAATATCTATCAGCGTATTGTCCCTCCGCCTCGCGCGTGAGACAAGCCCGGGCGACGATAGTATGCCGTGAAGAGGCGTGAGACGTTGTTATGCTGATGTGAGGAGAACTGGAGTTAGGGAATGGGAGGGAGAGCGGGAGGAAGGGAGGAGAGACAGAGAGAAAGGAGAGGGGGGGAGAGGGATGGGAGAGAGAGGGGGGAAAGAGAGATAGATATGTAGATAGGTAGGTAGATAGTGAAAGAGAGAGAGAGGTTGGGGATGGAGGAAGACGAAGAGAGAAAGAAAGAGGTTGGGGAGAGAAGGAGGATAGGAGGAAGGGAGAGATAAAAGAGGA
>NC_051406.1:11989432-11989594 GCF_015228065.2 Penaeus monodon
TTACAGATATGAAGAGAAGGAGAAGAAAGAACAAATAACAATAATAGAAATAACAAGATGACGAAGTGCAACAAGTGAAAAAATTAGGAAAAGGATGATGAAAACTAAATAAGGAAAAATAGAAAGGAATAAAAGTAGAAAATTACAATTGAAATCATAATA
>NC_051406.1:11990696-11992505 GCF_015228065.2 Penaeus monodon
TGCTCACACGGAGCCAAGAAAGCGAGGAAATAGATAAAACGTTGGGTACAAAATCTCCAGCTCTGAATAGTCCGGACTCACTCTCTTTGGGGAGTTGTCAAGCTGTCGAGACTGGTCTGAGCGCCAGGTTCATGATCCTCTCACAGATAAGGTGTGATGGGGAAACTCTCCTTGGTGTGGTTTCGAAACTCTCCTTGGTGTGGTGTCGAAACTCTCCCTGGTGTGGTGTCGAAACTCTCCCTGGTGTGGTGTCGAGACTCTCCCTGGTGTGGTGTCGAAACTCTCCCTGGTATCAAGTCGAAACTCTCCCTGGTGTGGTGTCGAAACTCTCCCTGGTATCAAGTCGAAACTCTCCCTGGTGTGGAGTCGAAACTCTCCCTGGTGTGGAGTCGAAACTCTCCCTGGTGTGGTGTCGAAACTCTCCCTGGTGTGGTGTCGAAGATTTCTTTGGTGCCATGTCGAAACTCCTTGGTGTCGTGTCGAAATTCTCCTTTGTGTTGTGCCGAAACTCCCCATTTGTGTCGTGTCGAAATTCTCCTTTGTGTCGTTTCGAAAACTTTGGTGTAGTGTCGAAATCCTCCTTGGTGTCATGTCGAAACTCTCCTTGGTGTCGTGTCGAGACCCTCCTTAGTGTCATGTCGAAACTCTCTTTGGTATCATGTAAAAACACTCCTTGTCATGTCAAAGATCTCTTTGGTATCATGTCAAAACTCTCCTTGTCATGTCGAAGATCTCAGTGGTGTTATGTCGAAAATCTACTTGGTGTCATGTCGAAACTCTCCTTACTTTCATGTCGAAACTCTCTTTGGCGCCATATCGAAACTCTCCTTGTTGTCATGTAGAAACTCTCTTTGTTATGAGGTCGAAACTCTCCTTGGTGTCATGTCGAAACTCTCAATGGTGTCGTAGAGAACCTCTCTTTGGTGTCATGTCGAAATTCCTCTTGCTGTCATGTCGAAACTCTCCTTGTTTTAAGGTCAAAACTCTCCATGATGCCATGACGAAACTCTCCTTGGTGTCATGTCGAACCTCTTTGGTGCCAAGTCGAAACTCTTTATGGTGTCATCGCGAAACTCTTTTTGATGTCATTTCTAATCTCTCCTCGGTATCATGTCAAAACTCTTCTTGGTATCATGTCAAAACTCTCCTTGTTATGACGCCGAAACTCTCCTTGTCGTAGCATACAGAGTCTAGTAATCTCGGCGTCTACTCATCAAACAGATTTTGAATCGGGATAATCTGATATAGTAAAAATTTTATGTGTATCCAGTATAAAAAAAAATCTTGTTGGATCTGGTATGATCATAGTAAAGGACAAACAAGCAAAAAGTATATTCAAAGGGAAAGAAAATTTGATATCACTGGTAAAATGTTCATTCATTCTCAAAGATCTCCCAAGAAAGTTTTTTTTTAAGACATATTAAAAAGATTAAATAAAAAAACACATATATATCAGTATCTTAAGAAAATATATACCCCCAACAGCAACCACGATTCATACATACATATCTATCGAGCAAACCGCTTTTCAGAAACCATAGCAGCGATTATCATAAATTTCTCCTTTTTTCAACCAGGGAAAACTTTACAGCACAGGATAGGGGCCGGACACGAGTAAACAACAGGAAGTGTGCGTCAGGAAAATGGATTGTCCTCCGTTCCTTCTGTCCCTAAGAGTGATTAACGGGAAGACAAGAAGAAACAGGAAGGGGAGATGGGGAGATGAAGTTTTTTTTTTTTTTGCTGTGTCATTGATTCGTGTTTTGCTGGTGGGAAGGAAGGTTGGGGAAATGGAGTATACTTTTGATG
>NC_051406.1:11992593-11993096 GCF_015228065.2 Penaeus monodon
ACAGGAATGTTAAGGATTGTTTTTTTCTATTATTAAATACTTAATCGATCTACGTTCTGTTTATATTCTAAACCAGGAAGGAAAAGGAAAAGCTTTTTTCCTTAGTAACCATATTTTATTTCATTTATCAATGTTCTCTTTCAAGGGAAGGAAGATCAGGATAAATTAGTTTTTTTCTTTTTTTTATTCTAGACATTTTTCTCCAGTTTCCTAAATTTCTTTATAATTTTTGCCCTGTTTTAAGCTCATCTATCTGTTTTTTGTTTAAAAAGTAATATTGTCGATATGAAAGGAAACGTCAGTACGGAGTAAGCGTGGACATGATAAAAAGACATAGTGATTGGGTTGTTTATAACTTTTAAGTAATGCTTTTTATCACTATTTTCTTACCTAAAATTATGAGTTTAAAAACTTTGATAGGATTAGTCCAATAAATCGGAATTACGAAATTAATTGTTAATTTTTAATATGTATATGCGTGTACTATTCGCTTTCTTAAACAC
>NC_051406.1:11994540-11995362 GCF_015228065.2 Penaeus monodon
CAACGCCTGCACTCCAGCTGTTGAACTGATGGCGCTTTTTGGCTAAAGACGGTAGTGTTTAATTTCAGTAAATATATATCTTTGCTTTAAGGAATGCTTTCAGTAACATTTCTAGGAAAGATACTGAGAATTTTTGTTGTAAAATATGAACATTATTCGCCTGGAAATGAGTGTGCATTATGGTAATGAAAAGCGGATGCACATATACTGAGCTAACTTTTCACACGTTAAAAAGTGGGATGTACCTATTAATAAAAAGAAGAGGTCATATATCCAATATAAATATGATCAAGCAATACTCGCTGAATATTATAACGACGCTAAAGGTTGGAGGCAACTTGCTACAGTTACTTTACAGTTAATTGTTACCTTTAATTTTCACTCCGAATACAGCTTTGGATTGGTTATCTCAGCTTTTCGGCGTCATAAAGCGTTTTCCTAGCTCTTTCCTCATTGAAATGTAGATTACATTAAATATTTTTTCCTCCCCAACATTATTATCACTTTCAAATCTTCCCAAAATGTGTATTATCAGGACTGGATTTAGGCGCATAAGACCTCTGGCCAGTTTCCATGTGGAGATTTCTCTACCTTAAAGGAAGGTATAGATAGAAGTCTTTCAGGAGATTGAGAGTGATCATAACCATTTTACCGTTTCTCGTGCTTAAGTATTTGTTACTTACAACCAAAGGTGCATGTCAGGTCTACTAAATATGGGTTTCTTTTTTCATAACCATTAATAGTTTTTTCATTCTTTTGGGGGGAAAAACATATCAAACCAAAATGAAAAAAGACAGACCTCCATGAATTTCGCAGTAGCAA
>NC_051406.1:11995929-11996715 GCF_015228065.2 Penaeus monodon
TCCACAAGATCAATTTGTCTCGCAAGCTCACTCCTGCGGCCCAGTCAGGTCCTGAGCACATCTCGTTCTTGCATTCTCGCTCCTATGTTGCTTCCAGAGGAAATGCCGAGGAAATGAGTCCGCCACGAACCACTGCTCGCCGGATATGCGACATTCCTTCATCTCCCTCTCCCTTCCCCTCCCCTCCCTCTCCCTTCCCCTCCCCTCCCTCTCCCTTCCCCTCCTCTCCCTCTCCCTTCCCCTCCCCTCCCTCTTCCTTCACCTCCCCTCCCTCTCCCTTCCCCTCCCCTCCCTCTCCCCCTTCCCCTCTCCTCCCTCTCCCCCTTCCCCTCTCCTCCCTCTCCCCCTTCCCCTCTCCTCCCTCTCCCCCTTCCCCTCTCCTCCCTCTCCCTTCCCCTCCCCTCCCTCTCCCTTCCCCTCTCCTCCCTCTCCCTTCCCCTCTCCTCCCTCTCCCTTCCCCTCCCCTCCCTCTCTCTTCCCCTCCCCTCCTCTCCCTTCCCCTCCCCTCCCCTCCTCTCCCTTCCCCCCCCTCCCTCTTCCTCCCCTCCCTCCCTCTCCCTTCCCCTCCCTCCCTCTCCCTTCCCCTCCCTCCCTCTTCCTTCCCTCCCTCCCTCTCCCTTCCCTCTCCTCCCTCTCCCTTCCCTCTCCTCCCTCTCCCTTCCCCTCCTTCCTCAACTTCTCCTATCCCTCCGTCCTTTCCCTATCCTTTGTGCTTCCTGTCCTAGCTGTCCCGCGGCGTGCGAGCCATCTTCGTACTGCCATCTGTTGGGCGGAAGGAGAGTATGC
>NC_051406.1:11996855-11997007 GCF_015228065.2 Penaeus monodon
CGCGCGCACGCTTATGTGCGTTTGTGATGTATGTACACCGCCTTCACTGTCACAACAAAAACGGTGTTTCAGAACAAGCCAGATGAATACCAATGCTAAACATTAAAATCTTCCTCTTCATCTTGCTTCTCATCTTTTTCAATATACCCCGT
>NC_051406.1:11997223-11997463 GCF_015228065.2 Penaeus monodon
AACCGTGAAAAGGGAAAATGGACATCCAATCGCCTCTCAGCACCCCAAACCGGAGGCGATCAGTAAAAGGTATGAGTATGAGGTTAAATCTGGAAGATATTTTTATGAGGGAGATTCAGGATTCTTTCGGTAGACAAACGAGGCTTTTGGCTGTGCTGATGTTAACCGATTCGCTGCGGTTGAGGGGAATTCATTACGTAATCTGCGGCGAGGCCCCGTTTTTAAACCGATTTTCCCCTC
>NC_051406.1:11997529-11998147 GCF_015228065.2 Penaeus monodon
ATAGATGTATGGATGTGATGTATGTGTATTTGTTTCTTAATGAATGTGGCTTATATATGTAGGAATATGCGTGCCCGTTATTTATTCTCATATAGAGATGTTGTGGTCTTTCAGTTATCTTTATGTGTGACGTATACTCACGTCTTTATACTTATTTGATGATATGTTTCTATAAATCTTTGCGAATATATTTGTCTTTGAATTAGCTATATGTATTGTAAATGTGCGTATTTCCACTGGTTTCATTACACATGTTAGTGTATAAGTTTTATGCAAAGGATTTTGTTCTTTTACTATCCTGCCTCTTACATGTGGACTGTTGTATGTAAATATTTATCGTTATGTCGAAGATATAAGCATATACGGTGAATCTATGCATTTATTTAATTCCATCAGCAGGATCAATATCATATGCAACCTCGTTCGTAATAATCTCCAGAAATACTGTTGCATTCAGATATGCATTGGCATGATATCAGTTCTTTTATCAATTCAAAAGCAATTTTCTTCTTTCTTTCGTTAAATTTCCTGGCATTTTATTCTATCGATGACAAAGTAGCAGCACTCTCCGTCTTTCAATAGAAATCGACAACGCCTCCAGAATTTTTAGTTACCTCT
>NC_051406.1:11998478-11999794 GCF_015228065.2 Penaeus monodon
GGAGGGGTGGGGGTCGGGGAGCCGTTACCATAAACCAAAGATTTATGGCAAAAGTTCAGACCTACTACTCAAAACTGAAGGAGAGAAAAGATATTCTTTTTCATTCTAGAAATATATCTAGAGGTCCTTCTTCTCTTACTCTGTTTGATCATTCGTTGAAGTGAGAGGTGGACAAAGTTTATTTATTCCTTTTTTATCATTTTTATATAAATATTGATAAACATGATAACAGCTGATGAATAAACTTGGCCTTTACTTTGGGTAAGGAATCTGTTCCTGTACTTAAATGTATAGTATTCTTTTCTTATGCATTTAGCTGTAGCGCAAAATTAGTGTTGTGGTTGAAGCAGTGATGTGATTTACTTTAATTTCGAGAAATTGTCTCAATCTAGCTTTTGAAGGTGGTTATAAAAAATGAAAATAGCCCAAGAAGTTTTTAATTACAGTGGATGATTTCGTTTAGAAATCTAAAACACGTGTAATAGGAGTGTGATTTACACTTAATGTAATAACAGCATTGGTCAAACAAAGCTCATACCTTAAACCACATTAAATCATGGAGATGTTGGCTCATTTTATGCCTATTTAATACATCATTATCTAAGTAATGTTATTTCGTAATGTATTCACGTGATTTCAGCGAGGATTGTTGGACATTCATAGCATAGGTGGAGGATTATACACTATGTGCATGAACGCACTGTGACACATTATATATATTTTTTTTTTTCTGTATAAACACCCTACATTTTAGAGATACTTTATATTCACTTATCATTACCTCTACAACACAAACACAAACAAGATGCCCAAATCCAGCGCATGTAAGCCTAGAAACAAACATACACAAACAAAAAACTATAAACCTAGGGCCACCAGTACCCTACGAGACTGAATTTTAAAAGCTTCGAAGTCCCCACGAAGTAAGCCAGCAAGCTGCTTTTCCCAACCCATACAAAGACCCACGCCCGTTAGAAGGCCCTTTGTCACCTTTGCTTCTGTGGGTGATGGATTTTATGACCTCAAAGCAAAATCTGGAGAAAGTAGAGGAGAAAAGGAGAGGAAAAGAGGGAAATATGGCCATAGAGATATAGCCACGACTCTCAACGGGATATCCTCAGCAAAGGGATATGAGTTCCTATATTAATATATATTTTTTGTATCTTCTCAAATCCCTTTGTTGTCCCATAACCCCAATCCCTCTTGAAGAATTCCGCAGTGATATTTTCCACTTGCCAAGACAGTTGAAATTCTGCCAGACGCGCTGACCGAGAAATGACGTTAAAAAGTGATTTTCATGTGGATGCTCTGAAGCG
>NC_051406.1:12001662-12001804 GCF_015228065.2 Penaeus monodon
CTTCTCCAGACTTGACAAATATGGACAGAGCGAGGCACAGACATTGGGAAGACAGTGAATAAAAACAGACAGAAACAATAAAAAAATTTGATAATTTGATAGATCTTTCGCCAGAAGAAAAGAATAGACAGGACGAGATAGC
>NC_051406.1:12001913-12002116 GCF_015228065.2 Penaeus monodon
TTAAAAAAGACATAGAGGATGATAGATGGAAACAGAGATGTTTATAGATAGATAGGGTTGGACAGATAAGCAGAAACAGTTAGAGAAAGGACAATAGACACAAACAGATACATAGATAACCAGGACAAAGTTGATTGTCACTGAGAGTTGTTCGATAGACAGTGAAAGTCTGGAAACAGGAAGGAACATATCGACAAAAAGAA
>NC_051406.1:12002212-12002618 GCF_015228065.2 Penaeus monodon
ATCAAAAATAAAATAAAGAGAAGGGAGACAAACGACCACCCGGCCTGCTTCAGGCATGGCCACCGCCCCGGCCAAAGTTTATGCAAGACGCTTAATATGGAATTCCCAAGTCATCGTAAAGCATATGGCGAGGTTCCCTTGGCCCGAGTTAAAGCTTTCTCAGTGCAGTGTTAATGAGCCAGAGACCTAAGTTCAATCTGCTGCACCTCAGGTCTTGGAAGCTCCTCAGCAAAGGCTTTCTTGGGAGAGTGTCCTGCGAGGTACAAGAGGAGGCCTGTGTCTAGAGTGTAGGGAGGTGTGTGTCTGTTGTTTAAATGAGCGTTGCAGGGGATTGCTGGCTTGTGTTGCTTCTCTCTCTTTTTTCTGTCTGATTCTCTTTCTTTTCCTGTCTGTCTGTCTGTCACAT
>NC_051406.1:12003626-12004024 GCF_015228065.2 Penaeus monodon
CTCCTATCAAGTATATATAGCGCGTGTGTACTCTGTGTACCATGGACGTCTGTGTGCCAGTACGAGTGTGGGTGTATGATCTAGCCCCTTTTTTTATTTCATTTCATTTTAGCAGCAGATCGATACAATAAGAGAAACGCATCAGAACGGAGCACTTCTGTTCGCAGGTATCTAGTCAGAACCGTTGTTTGTGATATTGAAGAAAGCGACCGAAACTTTTAGACAAATTGCATAGGTTTTTTTTTATTTCAATATTATTCGCTGGCCTCTACTTCTTGGGTCGTGGCAGGTTGGGGGGAGGGGTTACGCAGCCACCAATTCGGTTTTATATTTTCGAAGTTTAATGTAGCGAGTAATTGCGGGAAAGGCGTTATGTTCCCTGGCTTCGATCTGTCTCG
>NC_051406.1:12004357-12004625 GCF_015228065.2 Penaeus monodon
GCAGAGATCGGCACCATTAAAATAAATGACGGTCACCAACTCTACGGGAGTTTCCCCAACTTTCATTTACCCGGCAAAATGATTAAGAACATAGTGGTTGTAGCGGTAGTTGTAGCGTGTGGTCCGAGCACAAGGCAAATAGCCGAAAGGGAATCTGAGGGAAACTAATAATAATGATTATTTGATGGATGATACACTGAGCATGATATCAATGAACAATATGAGCAATTAATTTATTTCCGGGCGCGGTCGTTTTTTCAGTGCATCA
>NC_051406.1:12004885-12005741 GCF_015228065.2 Penaeus monodon
ACAACACGAACAAATTCATCTTCAATATTAATTTCAAATTACTTTATTTTTATGAGTGTCCAACACGGAGTTTGTCCAATTGCCCTTGTATGTCTCTTATCTTACTAATTTGAAATGCTCAATTAAGCAGCACCTTCCCCTGTTGAAAGAAAAAGGAAATTTGAGTCGGAAAATAGTTAACAGCAAAGAGTTCTGATATTCTACTCTGATAGTGGCAGCATACATATGCCCAGGTCACACGTATTACTCCTCTTAGTGGGGTTACCGTTACAAAAATAGAATAATTGAATGCCCTAAGAAAAAAAATACAAAAGGTGATAGCGTATTGTCCTGTTTCGGGTATGGCTATTAAGACTGGCGGGCTCCCCTTTGTGCGAGTGATCACCTGCTTGGACCTAAGCCCGAAGAGGTTGCTGGGCAATCGCTATTAATACGCAGGTGGTTGTGCTTGCCTCCTGCATATTAGATTATTAATTTGCGCGATTTTCACGTGACGCTGTTATACAGTAGCCAGGTTACGGGGAGCCGTTTTGCAAAGACCTATGACGGCAGGCTTTCCTAGTATTATGCCGCCGTGTTGCTCTCCACTCTTCCTCTTCCATTAACGGCTGGCTGCTGTTGCTTCATTCATAATGAATGCTGTATTGAAATTCTGATCACGATGTATTGATGTTCACTTATCGTTTCTATACTGTGCTTATTTATTTCCTAATCTATAAACTCGCCTCATAACATCAGTCGATATCAATGTTTAACAATGCATTCTATCAGATATTTAAATATCATACCGATGACACTAATTTCTCGTTATAACCTTTCAATTCCTATTTATGACTGTGAGTGGAGTACTTTCATA
>NC_051406.1:12007331-12007512 GCF_015228065.2 Penaeus monodon
TAACTAAAAAAAATCCTTAGTACATTAAACAGTACCAAAAAGAATACAGCGTAGTCCCAAACTAAACATTTTGTAGATTTAAAAACCAGGGTGTTGCAATGCATCCAAGAGCGCTCTAACTGATTAGGGAGGAGAACAATAGACTTGTTTGCATTGTATGTACTGTGTACCACCCCACACA
>NC_051406.1:12008103-12008187 GCF_015228065.2 Penaeus monodon
GTGCGGCCGTAAAGCGACAGAAACTCTACAGCCCGAGTGAAACCAACATTACTACGCGAACTACAATTTACTAGTGCGTAGATA
>NC_051406.1:12008486-12008864 GCF_015228065.2 Penaeus monodon
CATAGATAATGGAAAATCTATGGTTTGTAACAACGACAACGACGATAGTCACCCTCGCCGCAGATTGCAGGAGGCAACTGTCACACAGAGATACACTGGCAGATTGTTAAACATTATAAATTGTCGGCAGATGTAAAAAATAACATACGTTTCCTCATTAATAAGTTAAGAAAATGCATCAAATACAAAAACATACAGGACAAGAATAATAATTACTCAAGTCCCAACAATAATTACAAAGAAATACGACGCTGCCTCAAACGCCTTTCCTAACAATTCAAAAATGTTCCTGAATAGAAAACCTGAGCTCAGATCACAAACAACACAATCGAAATGACATACCAAGTTGCATAATCTCTCCCTTCAATGAATAATCAA
>NC_051406.1:12008956-12009026 GCF_015228065.2 Penaeus monodon
CTTGTAATCTACGAATGTAATCTACGAATGCAATACAACAGGTATAAAAAGATGCACGATGTTGATATAA
>NC_051406.1:12009062-12009312 GCF_015228065.2 Penaeus monodon
GATTATCCGTATTCATCATCTCAGTTTCTGTTTGAATATTGATATATTCTCATCCTTCCTGTGAGTTTTATATTTGTCAGTTGGGTATGTAACCTATTTGTATTGTTTCGTGTAGTGGAGATGCACTCTACTGTAAAGGGAAATCCTTGTGGTGTAATTGGCTCTGTAAGTTTAGGGTGGGATCACTAGATAGACTTTGGCCACCACTGTTGTAAATAATCACACGCAGCAGCATAGTCATTTCGACTAT
>NC_051406.1:12011176-12011800 GCF_015228065.2 Penaeus monodon
ATTGGGCCACCCGTAAATTTAGCAAACCGGTAGCAAATAGGGGAATCAATCAACGAAACTCAAATAAATGCAACGTAAGTGATATTAGTCCATGAGAATAAATTCGACAGCATTACCTCTAATACAAGTAAACGAGAATGGTTGAAAGGCCAATACAGCTGTAATCATGACACATGTATACTCATATCCATACAGGGCTAAAAATTGCTAACAAAAGGTGATGGATGTCTAAATAAAACAGGTTAGCTCTTTACATGTCAAATATTATATACGGAACATGGACATAATGAGAGTTACCGTACCGTACATTAGTGATAATGAAAGTTACTGTACGTACATTTGTGATAATGAGAGTTCCCGTACCGTACATTAGTGATAATGAAAGTTACTGTACGTACATTTGTGATAATGAGAGTTACCGTACGCACATATGTGATAATGTTAGTATTATAGACACTGATAAGCGCTTCTCCCTGATATGTGAAGCAATGTATAAAACGACATAGACATGGCCGATGTAGATCCCTGATACCGTCATAGAGAAATAAATACCTGATAATATTGGGATTATTTTTTTACCCTCACAGTTTACAAAACAAAAACTTACATCTCTTTCTGTCTGTC
>NC_051406.1:12012104-12012510 GCF_015228065.2 Penaeus monodon
CGCTTATCAGTGTCTATAATACTAACATTGTCAGAAATGTACGTACGGTAACTTTCATTAACCCAAATGTACGTACAGTAACTCTCATTATCACAAATGTACGGCACGGTTACCTTCATTAACACAAATGTACGTACGGTAACTTTCATTATCATAACCTGTACGTAATACATTATTATATCACTCTCAAATATGTACACTAATGCTGTCATGATCACAATCAACCCACATTTTCAAATTACCAATGTAAGGTCCTGCATTTTAGTTTCATATGAAAATGATGTTCCTTCATCTTTTTTAAGTCAATGTATATAAATGTTAATATTCTGTTTATTTCATACCATTGCTGTAAACTACTATTTACGTAAAATAATTTACGAAGGTAAGTTTGTATGTATGTATATGG
>NC_051406.1:12012539-12012821 GCF_015228065.2 Penaeus monodon
TAAATACTAACATAAGAGATTAAGTCGTATTCATATAAAAGTATTACATACAGGTAAATACTAATGAACCTTTTTGTATTTTCATTATAAATATATTTTTATGGCCACTGGTAACGTTGGTAGTATCAGTTTCACAAACGAAGCAATATGGTATTAAGCAACGTTTATTTCTGCATCAATTAGAGAATAACATTAAATCTAGTGTTTGAATTGCACAATACTGCAAATAGTGCCTGGAAATATAAAACTGCAAAAACAGGATATTCAGGCAAAAGGCTAATT
>NC_051406.1:12013207-12013298 GCF_015228065.2 Penaeus monodon
AGAAGGATTTCGAAACTGTTTCCTCATTGTTCAATTTGATTAATGCTTATTAATGATTAATTAGTGTCAGCATGGTAGAGCGTTTTGCCAC
>NC_051406.1:12013499-12013670 GCF_015228065.2 Penaeus monodon
ATCGATAGGCACAAGACTCTGATATGTTTAACATGTCAGTACGTATTACATGGATTTATAATTACCTTAGAACTTGCACTGGAAATATCCATAAGCTTTTGTTAAATTAGTTGACGAACCACTTAGTATTGTTTTGAGATTTCTACCTTTCCGAGGAACATGAAAAGCCAA
>NC_051406.1:12013715-12014030 GCF_015228065.2 Penaeus monodon
TATATGAGAATAATTATTTTTATGATTCTGTAGTTATATATAAATCCGAACTATCCCAATGATATGCAGAGATTTACCAGGGGAGAATCATGTGAAGGGATAATTACTGCAGGGAGTTTGAAGCTACAGTCGAGGGGGGAAATTGGTTTGTAATTTGAAGGAATCACATCAGCACGTTTCCAGGTTTCAGAACTGATGTAACTTTGGTGATTTTCCAATTACGGGGGTTCTGGCCTGATTATAATATCATTTTAAGCTTGTTCTAATCGCTTTACACTTAATTTGATTGAATTAATTAACTGTACCGCGTAATTT
>NC_051406.1:12014258-12014695 GCF_015228065.2 Penaeus monodon
GACATACTCTGGGAGTATGCAATAGTGCAGTGACAATACTACACTTCATTTTTCTTGATTTCCCATTTTCTCCTCTTGAATCCGTATTTAATTGTCAAATCACTAACACTGCTTTGCCAACCTTAACTCTAAAGGTAATGGTGAAACAAAATATTAAAGTTTGTGAAAATCTCAAGAGGACTGAATTAACTATCTATGAGTACTAAAACCAGATCGTGTTTGTATCTGTTCTTCTCTTGTTCTTATTTTTTATTTATTTTTTCTTTCCTCCGTTTTTTCCCTCCTTTATCGAATCATGATTCACTTCACCCCATCGTATTTTATTTCATTCTAACATAGCTTCTTACGTTATATCCTTATATTCGGTCCCTTCTAATCTTTCTGTTAAAAGAATAGTTACGTATCGACTTTTGTCCTCAATCACAATACGCGAAATA
>NC_051406.1:12014735-12015191 GCF_015228065.2 Penaeus monodon
CGAAACGTAATGATACTGCATTCCCTGTCTGCAATTACTCTTGTGTCCGTGGCATTATCACAAATGCGTTGCCATGGTAACAGGCTCACTGATATCACAGTGTTTGGATCTTATACTGAGGATAAGTATTCATCCATAACTGGTATTTCTTGCATAACTGGTATAACTGTTCATGTATACCGTGTATATCTATTAATAACCTTCCATATATTACCAGCATTTCACATGCAACTAGCATTAACTCTTCATATATAGCTAGTACGTCGTGCATACATAGTAATAAGCATTTAGGTCATTCTACGATTTCATGTGTAGTTATCAAGGGTGTTCGTGTATAAATGTACATATGTATCGTAGCAATTACTGTCATGTGTGTGCATATCTTAATAACTACTGACATAGAGCTACCATATCGTGTATAACGAGTATAGCTGTTCATGCATAGCTATGGCTTAC
>NC_051406.1:12015232-12015603 GCF_015228065.2 Penaeus monodon
CATACGTAGCTAGCATATTTAACTCTGCCATGCATATGTAGCAATAACTATTATGGAACACACATTTCACGTACAACTAGCATAGCTGTTCACATACAGCACGCACCATGAGTTCGTTGTGACGACGAGTATGACCAGGTTTAGACCTGCTAGCAATGGGTGCTAGTAGAGGCTAGTAGAGAATCTAGATGCTGGCTCATGATGTGTTTAAGCATACTAATTGTGTGATAGAGTAGAAAACATGATGTAAAATATTATTATATAATGGCGAAAAGATTTTGTTATACTTTTAACACACAGTGTTGAGTGCCGCTGATTGCAGATGAAACCTAATTTTGGTTACAATGCAACAAATAAAAACGGCTTACCAT
>NC_051406.1:12015927-12016322 GCF_015228065.2 Penaeus monodon
GGAGAGATGATACGTATTGAAAATAACCTTACCCCAAATTTTGAATAAAAAAAATCTCTCTCAGAAATAAAACAAATATTGTAGTAAAAAGAAACTCAACGCCTAAATTCCACCTGACCTTCTCTTTCCACCCATTGACTGCTGACCAAAAAGTTCACATCAGACCCTTGTCCAATATACATACATCGTTCAAAGAAAAAGTGCTATCCTTCACATTTTTTTCTTTTTTATTATATATATTCACTATCCGAGTCGCGACCTTTCAACGTCCAATTTAGCTCCGGTCGTTTCGTTCCTCTATTTCTACACGAGGCTTTCAAACGTTGATTTTGTGGAGAAAGGAGCCCATGTTCGTTTATGAAGTATTTTCCGTTGGGGGAATCTTTGTTTGGTAC
>NC_051406.1:12017269-12017630 GCF_015228065.2 Penaeus monodon
ATTCTCAAAATCCCGAGAGTCGAAACAATTCCCCCAAAAGATATGTTTCTCACCTGCACCGAATATCGTGTAAACTTTTTGTCTTATCAAAACGAGAACATTTGACCATTAGATGTATATACTGCGGTACATGGTACGTAAATATGAATTTTGCATTAGGAAGTTTTGTAAACATGAAAAGAGAATGATTGTTTCAATCATAACCCTTACCCTTTGGTTAGCAACTATCGACTCTCAGTATGTTAACCATGTTAATTTGATCATTCTTTCACAAAAAGAACGTAAAATGACCGTTCAGTACACACCCAAATTGTTTATAAAACATGAATAAAAAGGGATGAAAAAAGTGACTATCAATGGG
>NC_051406.1:12017816-12018197 GCF_015228065.2 Penaeus monodon
TTGTACCATTTATGAAAGATATATTTATACAATGATCGTTAATTTCCTGACATCAAAGCAGCCATAAGAGCAAGAGAAATTATAAAAACGACACGGAAAGCAGTATTTGGCCTTTTAGTCAAGCTTATTTACATATGAGACTCGGCCAATAATGAAATATATTGAATATTATGAAACGGCAGAAGCGGCTTTTACATTCCGGGAAAAAAGAAATAATATTGTACATATTTACTCAAGTGTCATGAATATTTGCATTTCATAGATAATAACGCAAAGTTTCTGTTGTTAATGATATTAATCTATTATGATTATATCACGGTTGAAGATGATAATGGGTCCGAAAGGCTAGATCCCTTGAAAAAAATGTATATGACAGAATAT
>NC_051406.1:12018235-12018875 GCF_015228065.2 Penaeus monodon
CTCTTTTTTTTTTGGCCTTACAAAAGTATTTAGAATTGAACAGAAACAACAGGCACCACCGGTCGGATTCTTGATATCTTACGTGCAACTGTCTAGCTGTTGGGTATGGTAGTATACTTACTAATTATTTCATTCCATTCCCACTCTAAAGCTGTAAAAATCCTCTTCATTTGCTCTCAATATCAATGACACTCATAATGCAGAGAGAAACCCTCAGTGGCTAAAGAGTAAATATGAATGGTACATTTAATGAACTATGACATCAAAGAGGTAAAACATAGCCTATAATATATTTGATTGACTAAAATTACCCTTAGCTGCGTCCCGTTGATTGAAGTTGGGGTCCAGCTCTAGTTTATGTGTAACAAATAATCGACTTATTGCTATCCAATCATGAATTGAGTATATGATTTTTTATATGATGTACCCCATATATACAGACTTAGATAGTTCATTAGCTTCCTAAATATATGCATAGATATCACATTATAAAACAAGGAGGGGAATAATGAATCTGAGATGTATAGATATAAACAGTAAATTAAATAATACTATTGATGTTTGTGTGATTTTGGGTTTCTCGTTCCTCTTTCCCATTCGTTCTAAAATCGTATTTTTATGAAATGAGGCTACATCACTT
>NC_051406.1:12018914-12019188 GCF_015228065.2 Penaeus monodon
TCCAGTATTACACAATATAGAACGAATCTGGTTGTATTTTCCATATGTCTGTAGTGCGCAATACATGTTTCACAAAGTTCAACAAAACTGTATTTTATGTCTTTGAATTAACTGCTTTGAAGTAAGGAAAATATTTATATGAGTGAAAGTCTGTGTTATGAATAATGATAAATCTAAAGGGACTTAAAAACACCGTTTCTTTAATTAGCAAATATATTAGATGTTTGTGCATAGTAAAAAGCAGATTAAAGGTAAAACATTATCTCTATTATTA
>NC_051406.1:12019253-12019662 GCF_015228065.2 Penaeus monodon
GCTTGTCTACCTGTTTATCTGTCTATATAGTACGTAGTTGGACCTCTCCTAATTAGTTTTCCAACAGCGCTCTCACATTTCACGTGTGAAAAGGCAATTCAAACACATTTGTTGTTGTTTTTACCAACGCTTAAAGAAATAAGCGTGCTTACTTCAACTTTAAAATTACATTAAGCATTATAATTGTTCCTTTGGGATATCAACTTCGATATGATCCAATGTAAGTTTTCAATATATGTAAATTCAACGCTAGAACGTTGAACAATTCTTTTTTCACATTTTTATCTGGTATCACGACGGAAAAACAAAATATAGAATTATCACTTTCATTATGGCATGAAACATTTGTCAAATGTCTGATTATGACATATGTAAATAGTATGTGTTTATAATGGATCTAAGGAGTTTT
>NC_051406.1:12021362-12022206 GCF_015228065.2 Penaeus monodon
ATTCATGAACAGGTGAAGAGAAATGCGGAATAGACACTGGTACAAAAGGGATATTAGAAAACTCATGACTCTGTGCTAATATCCATAACCAAGTACTCTTAAGGATTTTAACACATCAAGCTCATCCCCATTCCGCGTTTTCTATTGTCAGTGGAGAATGAATTATTCTACTTCCTTCGCCACCTCTGTTTACGTTCTCTTGCAGCGTCACATTCTCGGGAGAATGTAAACAAACTGTGATGACTCGAACAGCTGGAAGGAAGGGAGGAGGGAGGGTGTGTGTAAAGGAAGTGGCGCCAGATTCTATAGTCTTTTAGAAGAGTAAAGGAAATCCGATGAAGGAGATTGTAAAGGCACGTTTATGAACTTATGGGAAAAAAAGGAACTTCGAAGGAAAAAAAATTACATGGCGCTTTTGACTGCGTAATAATTTATCACTAATCAGAGTAAAAAAAAACCCTTACGAAAGAAGGAAAAGAGAAACGTAAGGATTCAAAACAAGCGAAGAAAGGGGACAAATACCTCGAATGCAACCTTTGAAAATGAAATGAAGGAATTTTGACACAGAGACGAAAAAAGCGTTAAACAAAGTGAAAATAATGAAATAGTCGACTCCTCAGTATTTGAATATATAAAAAATGGCGCAAATGGCATTATATGTACATTATATAAACTATAGGTCTGGTATCGTTCCTGTCTTAATCCATAAGGACTTCTGTAATTGGACAGGATTTGGGTGTGACGAGGAACATTATAAACCATGCACTGATGTTGAATACAAGATCGTATGGTATATACGCGCAGGTGTAGTAATAATATTTGTAATTAAAATATTTGTTTTGGG
>NC_051406.1:12022853-12022926 GCF_015228065.2 Penaeus monodon
TCTGCTAAAGGCGATGTCCACGGGTGAGATATTAACCAAATCATTCAAGCAGAAAAAAAAACATAGCATGGCC
>NC_051406.1:12023909-12025382 GCF_015228065.2 Penaeus monodon
GCGTTGGCTGAATAAATTTTTCCGCAACCTACTGCATCCCAAAAAGGAACTTATTCATGGGCCCGGTATCATAAGCAAAGGTTATTCTTTTATATAACTGTGAGTTACTTAGTAAATATGTCCAATTAAAAATGACCGATACTGTAAGATGTACTGTTTATCTGCAGGGTCCTTTGTAATGTAATCGGATTGTGAGTTGACCTCAAGAATTAGTGGTGGTAAACGATATAACTCTGATTTATTTCCGCATTTCGATTAAGTCTTCGTAAGAAATACGTTAGAAAGTCGTGTATTTTTTATAAAGATCAAGTCGAAATGCACCCAAAATACCTCATTTACATCGGTTGCTACATGTGTTACAATTGACTGTTCATTACTTGGTGATAATGAGGGCTCATATGTCTGTGCGTGTCAGTATGTGGGGGGGGGGGGGAGTGAATGTTTATCAATGAATGTGTAGTGTGCACCTGTGAGATTCTGTATAAAATTCTTTGAGTGTGTCTACGTGAAAGCAACCGAAATTTCAACCACTAAGAGCACTCATGACAAAAGCGCAGTACAAGATGACGAAGACGCCGAAAACCATCGGGATAGCTATCTTCAAGATGGCGTTCAGCTGAGCCCTACTCACGCCCCTGCAACCTTGAGCCTTCACCCCTCCACCATCCACCCTTCCTTGCGGCACGACCCTGCTGACCACCCACTGGCCCTTGGACCCCTTCTCTACACCCTCCTTCGTCCTTTTGTCGATGATAACGAGGCACATGACCATAAGGAAGTTGGCGATGATGCAGCCCAGGAACCAAATATCGATGAACTTCAAGTATGAGGTCTTCGGGAGGCCGCCGACCAACTCGGAGAAGAGCGTGGCCAGGACGAGGAGGGAAGTCAGAGCCACCGTCACCCGGTTGGAGAAATCCTCGACGTCGAAGTAATAAGTTAGGTACGAGATGACGAGCAACATGCATGAGGGGACGTAGGCAGCGCTGATGTAGTAGATGTACTGGTTGCGTAAGATGAGTTCAAGGCGTTGAGCGGCGTAGTTATCCAGAGTCAAGTTGTTCACGAAGATTTCACGAACGACGTACTCGTGGTGCCTCCGATTCCCGCTGAAGCCAAACTTGTTGATGCGGACGACGAACAGATCAGAGGTGTACTTGGCCAATATGATGTACAAAGGGCAGCGCTGGGTGTCGAAGGGATAGTGAGCCAGGTTGTAGTAACACTGGAGCTGAAGGGTGTATTCCCGAACGGCGATCAGGTCGTTTTGAGCTCCACTATACAGCTGATCTGAAAGTAAGACGAAGGTAATCCTATGCAGACTTAGAGTAAGTAATATGCAGTCCAACAAGGGCACACTTAGAACGGGTTTTACGCTTTGTTTCTTATGGTGGTAGTGAATCTTCTCATTTTTCGCGTGTCACTGTGCTTTGTATCTCATTTGATATAAAAAGAAAAAACATGATAGGTGGG
>NC_051406.1:12026846-12027179 GCF_015228065.2 Penaeus monodon
CAATTAGATCTTGAGCTTAAGATGCAATTTAAGTATTCAAAATTACTTTGTATGATTAAATGGGATTTCAAAAGATAGGTTGATATAACACAACCCATAATCTGATTAAAGCAATTTCACAATTAATCTCAAATACATGATAATTCAGTTCAATAATATGACAATTCAATTTCTTAGTCTATCTTTAAATTCCATTACTTTCATCCATAAATATTACAATATAATTCAATAGCTTTCCCTATAATAGGTGTTTTATTCTGCTTGTAGAATAATATATGATATCAAAATTCATTATGTGATATAATAATCTGTTATGAAAGAATGAACACACAA
>NC_051406.1:12027337-12029103 GCF_015228065.2 Penaeus monodon
TTGTCGTAAGGCATACATGTGTGTATTGTATACATGCCAGGCAACGGATAGACTAATGCAGAATAATATATTTCTCAAGAGTTTAGATGACTGGCAGCCGAACAGGAATTCCTCCGATCCGCGACTGACCTTCATCGAGCTCCGCATCGTCGTCCTCGAGCGGCTTGCCCTGCCTGTCCACGAAGTTCACCTCCTTCCTCTCCTTCGCGTCAGCCACCAGATGGTCAGCGCCGGCCAGCGTCAGCTCAGGCAGCCACACCTGACGGAGGTCTTCCACCACGTTGTAACTCATGTTGGCTCGGAGGTTCCGGAACCTGAGCCTCCCGTCCTTCCAGCGCCGCGAGAGGCGGAGGTCGAGCAGGAGGCTGAAGTCGGAGATCTTGATGGTCCGGATGAAGCGGAAGTCCACCTCGATCACGATGTCCGCCGGGAAGGAGTCCTCGACGAAAGGGGGCGGGATGGCGCTGTCGTAGCCGCCGGGGATGAGGACCGGGTTGCACCGCTCCTCGTCCGAGCTGTCGGCGCAGTCCACCTTCTTGTCGCAGCGGAGCATGACGTTGACGCAGGAGCCGTCGTCGCAGGTGAACATGCCGGCGCCGCACGTGGTGAACTTGAGTTTCTTGACTTCGCCCGCGCATATGTCGTTGCTGACGGTCCAGGTGTGTGTGCCGACTGGGTACGAATACCGTGTCTCCATGATCATCTCGGCGTGGATGTCCGGTCTGGCGGTCAGGAAGAGCCTCCAGTACCCGGCGAAGAGGTCCTGGGTGATGTTGTACGCGATCCAGGTGAGGTTCGAGGACACAATACCCACGAATGTTGGTTTGCGGTTCGAGTAGCTGTGGATCAGGAACTTCTTGTCGAATTTCGTCTCCTTGCACAACCCTCGCACCTTGAGAGCGAAGGGCTCGGTGTGACCGCAGGTTGTGCAGAGCTTCCTGTCGGACGTAGATATCCCCCAGTTCCTCTCGCCGATCGGTCGCCTCGTGTAGAGGACGGCGATGCTGTCGTCCATCCCGCTCACCTCGTGGTCCCACGCTTCGTACGTGATGGTGTTGTTCGTGCCACTCTCCACGTAATCCCGCCCGGGCTGATACTCGGCGCCAAGCCACATTCGGGCGACTTCACAGTACTTCTTCCCTAAGTAAGTAACGTAATCGCTTTCCAGCTGCCGTTTGGGGAGGACGACCGAGCCCCCGAGCGCCTGGCAGAAGAAGCTGGTGGACTCATAGTCGCGCGGCTCGGGGAAGAGCGCGACGTTGACGCGCAGCCCGACACACGCGTCGCCGTAGCCCAGATCCACGACGCTCGTCACGGCGCCGAAACTAAACGCTTCTTGAATGTTCTGGAAGTCGACCAGCACGGAGGTCCAGCCGCCCCACTGCGAGCAGACCGTGAAATCCTTCATCTCGGCGTCGGAAAGAGACCGGTTGAGGATGACAAGGTCCTGAAGGTAGCCGTGTAGACTCTGGATGGCCTCCGTCGACCCTCCCACCGTGTCCTGGTCCTGACCAAGCATCAGCAGACCACCGGCGCTGACGCTCCCGGGCGGGCTTCGAGAGAGGGACTTAACGACGCCCTCCTGCTCGCTGCTCTGAAACCGCAACGTCCCGGCGACAATGTCCAGACCGAAGCACACCTGGATCCACGTCATGAGGGATACGTCTATCTTGAACGTCTCGTACACCTTGTCGCCACAACACCCGAAGCGGACCTCTTGCTGGTAATACCGCACATCTGACAAATGAATTTCCATTTATTTGTAC
>NC_051406.1:12030140-12030341 GCF_015228065.2 Penaeus monodon
CGTTGCTGTGGCTCTCAGTTGCATACGACACCACGTAGTTGGTCTCCCTCGTCTGCGGGAGGAACACCCGGAAGCAGACGCTCACCTGAGTCATCTGCGGGAAGGTGCCTCTCCAGGTGAGCCAGGAGTCGCCCCTCGCCACGCCGCCCGGTCTGCAGTGGAACCACCACGCTCGGGCCTGCGGGAATGCAGTGGCTCTTT
>NC_051406.1:12032315-12032486 GCF_015228065.2 Penaeus monodon
GATACACTAACAGATGAGGTAAGATTTTACAAGTGAATAATCTGAACAGTTTGACATATCTACCATACGATTATTCAATAAGCCAAGCCCTAGAAGCCCCCACTCGAATAAGCCGCCATCCAGAAATGCATTTTTACGATTCCAGGATTTTCGGCACTTAAGTATCATCGT
>NC_051406.1:12032523-12032592 GCF_015228065.2 Penaeus monodon
AAGGCGTTGCCCGTTGTTTTCTGATAAAGTGAAAGGCGTGTCCGCAGATAATTTTCGTGCCCCTTAAAA
>NC_051406.1:12035773-12036376 GCF_015228065.2 Penaeus monodon
TGTTTTCGCTCCTCCGCACAAGGCACCATTAGCTCCCGTCTTGCAAAGCCATTCTGTCTAAGTTCTATTTTGGTGTAACATTGTTATTCACCTTAACCAACAGTGCTTTTGGTTGCTTAATTGCATTGATACGGCACTATGACAAAATAAGATTAGATAAGAAAAAAATATATGACTGTCAGAACGGGCATGACAACATACCGGTATAAAAAAAATGGGAAGTGGGAATTATAGTATATATTAACAACGTTGATTATTTACACAAACAAAAGGGTTGTTTGTTTATGTACATACTCGTTTTACAAGCAAACTCATTTATTTCTTTGGAAATAACTGAAAACTGGAAAACAAGCGACATTTTTTGTTTGTGGTCTCTGTTACGGAGAAAATTCAATGGAAGTCATTCGATACTCTGTATCTTGAAATGTGTTCTGTATGTCTACCCATAGCCGCTGTGTTGTTTGTAAGTTTATTCGTATGTGGGGGGGGGGGGATCTTGAATATTATAAAGAATCCCAAAACCGTCTGGCTATGCCTCCTGTTTTAAAGCATGGGGAATGATTAGTTTATACACATAGAAATAGAAATGCTGTAGCATGAGTA
>NC_051406.1:12036998-12037594 GCF_015228065.2 Penaeus monodon
CACTTCATACCTCGGCCAGAGAGCAGCGCCAGGGCCACAACGATCGCCTCGAACCGACGGACTGTCATCGCGGCCTCAACAATAAGACTAACCTCCTTACGTCGCCCGAAGAACAGTATCAAAGGGTCGATTAAATGGGTAAGCGCTGTAATGGGTTGGAGGGGGGGGGGTGAGTCGGGTGCCACGGGGGTAATACGCAGGAAATCATTTGGTAATATTTTTAAACTAATGCGAAAGGATTGTCGTTAAATATGTGTTTGCTTTTACAGATGAATAGCTTCATGTATAGAAATTGCATTGATAAGCGTACAGTGTACACTTTTCTATCAATAGCTTCTTCATAAAATCCTCGTTATCTTTCATTGATCACCTTCCGCTAATATATTTTTTATTTTCTCTTTTCATAAGACTGAAAACTATTTACGTTTTATTTTCTTTCGCAGATAAAGTGTGAGTATTGTGGAAGGCAATTGAAAATTAAAATTTGTTGAATTACTCTTTCACCTTTAAACATAGAAACTTTAATTATACAAATGATGAAAATTTTTATCTTAATAGCATTTTTAATAGCGTGTTTTGATTATGTTACAGTGATG
>NC_051406.1:12037616-12037827 GCF_015228065.2 Penaeus monodon
TGTCTTAGACAGGTTTTTTTTACAGCAAACTCTATGGACATCCAGAAGGTGTTTTTTCTTTCTCTTATATTATTTTTTTATTACAATAATTTCCTTCCTCTTTCTTCCAGAGTTTATACAGCAAATAAGTAACTGACTTGCATAACTAGCGTGGAAAACTAACATAAAAGTATGGTATTGATCATGGAAATGGATCAAGGCGTTTCCCAGC
>NC_051406.1:12037861-12037965 GCF_015228065.2 Penaeus monodon
AGAATGTTACCCTCTTGGTTCTTTATTAGGAACAATAACGCGTTTTTATGACGCTACGAACATAATGCTAAGGGAAGGCCGGGGCGGTTGAGTAGCGTTGCCCA
>NC_051406.1:12038967-12039053 GCF_015228065.2 Penaeus monodon
AAAAATGTTCATGAAATCCAGCAAATATTTGGTTCATTTCCCTTGTCTTGTCCATTCGCTATGAGACTACAACCTTATTCCACCAC
>NC_051406.1:12039087-12039536 GCF_015228065.2 Penaeus monodon
CTTTACCTTTGTGTGATTTCTTACAAAACAAACTTGTACGGGTGGACTAAATTGAGATATATGTTCATATGAATTAGTTCATTGCAATAAAAAATGTGATTGGAATTGATGTAATGGGCTTTTGCCACTGAATGTAGTTGTATTGGTACGTAGCTTAAGAGCAAAAATTCAATTTACCTTAACTAATTTTCCCAATAGAAATTTTATCATCATTCAAGGCCATAAAACTAATTCTATTATTACTGTTGTTGCAACATCATTTAAATACGAAAATTAGGAATTTCTTAGCACATCTAGCAAACCTTTATGACTTTAAATGTAATTTCGCTCAATGCTCAATCATAGCAACTGCCAGAGACAGAATATTGAATCCTATGTAGATAATTAATATGCATCGTTGACACGTGTATATTCATATATCTATGTTTCCTACTTACAGGATACAGAAT
>NC_051406.1:12042618-12042740 GCF_015228065.2 Penaeus monodon
AGCCCCATTTCCTCATTCTCGCATAGATAGAAAAGATCCTCACTCATCCGATAATCGCGTCTTTCATCACTAGCTACCAGGTCGAGGGGAAATTAAGAGGAAATAAGAGAGAGAACAACCCA
>NC_051406.1:12042790-12044000 GCF_015228065.2 Penaeus monodon
CTTGTCTCCCACCCACCCCTTGTCCCGCCTCTTTCCCTTGGCTCTGCTTGTGCTAGTTCTTGGCTCTGCTAGTGCTATTTCTTGGCTCTGCTAGTGCTATTTCTTGACTCTGCTTGTGCTATTTCTTGGCTCTGCTAGTGCTATTTCTTGGCTCTGCTAGTGATATTTCTTAGCTCTGCTTGTGCTATTTCTTGGCTCTGCTTGTGCTATGTCTTGACTCTGCTTGTGCTATTTCTTGGCTCTGCTAGTGATATTTCTTAGCTCTGTTAGTGCTATTTCTTGGCTCTGCTTGTGCTATTTCTTGGCTCTGCTTGTGCTATTTCTTGGCTCTGCTTGTGCTATTTCTTGTTACTGCTAGTGCTATTTCTTAGCTCTGCTAGTGCTATTTCTTGGCTCTGCTAGTGCTATTTCTTGGCTCTGCTAGTGCTATTTCTTGGCTCTGCTAGTGCTATTTCTTGGTTCTACTAGTGCGATTTCTTGGCTCTGCTAGTGATATTTCTTGGCTCTGCTAGTGCTATTTATAGGTTCTACTAGTGCTATTTCTTGGCTCTGCTAGTGTTATTTCTTGGCTGTGCTAGTGCGATTTATTGACTCTGCTAGTGATATTTCTTGGCTCTGCTAGTGCTATTTCTTGGTTCCGCTAGTGCTATTTCTTGGCTCCGCTAGTGCTATTTCTTGGTTCCGCTAGTGCTATTTCTTGGCTCCGCTAGTGCTATTTCTTGACCCTGCTAGTGCTATTTCGTCTCCCCTAACTACGCCCCTCTCTCCTTTTTCTTACTTGTAGATCGCGCATTTATTTCTCCGCGAATCATCTGTACATAAAGAGAGAGAAATTGCATGTCGATCGGATGAAATTAATGATTAATGCAATGCGACATTTCCTGTGTTTCGATGTGCAATATTGAGCGAACCTGAGAATTGGTAAATAATCTACTCCTATTTGGCTTTGCGTTAAGTACCTGGTAATGTTTTCTTTGAAAGATATTGAAGGAAATTTTGGTGAATATGGTTCTTACCCAAGCAAAAGATTTCGTTTTTTTATATGTCTAATAAATATAAAGACAAGCCATTTGATATAAGATCATGTTGACCTCCTGGAATTAGTTGTGAGCAAACGCCTTTCTACTGCAATAAATTGATATGTGTCATACCACATATCACCTTCATGGTATGTGGTATGACAAACGAGCGACAAGTTCTGAAGAGGATA
>NC_051406.1:12046098-12046172 GCF_015228065.2 Penaeus monodon
TCCCTCTGGTAGGTTTTAAAATAATCTTGTTTAGAATTTTCTCGCATCTTTTGATTGGTCTTGATTGGTCACTG
>NC_051406.1:12049370-12049579 GCF_015228065.2 Penaeus monodon
AAAGAGTCGCTTAATTCACAGAATCGAATTATCACAATCGCGGAAATCCCAAGCTAGAATCTCATCAGCTAAAACTAACAATGCAGGCGGCAAGTAAACGCAAAACAAAATAACCTTACGTTTTAAAAAGCAGTTTTTATTTGTAAACACAATTAGAAATATTTCAAATCCCGTATTTTTAATTTGCCCCCCCCCAAAAAAAAAAAAAT
>NC_051406.1:12049613-12049721 GCF_015228065.2 Penaeus monodon
CACAGTCAGATAAACCAAATGCAACATATTTGCAAACAAACATAAACATTCTATTTACTTCCTGGTCTCCTAAAACACAATGAGGCGAATATCCTTTTGCCTCCCCTG
>NC_051406.1:12050263-12050489 GCF_015228065.2 Penaeus monodon
ATAAAAAAATTAACAACTGATCGTCAAAACAGCAGCAAGGAACAGCAGAAGTGACCACGGCATCCGAGCGACGCAGCCTGTGTTCCTGTAGGCGCTGAAGGAGTCTCGCCCGCCGCAGGGGAGGGATGAGTCACCGCAGCGAAAGTCACACTCGGAATCTGGCGTTTGAGACGACTCACTGAGGGATGACTCGTGCCTGGAGAGGGAGGGGAGGGGGAGAGATTTT
>NC_051406.1:12050636-12051712 GCF_015228065.2 Penaeus monodon
AAGCAACAAGAAACACATATGTGTGAACAAAATTACTTATGAACATTGTTTAAAATATCATTTAATGAAAGTGTTCACTCACCCACATCCGCAAAGTAGGCCAGTCCCATTGTATTTAACCATATACAGTTCCTTTTCAGGGTAATTTCTGCTGCAGGTTGTAGCACAGGCGTTTACAGTTGCCTCTGGGTCGCTCAGGTAAGTGAGTTCCACTTGTGTCACGTTGATGTCTCTGTAGCAGCCTACGAGAAGTAAGTCTTCCTGGGTCGATGGCAGTGTTGTTTCCTTTGTAGTAGCCTCTGTAGCATTAGTAGTGGTCGAAGGAGTTGTTTTTTGTTCCACGGTCGTTCTTGGCTCGTCACATTTGTGCAATATAAGGTACACGCTGATGGAGCTCATGCCGCCGCATTTCTCTTCGCTGTCGGGGCATTTTTTGCAGTAGAAGAAATCGTTCAGCGTGCCCGAGCGGTTCCCGAGGGCAGTCTCGTCACCACAACCACACACGAGGCGCTCATTCATCTCGATCACTTTCACAAAGACCATTGGCGTCTCTGGGTCTTCCCGCAGACACAGTCCTGCGCAGACAGTGGCTGACCTCACCTCGTGGTCCTCGTGGTGAATTTCGAGTTTGTCGTAGATCACGAAGGCCTCGTTGTAACAGGACATGTACTGGAGGCAGAAAGCAGCCGAAGGGGCGTAATTCATGACTGAGATGCAGACGATCAGAAGACAAGATAGCGACGTCATGGTGCAGCAGATGCTAGTGTGATACTGATGATGCCCGCCGTAAGGCTTATTATGCTTCCTGGGAATGCTGTAATCTTGCTGATAACCGTACTACCTGGGGATTCTTTGTAACGTCACAGATAAGATTATGAACGGAAGTGAAACACGTTATCGCATAGATTTTATCTGTATTTCAATGTGCAAATGAATGTGTTTTTTCTGAAATTTTATGGAACTGAATCTTTGCCTGAATTAAATATCTTCAGCGTATGTATATTCAATAGTCATCTTTGAGGAAAGATGTCGAAATTCAGAAGTATACCGGAAATACTCGTATGTAGTGTATACTC
>NC_051406.1:12051746-12052073 GCF_015228065.2 Penaeus monodon
TCATGCGTACGCGTGTGGGTGTGGGTGTGTAGGTGAATGTTTGGTGGCACAAACCTGGAGCAGAAAGATGAAATGTAAACTTCCGTAGAGAGTAACAATGTTATCAGAACATCGAATAGACAACTTCCAAAGCATTCAGCCATACGGGCGCCCTTACCTCGAACCCTTCCCTGTATCTCGGGCGTAAGCTCTTCGCTAGACACACCAAGGAATTCCCTCGACAAAGATGAGTCATCAGGTTATATGACACTTACTTATCTGGGCTTAAATGGCGTCGCATTTTGTTACTTTACGCAAAACTGTGTTACTTGAGGACACACACATAAA
>NC_051406.1:12052226-12052313 GCF_015228065.2 Penaeus monodon
ACGTACGGAACCATTTCATAAAAATTGCATTTACTATAAATTATTGAACAAACTGTCAGAAAAGGGTTCATATGTATGACGTCACAA
>NC_051406.1:12054378-12054646 GCF_015228065.2 Penaeus monodon
AATAAACATATAATATACATATACACTTTCTCTTGGGAATCGGAGTCAAGTATAACCCATACGCTGGGCACGTCTTCAGTAATAACATTATGGCCTGTAAATGCTCATAAATGCATTTACCCGCAACTGTAAAGGGGAATAAGGCAATACATGTGTGGTTATGTATGTGAGGATTCTTTTCAGTTAAGTTTCACTCGAACCTTATATATGATATGATCTAGTCTTTTTACAGGTATTTGGAGCTCAGGTAGTAGCGGTCCTAGATGAC
>NC_051406.1:12056486-12056931 GCF_015228065.2 Penaeus monodon
CTCCAACCTGTATTTTTATTAGTTTATGTCTTTCGACATTTTTTGCTTTATCTGTGATTCAGATTGTCTCATATGCATATGGTAAATAGGAATAAATGAGTCCTTTGTTTGCTATCATTCCTATTATTATCTTTCCATAAAAATGGGCTGCAAAATAATAAATAGTCATTTCATAATCTAACAGTTATTCTGTAATAAATGATGGGTTTCCTGATTGTGATGACACTGGCAGTATTTTACTCAAAAATAAGGGCCTCCATTTAAAACTTTTCTCTTTATTTATGAGTGCAAGAAATATAGCAATTATCATATATTTCTTCTTCAAACTACTCATCTTTGACCAATTGATACAAAACTAGCTTCCAAATTCTCTCAGTCAAAGCATAACCTTGATTAAAGCATGGCTTCCAACATTCCCAAATTTTCCAAAATCACCTCAAAACTT
>NC_051406.1:12056955-12059157 GCF_015228065.2 Penaeus monodon
AACTTCGTTTTCATTATAACTGAGTCTCAAGATTTCTACAAGGTAAGAACACATTGTAAATATTACAAATTCCTAGTAACACAAAATCAAAAATTGATTGAAAAAATCCCCTTAAGTTGCATTCCATGAAAATCTGTGAGATGGAACAATGGTAGAATTACTGAACAGTGTATTAGATTTTATCAGAATTATTATGCATCTCTGATCAATATGTTTTGTTTGCTACCTATACTTTTCTATATTCTTGTAAGAACCACTTGGCACTTTAAATATAATTAAAAATATTTTGTTTGTGCTGCTTCATTAAAAATGGAGATTCTCAGCTGAAATCTAAACAAAAACTTTAGCATGTATGTGGTTGATTACTAAAACAATATTGTGTTATATTATTTTATTTTTCATAAGAAAAATATATGTATATCTATTTATCACAATATTCTTCCACCAGGTTTCTTTAGAATACCTTACAGAAAAAAAGTCTACCCAATATTGGAAAATAATAATAACAATATCTGATTGAAAAACATGACAGTTCACATGCTTCAGTCTATTAATATCTATTAACTATATTACACTGATGGGAAATCCAAAACAGCAAAAGGTCTGTTTGAAAAGCACATTTCACTCTAAAGACATTTTAAGTTAAGTGGACGGAAAAATAAAGCCACTCATCATAATCCTATATAAAAATGGTCAGTCTTTTTAATAAATAGTAACAATTTGAACTTTCCTTCCCACGTCTGCTATGCTGTCCCAACTACTCATAATAAGAATGCAGCATAAGCAAGACTGATATATTTGTATTGTCTATATTAAGACACATCAAAAAAGTTACAAGACCTTCCATCTTTGTAAATGAAGCCAAATATAAAATTTCCTTTCGATACCAAGCATAGTCTAGTCAACATCCCTAGACACAAAGTGCATCAAGAATTCTCCATGAAATGCTACTAACTTCAAGCAACAAAAGTAGCTATAAATGGTATTTTTGGTTTACATATTGGTGACCTGGGTGCTTCTACTAAATTTTCACACAATGTAATAAACAATCAATATCCAGGGGCACAATAAATGCTTGGCACCTAAGTATTAGTAGTAAAGATCATAAGATATTATGAATTCACTGCAGATTCAGATTAAAGGCATCAAATTTCTTTTCCTTTAACTACAATAGCTATTTCTTCTACCTATTCTAAACTCTCTAAGTGAACTCTAAATTTGTAAAACCAATCACCAAGATGGTAAAGATAAAAGTGTACATACTGTACATACAGTCTTCCTTCACATCTACTAATAAGCCTCACACACACAAGTTTATGAATATAGGAGGCTCTGCAATGACCAACAATCTGAACAACTTTCAATTTCATGACTTTTGGAACACAGTGATCAACAGATAACATTTTTAAAAATTCTAAAACACACTAAAACTACTCACACAATGATTTTGTTTTACAATTTTATATTCTGACACAGTTTATTTCTATATAGATTTAGTTGCCAATTCTAAGCCTCTCCACAGTTGTCAGTCACATAAATCCAAAAACCTTTAAAGTAGTCGACATTCTAAACTTCACACCTATGCAAAAGAGTCACATTTTTTTCATGCTTTTCCACAAAAAATATTAAGACAATACTTTACACATCATTCAAAACGAAGCATTAACACTAACTGACTCCAATATATAATTCCGTACAACAAAACACTAAATAAGAGTTCACACACACAGTGAATAGTCACAAAGAAATACCTAAGTAGGAAAAAAGTCTGTAACAACTAGACATGTTTTAAAATGAAAACTGTAGTACACTAATTTTGGAAGACAACTGTATTCCTGTATAAAACAAGACCAAAAAATACAAAGCATTTCCAGTTTTTTGTACTTATCCTTTCAACTGCATTTTCAGTTCTTCTTTTCCAATGAGTTTTTGTGCTAATCTTCTTTTAGCTATTTTCCCTTACTCTACAAAATACAGAAAATATGGGTGTTAATGATTCTTCCCTGCATACAAAATAAGCAGCACCAAATAATCTATGATATTATTGAACACTCATATGTGATACTTTTCCAAACCCTCCTTTCCATTTTTTTCTTTATTCTTTTCTGTTGTTCACCTTCAAAACTCATTTTTTTTCTTTTTTCACTCGAAAGGAAGTGAAAGATTTTTTTACACCTTCCCTTCTATCCAATATTTCTCCAT
>NC_051406.1:12059224-12059371 GCF_015228065.2 Penaeus monodon
CTTTCTATTGTTTTTCTTCTTGATAGCTATTTCTTGGATCTCTGTATTTTTTTTTTTGAAACATGACATTTTACCAATTCTAACTCTTAAAAAAAGTATGACAAATTCTACTAAATAACAGATTTTAACTGGTGAAGTGAGGCAATG
>NC_051406.1:12059845-12060566 GCF_015228065.2 Penaeus monodon
GTAAAGTAATGTAAAACAAAACAAGGCAAAGCAGTGTCAGGTATTGCAAGGTACGAGTATCTACATATCAAAGTTAGCAAACCTATGCTATGGTGAGGTAAGGCAAAAGTAAGGTGAGAAAGGCAAGGTAAAAAAGAAATGTAAGGGAGGCAAGGTAAGGTAAAATAAGTTCAGTATTAGATGAGAAAAGGTATTATATGGGAAGAAAACATGCAACTTGGTATGGTAAGAAAGGTTCGATAAAAAAAGGTAGCGTGCAGTACACAGAGTAAATTAAACTAAGGTAGAGTAAGGTAAGACCACAACTTTAGCAGTGCTTTAGCATGTTAGGTTAGGATAGGTTCAGTAAGGCAAGGTAAGTCGAGGTAAAAAAAAAACACAGAAAAGCAAGACAATGCAAGGCAAAGTGACACAGTAAAGTTAAGGAGAGTAAAGTAAAATATGGTAAGGTAAAGTTAGTGCTATAAAAACATATTAGCAGAGTATTATGAATAGCCATTACCTTTGTCTTGAGATAAACCTAATCTTTTAACTGGTGGTGCTAAAACCACTTTATAACTCCTGTGATTTTCTCAGTCTTATGATAAATAAATCAGAAAAAAATATTAGCATTTTACAAACAGCAGCTACAAAAAAAGTATACATTTTGAAAATAGTATTTTCATACTACACTGCCTTGACCACTTGTCACCTGGAATATGTAGTGTACAATGTAATATTG
>NC_051406.1:12060822-12063976 GCF_015228065.2 Penaeus monodon
GTGGAACAATCTATGTAGTCAGTAAATACACTAAACTTACATGGGACAAGGTGACAGAAGGTTAATAATTACAAAACCTTAGCAGTGATATAAAAAAAACAACTGTATAACTTGACTTTATTTAATCCATCTGGCAACTAACATAACCAAGACTGCTGAATTATGTACCCTCTATAATTTAGAATTAATAAATTTTATCAAAATAACTAGTTTTCAGTGGGTAACATTACTTACTAAGTCTTTTTACAACTCTCCTCACTTTTAGATAAAAAAATTACCAGTATGGTTAGAGACACTCAGCCTTCTTTAACTGTTTCCCTTCTTCATCAACAAAGTCCTCCTATATTTCTTGTGATCCTATCAATATGAATGCAATGTATATTTTCAGTTATCATACCTCAACACCTCAATGATGCTCAAGACGTGAGTTGTGTTGGAGCTGTGTTGTGAGGCTGGGGAAAGCTGACAGCAGCAGCAGGCTCTTCTTTAACTCCATCTCCTCCCATGGGACTGTATGATTCACCGTTCTTCTGATGTGGCTGAGTGGGGGCAATGTGTGAAGTGTGTTGAGACTGCGGCGCAGCAAAACTCTGTATACTTCTTCCTTCTAATGTTGGGGTACTCTGTGAAGAAAAATGCATCCTTTAAAATCTGGCATGGGGAATGTGATATCTAAATCAATTTTTTAAATCTCCCTTGAAAAAAAAAATTCTCTAAGTCACTTCTTTCACATATATAATATAGACAATTTAGGTATATGTTCTTGGAATTATTTGAAATTAAAGAAACAATTTCACCTTCATGTACACTTCCCATTTTCTGTAGCTGTGACAAAATTGTTTAAAAGGTCCAGCAAATACTTCTGTGGTAAATTGCTAATACTTCAGTGCCCACTGTAAATCCTCATTACAATAAAAGAAGTATAATCAAATCTTTTACTGTTATTACTAGCATAATCTTTTCACTAGTAGCAGGCAGAACTTAGGCTTACCTGTTTCATATATTCCATGTCAACATTAACAAACTCAAATGGTGTCTTCATGCTTTCTTCTAGAGGCAGACTTGCTTGTACTGGTCCTGGCTTTTTAATTACCTTCCCCTGCACTATGAATGTGGGGAAGGTGGATGCCTCAGGGGTTATTGGAGTACCCGCACTCTGAGACTTGTTTACTGCTGTTGGAGTGGTGCTAACTTGTGTGACGTCAGTGGCAGGAGCACAGAAACTGTTTGTTGAGGTGAGGAAGTCATTTATTGTGTTGGCTATGGCAAGGTCTTCATTGCTGGGGTGCATGGTGATATCTTCAGAAGGGACCAAGCCAGTCACCTGAAGTACTTCAGCTGCCTTTAATAGGGACTTGACCTCTCCTGCCCCAACAGTCACCTCACCCCTGAAATGGGCTCTTAAAAGTAAGCAGTCCATATTTTTCAACATATATGACTATCTGACAGGAAATACTATATACATTAAATATATAAATACATATCTGAATAATAATAAGAGCAGAAACTGAGTAAACCCATACACATCAAATGTATCAAAAAAGTTTTCCACACAACATGAAAAAAAACATGCCAAGAAATCTAATATTCTTACTTGTAGATATAATTTATTATGTTCACAAGCTCCTCAAATTTGACATCGTGTGGCATGATAATGATGGGGTGTTGGCATGGGTTATCCTGTAGTACACCTTTAAAGTATGGGCTCATGGCAGACAGCACAGACTGCAAAGTATAACAGACACAAATTAAACATCTCTTAAGTTGCTCACTAATTTTCCACCTGCATTATTTTTGCCAACTAATATGAGCCTTATTTAAAGTGTGTAAAGATGATACTTGTTACCTTGTGGGCTTTAACAGAATGACCCTGAGCAGTCAAAGTAACATCCACGAACACTTCATCTTGGGCAAGAGCCGACAGCACAGTCATTAAGTGGTTATTGTGTTGCAGATGGTAATGCTCTGTGGAACAAGGAGACATTAATCTTTTATAGTAATGTTTATTTTGCATAAGTTTCATTGAATATTTAATATAAAATATCTTGTAATGGTAACCTTCAGTTTTAGAGTAAACATTTCTTTATTTCATGAATTACATGAAATAAAGAAATGTTTACTCATCCTCAAGCTACTTTTTTACCACCTCTATCTTTACTTTTAGTTTAACTCATCCTTTTCTCACTATCCTCCTCATCCTCCCTTCTTCCTCTTAGACTGAGAGAACAGACCAATGTACCTGGTTTTTGTTGCAAGGGAGCAGCTCCAGGATCAGGTTCACCAAGTATAGGTTCTGGCACGAGGGTCATGGGGGAGTCATTACCTTGGCTGCACTCAACTTCATCTGAGTCCTCAGTGTTAGCTGCTATTAACAAACCAGAGTCAGAATCAAGACTTGAAATACTATGATGCACAGAGAAATATGCTAGGAAAATTTCATGAAGAGCAATGGTATTTGGCACATAGCACTCAATGTGAGAAATTTTAAACTGATCCACACACAGAGAAATTTTGCCTTTAAAAGTTTATAGTAGTGACAGCAACATAATGCAGCCATGAGATAATGGCAGCTCAACTTTCTTCAAATAGGAATGAATATTTATTAATATACATTCACATTCATGACATATGGTCAGCATACCACACCCTTTTACAATATCTTGTATGCCATTGATGTCAGGAACCACTGATAATCAATTATAATTATGTCATAAAAGTTTTGCTTACTACTTATTTCTATCTTCACATTACTACAAACAGAAATAAGGTGTTCTAGAAAGACAAAATTAAATAGTTTATATGAAAGAATGGATTATACTTTTACATGACCTTTACTAATATTTAATGAACTACAGCACATTTAAATTCAAGTAAAGAATGACAATGCAAACCTTTCTCTGAGCGTCTCCCTCTGACCATGTACCGTATAGCTTCCTTTTCAACTTTGTACAGTTTTGCAGCCTTGTCATATCCCATCTTTTTGTTAATAACATCTTTCACAGCTTTCTCTAACTCATCCTCAACATATGATTCCCTTGGTCTCTTTCCACTTCTCTTGGCTTCATATTGTCTGAAAAGTGGTAAAAAAAGAATTAAAACAAAAAGGGACTGCCTCAACCAACTGGCTCCAGGTAAATGCATTGTCTACTATAAA
>NC_051406.1:12064075-12064550 GCF_015228065.2 Penaeus monodon
CATACTTCTCCTTCTGAAAATTCAAGGAATGGGGTAAATAAGAGAGATCAGGTAGGCCACTTCTGGAGCCTTTCATATGTAATGAAATAAAATCACTGTGTATTCATACATGCATCAACATCAAGAAATTTCAAAGCTACTTCATCTAAATCCAGGTTAAGTAAATTTACAAGTGATTATTTACTACTATACTTCAGCCTCCTGTCTTCCACACGTAGAAATCTTACAAAACACTCAGAAATTAAATAACTATAAGAAACATTAGTATATAATAAAATAACCATGTTTTGGCCAATTCTAACATTAACAATTATTAGTATCAGTGCACCACACCTAGACTATAGATAGAGTATGGGCAATTTGATTTACGTGTAGTTAGAATCCACTGTATGTAAATGTAGTTTTCATTCACTTGGTTCTAAGGGCATACTTTCTCCTATTTTGGCATAAGGATATTTTACCATGATATGAAAGG
>NC_051406.1:12064597-12064717 GCF_015228065.2 Penaeus monodon
TCCTTTACTTCACCCCATACCCCTCCTCCAGGGATGGGAGCCTGTTTGGGGGTACACTACCCCCCCCTCCCTGGATTATTCCTTGGGCTCTTTCCCTTCATTTCTTAACCCATTATTGAC
>NC_051406.1:12064915-12065710 GCF_015228065.2 Penaeus monodon
ACATCTTACTCCAAATAGCTTTAAACGATTGTATATTTGACAATCGTTGCATCTTTCTCTCTCTCTTCTTCTTCATCCAGAGCAAAACAGTTAAGCAGTTACCATGGCCTACATCCCTTTCGCACTTAGCAAAGCCTAGCAAACCTTTATCACAGATGATCTGGCAGGACAGAGATGGACAGTTTCCTCATTTGATGGCAAATTGCCAAGAAAGTCTACAAATCAAGAACATACTCTGAAAACAGTGGCTTAATCGATACATAAAATCTGATGATATTTTCATTTTCAAGGAAAATTCCATGTTGCATAACTGTCACTAGCCTACATCTGGCTTCTCTGCATCTCAATATCTATAACAGCTATTAAATAATCTCTACCACACTCAAAGCAAAATAGACCTTGCAGACCATCTCTGGTAATTTCACCATCAAATAAGGAACTAATCCAGAATAAGTGATCTAATACAGATATAATATACTATTGTTAGCTGTTCTGACATACAGTGATGACAAAAATGAGACTGATGCTTTTGTATGAAAAGCAGATCATCTTTTGGTGAAGAGCAATACCTAGACGTCAAATCATATACATAACTATCATAACTAGCTTTACAACAATGGGTCACATTTCTTCTATTAAGTCATATCAATTATCACTATACAGTAGTTCGCATATGAACAGGCAGAAAATGGTACTGTTGCAAGAGAATAAAAATTCACCAACAAAGAAGGAATCAGTCCAAGCCTTATCCTCCCAGAATATAGATGCGAGCCTGTAAGTACCCCTTATATCATC
>NC_051406.1:12065788-12066260 GCF_015228065.2 Penaeus monodon
CAGCCTTGTATATCAAATAAGATTTGATGAATCTCATGAATCTCATGAACAAACTCTAAAGTCGAATTGACTCCTTTCAGCACATCATAAAAATAGTTAATCCCTCACCCACAGTTCTCAAAAGCTCTCCTGTGCTTGACAGTCTGTGCATGGTGCGTGAGGTCGCTGTGCTTGGCCTTCAAGTGACACTCGCACACTCGACACCACACGTACTCCACCCCCTTCTCGCTGCACTCGATCCAGTCCTTGAGGTCCGCCTCGTCTTCCCACTCGGGCCGGTACGTCTGGATCCTAGCCCTCCGCTCTGCTCTCTTGGCCTTGGCCCTGAATTTTGAGTTTTCCATGACACGCCGTGGGAAGTAAACGTCACTCGGACTCAATCAGCTGATCACAACAACACACGGCACCGCGTCCGAATGTCTGCACGCGAGCGGTTGGCGTTCGGATCCCTGGATAATCTTTTTCAAATGTA
>NC_051406.1:12067153-12067674 GCF_015228065.2 Penaeus monodon
AAAACAAATTCTCATAGGGTTATGCTTTCCTGAATGTGGATCGTGTGAGTCATTCTGGTATGTAGCATTAGGAAAATAGTCCGTCCATCACTTGACTTTTTTCGATTGATCAGTAAATATATTTCCCTGTCCATCTATTATTGTTTTTGTCCCCACACTCTGTTTCTATATTGAAGTGCCATACTGTAGAAAAAAAATCCTTTGAAAGCAACAGACAAATTATCGCAAATCTTCGTGCATACTTGCCTGTCTTTTTTATCGTTGTATTCACTTTTGTTCTCTCTTCATTATATTTCGTCCTACTCTCTCTTGTTTATTTTCACTCCGTCATTCTCCAAAAGCTTCCTGTCTCTCTGTCACTGTACCAGGTTTTCTAATTTCTACCTTTACTTCTTCCTGCTTTCACTCCGGGCACCTCCTCCTGTGTGCTTTGTAGTATACTCTTCAGGTCTGCGCATATTTCTTGTACGCCACAAGGATATTCAGAATTATTGAGATTCTGGTGCAGTTCATCTTGCAAT
>NC_051406.1:12067869-12068029 GCF_015228065.2 Penaeus monodon
GTTTAGTTCCCTTATAATCAGTGGGGTGTATGATTTTATTTTTCCTTTAACTATTTTATAGAAGGAACCCAGGATACCACGGGACTCGTCCTGTGTCGAAATTTCATACACAATACAACTCAACCTCCAGATGTTATTGTGATGGCTGTAGATCAATTTT
>NC_051406.1:12068338-12068525 GCF_015228065.2 Penaeus monodon
CGTAAAATAAAGACAGTAAATGACTGTTATGATATCAACGGAACGCCAGATATCAACGGAAACGACATAACAGATTTGACCAAATACTGACTCCATCTTGGTTGGTCTGATTTAGATTTTTTTAACGAAATAAAAGCCTCGATTTTTTGATAATTTTTTTTTTCTAGCCCTTATTGTTATTTCATCT
>NC_051406.1:12068890-12069002 GCF_015228065.2 Penaeus monodon
CAAAACTCGATAAGCTTTGGGGAATCCCATTTACTCTCGTACCTCCTCAAAACATATCATTCAACTCTTTACACAGACGAGCTAATGAAATTGATTGCTTCCATCAACGATC
>NC_051406.1:12069042-12069203 GCF_015228065.2 Penaeus monodon
AACACCGAAATAGAAAGAAAAACAGGCTGCATATTTTATTTTTATCTTTACCACAAGTTATTCCTTAGGTGGTGAAGAAACTTTCCAATTTCCCCAAGTTGGATTTTCCATTTTCAAAGGAAGCAACAAAATGGAAATGCTTATGACAACAACATGCGGCG
>NC_051406.1:12069300-12069658 GCF_015228065.2 Penaeus monodon
TTTACGCCTCCATGTTAAGAAACAAAATCAATACACATTTGGATATTAAACGAAAAGGCAAACGAAGTCGCCGATATCCGGCAATGAATGAACTTTATTTATTCCAACGGTCAGTTGTACTCGTAATAATAAACAACTGCTGCTTACATATTAACATAACAGTTACCTCAATTAACGAGACACAGGTTGCTGCTGTTGATAGCGGCAAGGTAATCCCGCGGTGAAGAAACCCTGCGGCATATCCGAAGGGGCCTTGACCAGGCTGGCAGCTCTAGGAAAACTTTTCCCGGCGCACGTGCACGGTGGGGAGGGGGAGGGCGAGGGGACACTCACAGTTGGGTCAGGTTTCTCTGTCTGT
>NC_051406.1:12072576-12072764 GCF_015228065.2 Penaeus monodon
CTCCACCCTGAGAGCTCCCACTTCGCCTCCACGTCTCGCTCTGACACTTTCTCCAGAGCCATGGCCAATGACCAGCAGCGTCTTCTGTACCTGTTTGAACTTCCTCAGGAAGATATTCAAGCCCCCAGGGGAGGTGGCTCTGTCCTCTTCAAGCTCGAGAGCGATGAGGCGGTTAGTAAACAAGTTCC
>NC_051406.1:12073574-12074170 GCF_015228065.2 Penaeus monodon
TTTCCCATGGCTTGCTCCAGCTGCTTCCCTAATTTGATACGTCTCTATACTATCCACTATCCACGATTCCAATATGATTCCAGCCTCCTTCCGTGGCCACGAGGGTAGGAGTCTCCCCCTCTGTCAACCTGCCTGTGCCAGAGCGGAAGGACGTTACACTGCAGGATCTCGGCACTGCCACCTCGGTCCCCAAAGGATCTGCCTTCTCTTTCTTCATCGCGTCTCATCGCAAAGCCGCCAGGGATTTGTGTGACTTCTTCATGAGTGAGTTGGTCTAAAGATGTCAGTTTGGGTGATGGCCGTCATGTTTGTTTGTCTGTAGGAGTGAGTTTATTTATCCAGTGAAGTTAGTTTGGCAATGTGTGTATGATGTTTTCGAGAGTGGTATTAAGTAGCCAAGGGTGGTGTTCGAGATCTGACGAGATGAATTTCGTTGTTTGGGGTTTAAATGTCCCGTAAAGTGGCTATGGCAACGTGTTATTGTGATGTGGTCTCTTGATACAGATGTTTATTTTTTACTGATAAGCATAATGTTATTTATTTTCTCTTTCTTATTTTTTTTCGTTTCCTCCTGTCCATCTCCCTCCACTTCTTCC
>NC_051406.1:12074311-12074625 GCF_015228065.2 Penaeus monodon
CGTTTTCTTTCACCCCTTTTTTTCTTCCCCATACCCATCTCCCATTATCTGCAGAGACGAGCGGGGCCGAGGACCTAATGCAGGTTGCCGCGCGCGTGCACGGCAAAGTGAACGAGACCCTGTTTGTATACGCAATTTCTTTCGTCATCCTGAGAAAGAAGGTGGGTTTTAATCCTGTTTTCTTTTCTTTCTTTTTACTTTTTTTCTCTCTCTTCTTCGTTTTCTTCATCTTTTCCCCCTTACATGTATGTGAATAAGATAGGTTTCTGTCTATCAATGTTTTATCCTATTTAGACTACACAACGTCTTTGTCA
>NC_051406.1:12074656-12074725 GCF_015228065.2 Penaeus monodon
CATTATCTCTTAATATCTACGAAAACAAAATAGATTTCCATCTTATTTCTTTCTCTTTTTACTTGTCAC
>NC_051406.1:12074901-12074980 GCF_015228065.2 Penaeus monodon
ACCTTGTGAAAAAAGTTTGGCTTCCGTCCATCTTTTTCTTCTTTGTTTTTTTATCATTTTAAGTTACGTAAATTGCATC
>NC_051406.1:12075010-12075228 GCF_015228065.2 Penaeus monodon
AACTTACGCCATTAAACTACGTGATAACACCTGTTTCTTTGTTTTTAAGAAATCGCCATTTGTGTTTAGGATTTTCGCATCTTTTTCTTCCTTTTCCATTTTCAGTATCTTTCACACTTTGAAATTTTGTCCACCATTGTTTTATCCCACCAGTTCAATGCCCAAGCGCCATTTTCCTTATAAATTCGATAAACTGAATCCTGTGAAACAAGCACTAG
>NC_051406.1:12075504-12075857 GCF_015228065.2 Penaeus monodon
AAATCACGGAGAATCCTTCACAAACACTGTACAACAATTCACAAGCACTGTATCACTCAAAACACCGATGTATCAATATGATCTTCAGAACTGATTATCCTGTGCAGTGCCCCAATTCTCTCACTAGTATATGCTCCTTATTTTGTTACACGACGAGGCATCCTAATACAAAACACTGCCTGAATAATGCTATTGTACAACAACCTCCTTTCGATTGCCTTCGTCAGGAACTCAGATCTGTTCGCCTGCCGACCATGGTGGAGGTCTTCCCCTCCCGCTTCGTCCCCCAGGAGGCGCTGTCGAAGGCACAGCTGCAGATAAACAGAATGGATCCTAATCAGGTATATAGAGGG
>NC_051406.1:12076322-12076419 GCF_015228065.2 Penaeus monodon
ATATAATTCTGCGTATATTTAAATCGTTCGACCGTATATTACACTTACGCCTGCAACTACATTTGAAGCCAATTCATTTCACTGTAAATTGAGGATT
>NC_051406.1:12076489-12076553 GCF_015228065.2 Penaeus monodon
AATTAACATAGATATTAGAGAAACACACACGCGCGCGTGCGCTTGCGCATAAAGGCCTTATATT
>NC_051406.1:12076988-12077386 GCF_015228065.2 Penaeus monodon
TCCAACCTTCCCAGACTGAACCCGTGATCATAGAACACGGACCGGAGTTCTCTGGCACTCATCTCAAGCCAGAACACAGAATCTCTTACTGGCGAGAGGACTATGGCATTAACGTTCATCACTGGCACTGGCACTTGATCTACCCGCCTGCCATGGGTTTTGACCGTGACAGGAAAGGGGAATTGTTTTACTACATGCATCAGCAAGTGATCGCCAGGTAAGAGAATCATTTGAAAATCATTTTTGTGAGAATCTAGGCAAGATGGAACGAGTTATTGGAAACCGTTTATTTTTTTTATGCGATCTGTAAAGTTACTAATTTCTTACTTTTTTTTTAGTACGATTTTTTTTTTACCGGAGATGGAATTAATGTACAGTTTTTACTTTCGTGAATACGA
>NC_051406.1:12077593-12079286 GCF_015228065.2 Penaeus monodon
TCAAGTACCGGTATTACATGATTTCTAAGTAGTTTACTGTAACTGAATTTTATAAATATTTAGGTTATATTTCCTATATTCAATCAATTTTGAACAAAGTGCAAGAGTTCGGCAACAGAAAACTGAATAACTAAACTGAAATCATTTCAACTTTCTGTGTGTGTTCTTATGTTTTCGGCTCATGACCACTGACCGAGAAGTGAGAGATGACCGTAACAGGGTGGCTTCTACGCTTAATTGGTCTTATCTTAAATTTTACTTTTTTATTTATTCTAATAAGTTCGGGAAAATATTCGCACAGACACAAAAAAAAACTGTTGTAATGGCAGAGTGAATGCGAATACTAAAAAAAACTAGCGAATATTCGGTCCATCTCTAATCTGTATTGTTGTTTTGTATTTGAATTTTCGATCCATAATATTTCATGAGCCAGAGGGTACTGTGCAAGTTTTGTTTTCTTTTCGTTTTGTGTTCAGTCACGAAATTTCGCAGTCTCCATTTCCGGCCTGTGTTTAGCCACAAGATTTCGCAACTTGCAATATCCCCGCATGTTTTCAACCAATGATATTTCCCCCACTTCTTATCACACTAGCTGCAAATTTCCCTCTGGCAATGGTCAGTCCCCATTATCTAAGGCTCCTTCAAATCCACTTAGGAATTTGTTTATTCGACGCACACTGACAGATACGACATCGAGCGTCTCTGTCTGGGTCTCCCGAGGGTGGAGAAGCTAGACAACTGGCGCATTCCCATCGAGGACGGCTACTTCCCCAAAATGACTGTCAGCATCTCCGGCAGGAATTGGGGGTCGCGACAGGACAACACGCTGCCAAAGGTAGAGAGTATAGGGCCCTCATGGATAAGATGTTGACAAAGAGTATGGGATCCTCAGGATAACACAGACAGGGGTACAGAGTATAGGGCCTCTTGGATAAGACGCTGACAAAGCTACAGAGTATAGGATCCTCAGGACAACACGCTGCCAAAGGTAGAGAGTATAGGGCCCTCATGGGTAAGACTCTGATAAAGGTACAGAGCATGGGATCCTCAGGATAACATAGACAGAGGTACAGAGTATAGGGCCCTCTTGGATAACAGAGTAAACACCAACAGTAATAACTGCAATTACAAGTTCTACTCATCTGCCTCACTTTCATACTCAACCCAACTCTCTCCCCCTTCCCGGCAGGACCTGCGGCGCAGAGAACTCGGAGAATTTGTCGACATCACTGACATGGAAATATGGCGATCTCGACTCCTGGATGCCATACATCAAGGCTTCATGATTGATGTGTGTTTTATCGCTTTTTTTCTCTCTCTCTTTTTCTGCAAACACAGTAATGACGTTATTTTATGAAAAATACATAATCCTTAACGCAACTTTTCCATACATGTCAACAGATTTCCATAACAAAACAACAACACAAAATTATATACCCATAATAAAATACCAAAAATCGATTAGGAACAAATAAATTAATAAACAATACCACGGCAGCGCAACGGTGACAAAGTTCCTCTTCGCGATGACGTCACTTCTGGCAAGAGAGGGATCGACATCTTGTCCGAAGCTCTTGAGGCCGACGCCGAACTCAGCGTCAACTTCCCTTATTACGGCGACCTGCACAACAGAGGCCACGACATCCTGGCCTTCTCGCACGACCCCGACAACGCTCACAAGGTGCTCATGCAG
>NC_051406.1:12080088-12080941 GCF_015228065.2 Penaeus monodon
TGGATAAAATAATAGAAGCGGACCCAACCATATGAGACAAAGGACACGAAACAAAAAGTGTAAACAGTCATCCCGGCAGACTCTGACTTCTCTCCCTTTACCGCAGGAGGAGATGGGCGTCGTCGGGGACCTGGGGACGTCCCTGAGAGACCCTGTGTTCTTTCGCCTGCACAAGCTCGTGGATGACTTGTTCCAGGAGTACAAGGTTACCCAGCCACCGTACACCGAAGAGGAGGTAAGCCTTGCTAATCACCTCTTGTCAAAGGCTAAGGTGCCTCTTTGAAATCCTTGTTAAGTATTATTGTTAATTGCTAGTTGTCACTGTCAAACGCTACTTTAAAATCCTTGTTAAGTATTATTGCCAATAGATGGTTATACTTATCATTCTTCTTATTGATATCTTGTGCTTGTTGGTGTTGCCATCCAAAGCTAGTTGTTCACATTACCATATGCTTGATACCTTGCCAAATAACGGGTTTCTTAATACCAAATGTCACTCCACGTCACCCGTTTAGAATCCCCTCTCTCCCCACGCACTTTCTGATTGGACAACACCGCTGCGGAGAAATGCAAAGACCAAAATGAAAACGTACTTCCACCGCCATTCTGAAAAAGAAAAAACAGTGTCAAATCCCCTCCTCCTTCGCCGTCACAGCTGTTCCTGCCAGGCGTGAGGATCGAGCGGGCTGGCGTGGTGCGGGGTAACGAAGCTGACGTCCTCCTCACCGGCTGGAACACGAGGGAGTTCGAAGCCAGCCGCGGCCTCGACTTCAGCGGCAAACCCGTGATTCTGCGCCTCACGCATCTCGACAACAAGCCTTTCGATTACCATATACAGGTCGATGGTCGTTTA
>NC_051406.1:12081622-12082084 GCF_015228065.2 Penaeus monodon
CTCAGATTAGGCTATTTCATCTGCGGTTCTTAAGGCGGTTTCCGCACAGTAGTAATTGCATGCAGAACGTTTACTAAATGAAGATACTGGCCTTAACTAATATGTATAATAGGATTAGATAAAAAAAAAACACCACCCTTACAATGATAATTAACTAATCGATAAATCTAGAGAATTTCTAACCTCCGTCTTGCTAAAATGAAACGAAAATCCTCATGGCCCTTCAGATAAACAACGATCTCCGAGAGCCGAAGGAAGTTACTGTGAGGATATATTTGGCTCCGAAGTTCGGTGATCGAGAAAAAGAGATGGACTTTATGGAACAACGGATCCTCTGGGCTGAAATGGACAAGTTCACTGTTCTCCGTGAGTTTTGACACTGGTCTGGTCCTTTTTTAATATTTCATTTTTTATTTTCTTTCTAATGCTAATCCTTTTGTTTGTGTGTTGATCACCTATCTT
>NC_051406.1:12082189-12082354 GCF_015228065.2 Penaeus monodon
CTGTAGAACCTAGAAGCACTAATCTTAATTTATTCGGAACCGGCAGTAAAACCCGGCAAGAACCACGTCACCAGGTCGTCCAAGGAGTCGTCGATCACCAATCTCGAGGAGCTGACCTTCAAGGACCTGGAGAACTCTGGGCCCGGAAACACGAGTACGTTCTAG
>NC_051406.1:12082611-12084039 GCF_015228065.2 Penaeus monodon
AAACTATGGTAAGCCGAGTCCTTAGCATTTTTCTTCCTCAGGTGAACAGGATGCATTTAACTTCTGCGGGTGTGGATGGCCCCAGCACATGCTTCTGCCCCGCGGCCGCCCAGAGGGGATGGTCTTCCAGCTCTTCTTCATGCTCACCGACTACGCCCAGGACAAAGTACGTGACTGACTTTTAAAATATAGCCACAGAAATCTAAAGTCCTTCATCCTCATACACTCATAATACCTGCTTCTAAATGCATTTTGAAATGCATATAATCCTTGCTTATTTCCTTACTCAGGTGTCGAACCCGGGGGGTGTGAGACGGTGTGCCAACGGTGTGTCCTTCTGCGGGATGCAGGACGCCAAGTACCCCGACGCTCGACCGATGGGCTTCCCGTTCGACCGCCGCCCCGCCCCCTTGCTTCAAGGGCTCCCCGTCAACACGACTGCCGACTACGCCCGCCTTGGCAACGCTTTTATGCATGACATCACGATTAAGTTTCTGGGCGAGAAATTGAACTGATGTGCGCGTCACGTGACGCTGTGGTTCATACCTGTCAATGTATTTGTCTGCCCGTTAAATGTCCTTTTCAGTCTACACACACACACATCCCAGCTGTTCCCGGACCGAGAAAATAGTAGGAGAAAAATGTATGTCAGCCTTCCAGCTCCCTAGTCTTCAAGGTATAGATGACCGTGTACTCTCTTCAGCCAGTGCATGTAACCTCACCACAGTGCATCACCCAGAACAATGGTATCTCGCAGGAAATGACAATGCATGCATTCGACAAAGTTAACTTTGGATTACACTGTTAACATAGGACTACATTAAGAGATTTAACACAGGAACATCAAACTATATTGGACAGATTTAACATAGGAAAACAGGACTACACTGGACGGAGTTAACACAGGGATATAGGACTACACTAGACAGATTTATCATAGGATTGGATTAGGCAGATTTAAAACAGGAACATATGGATACATGAGACAGATTTAAAACAGGAGAATAGGACTACAGATTTAACATAGGACACAGGAATATATCAGACAGATTTAACATAGGACACAGGAATATATTGGACAGATTTAACACAGGAACATAACACTGGACTTTACTTTGGGTGGGGCACTTCTCTAGTTACTTCCACCTCTACATGTGCATCTTCCCTGAATCCTTTCCTTAGATGGAAACAGGAGAGCCGTTTGTTTATAATATTCATTATCTGCCTTGTCTTGCAACCTTCTATGATTTATGAAATGTAACTATATGAAGATGATTGTACATTTATTCATCATACATTGTACCACCCTGCGGCAATGGAAATGTGCGCAGAGGAACTGGTTTGGATGTTTATGTTAAATATATATGTTCTGTCCTGTTTTTGTTAGTCTATCCTGGAGTTAAAAATTGAAACTATCGATTTATTTCC
>NC_051406.1:12084298-12084582 GCF_015228065.2 Penaeus monodon
ATATATAAATATATGTCTATGTGTGTAATAAGCATACCAAATCTGATACTCGAAAACCTCAATCGGAATCTAGAAACCTGATTCCCTTTCCATTACACCTTTTCTTAACGACAAATGAAGCGCAAATTATCAGTGACGATGCCATTGGTCGAGGCTAGAATTTTCACCATTTCATTCGGTTACATTCGGAATCTAGTCTTATTTTGAAAATTAGATGTACATGCATCCAAAATCAAGTGTGATGATAGTGATGAATAATTGATAATAAATATTTATATTGGATT
>NC_051406.1:12084851-12086058 GCF_015228065.2 Penaeus monodon
GTCACGATCATTCAGCCGACGACCATGACAGTGAGTCGGTCTGCCCTCAGCGGCATGAGGAGTCTTCAGGCAAGTTGCGGGTCGCGATTGCATGTTTGTTCTTTATTTGATGGTTGGACTTTATCTTTTACTTAATCTTTATTGTCTTTTCTGGTAAAAGAGGATTTCCTTCAGAGTGGTATTCGAGGTTCCCGTGACGTCCGCTACGCGACTAAGATTCGGGCAAGACGTTATCCGGATCTCAGAGAAGCGGAGGTTGGCCAACAGCCCAGCCGGGAGGTATTGGATGTTGGAATTGTTGTCGATTCGGAGTGTTTTGAAGTCTCTGCGGCCAGTGACGGCGTGGTATACCTGCAGGAACTCCTGCATCTGCGAGAAACTCAGGTCCCCGGGACAGACAATGCCGGATTCATCATACATTGTACCATCCTGCGGCAATGAAAATGTGCGCAGAAGAACAGGTCTGGATGTTTATGTTAAATACATATGTTTGATGATTGTGCACCAGCATTTTGGCCGCCGAGCACGTTTAACGCGGTGACGAGTGAAAGGACGAATTTCGGCTGCATGTTGCTCGACTGCGAGGACGCCTTGGCAGTTGTTACCTTTGTCGCACGTCAACTGGATCGTGTGGATTTCCAAGTAGACTTGATAAACGTGTGTGCTCGGGCAAAAATGCGAATGGTAAAATTCGGAGGTTTTCCGTCACAAAAGAGGTATCTGACACGTAGCAACATTCACAAATAAATAATCATATTACAGTGATACAGATTTTCCAGTTCATTTCAAAAATACGAAGAATCCAGTATACAACAGTAAAACTTACATTGCGCTATTTCATATTCCAAGAAATAGTAAACTGACGGTATAAATAAATTGAGAGATAAATCAAACCACTTACTCTATTAGCAACTACTTTATTTGCTTAACTTCTCAACACAAAATCTATCTTTCCTACTATATAAGCCTACGTAAACCCTTTTCTCTAACACTGAGATCTTAATTTAGATCGATGCAAATACTATTGTGTTACGCTTTTTTACGTCAATGATATTGAAACATTTATTTACACAATGGACTGACCTATGAAACCCAAAGAAGTATTTCCCATCCTGCAAGGGGAATCCCACTTTTTTTTCTCTTTTTTTTACATTGTTATTTTTAAGTATAAAGATATACCATTGCATTGCATTTATTGTTAACATCT
>NC_051406.1:12086416-12086561 GCF_015228065.2 Penaeus monodon
CCTTTTTCTAAAACTGAAATCTTAATTTACATTGACACATACTATTGCAAAGAATTATCAGTTATTTTTTATAGATGTCCACGCATTAAGTGGCTTTACGTTTATACAGAACCCTACACCTAAAACAATGGCACCTTCCATACAA
>NC_051406.1:12088031-12088695 GCF_015228065.2 Penaeus monodon
AGATTTAACATAGGGGCATGGGACTATATTGAATAGGTTTAACAAAGGAACCGAAGACTACATTGAGCAGATATAACACAGGAACAATATATTGGGCAGATATAACACGGCAACATTGGACTACATTAGACCGATTTAACATAGGACACAGGGCTACATTGGACTGATTTAACACAGGAACATGGGACTACACTGAGCAAATTTAACGTAGGAACGAAGTGCTACATTGGACAGATTTAACACAGGAGTAAAGGACTACATCGGGCAGATATAACACAGATGCACAGGACTACACTGGGCAGATCTGACACAGGAATAGACTACAGTGGAGTGATTTAATGCAGGAACATCAGACTTTATTCTGGGTGATGCGCTTCTCGAGTCTGTAAATGCTGAGCTCAGCAGCAAAAGCAGGATATGAATCCAGAAAAATGTTGCACAGTATTGCAACTCTTGCATATGATTCTTCCATTCTTCAACCTTTCCACGTGTATCTTCTGTGAATCATTTCCTTAGATGGATACGGTAGAACGGTTTGTTTATGATATTATCTCCCTTGTCTTGTATTCTTATATGGTTCATGAAGTGTCACTATATAAAGATACATTGTACCTCTCTCCGGCAATGAGAATGGGCGCAGAGGAACAAGTCTGATCGGTGAACA
>NC_051406.1:12088768-12088847 GCF_015228065.2 Penaeus monodon
TGAATGCTTATGTTAAATAATTTTGTTCGGTTCTGTCATTGTTCGTCTATCCTGGAGCGAATAGTTGAAACTACCGGTT
>NC_051406.1:12089402-12090478 GCF_015228065.2 Penaeus monodon
GAAGTAGAGAAAATGGATAGTATCTTGGTTATCTTAATCTTTTATTACTATTAACGGGTAGGTTATGAGATACCGCATTCCCTTATGATAAAGTGAGCAAGTAATAGTGTTTTCCCTGACTGAAAAATTATTATCTTGGGAAACATTGATAGCATACCAATACAATGCAGTATAACTTGTTAAAAGGAAATTGCAACAACGCAAGTTATACAATACACCAATACTTCTCGAAGTAATCCAGAGTCTTCTAGACATCAAGACTAATCTTTGATTTGGCTTTTCTCAGTTTAGATATGAATACAAATCATATTTCTATAAAAAGGACAACTGTTATGAACATACATTGAAAAAATAGAGAAGGGGGGGAGGAGAAAGACAAAGAAAATTAATACAAGAAAAAACGTTATGAAATCCAAACAATAGAACACAGAGTAACGCAAACAAAAAGACCAAAGGTGCCTTCCACGGCGATTCATCTTCGCTTTAGTTGCAGTTGCTGTAGTTGGACTCAGGGGTGTTCTCCAGGTCGTCTGGGTAGGTTGATGTGTGGCAACGGACGCGGGCCTGTTTCACATACGGAGACAAACGCAGCCAGGCCAAACGGCAGTCGCAGTGGTATGGCTCTGAGGGGAGAAAACAAGAATTAAGAACAGAACGAGTTAATAGGTATGCGACAAGACGATTACTTATAATTCAACAACAGGGTAAAATGAATTAACTAGTACTTGAAAGACAGTGGAAAGTTAGGTTTCCCTAACACTTAATATGTTGTACTAATTTCAAATTCCCTTTAAGAATTAATTAGTTCTTTAGATTAACTGGAAGGCAGCGACTGACTTGCGCTAGAAAACAGATATCAAAAATAAGCTAGTTATGTAGTGTGTTTATGTCCCTCTGTATTTACCAGGTATTTCCAAGATGCCTCCGTCTGTGAGCACGCCGATGTACACTTCCTTGGTGATCGTCTCGGATTCAACGATTTTGAGGCGAGATCCCGTTGGGAAACCTAGGAGACAGATGGAAGAACTGAGTGCAAACCAAACTGATACATGCTATATATGTGTGTATGTGTATAA
>NC_051406.1:12090726-12090827 GCF_015228065.2 Penaeus monodon
GCTCTTTGGGTTTTGTTTTGAATTGGTAATTCATTGCTTTTTCACTCTAACGATTCTGTTTTAAGAAAGGGGATTCAAAGGAAGTACATTTTCTTATTTGT
>NC_051406.1:12090874-12093390 GCF_015228065.2 Penaeus monodon
TTACAAATAAACAGAAAATCATAAAGCATACAATCAGCACAATTGTTTACAATGGAAAATTAAAAGAGAAAATATGATCTTTAGAAGGGGCGTGTCACGGGCAAGAAGCAAAGCCGTGCGCCGGTAAGTAGTCCAGCCTTCCTTTCTTAGGCACTCATACATAATGGGATGATTCACACTGCCCCCATGAGCAAGTGCTATAGTTGAGTACTGTGAATCTCGTATCCCTTTATATATGTACATACCTAACAAAGAAAGACTGGACTGCTTTAACGGTGCACGATTATCGCCTGTGACACGCAACCTTAAAAGGATCATTGTTTTTTCGCCTCATTTTCCACTGTAAAATCATCTTGCTGACTGTGTTTTATGAGTTTTTGTTTATTAGTAAATGCATATGGCATATGAAAAAAGGGTATTTTTTTAATCTCCTTTTCTTAAAACATCTTTAGAGTGAAGAAGCAAACGTGAATTACAAATACAAAAATAAACCTTAACCATGCTTATATTTACCAATATAAAACATAATTCAGCATACAACTTTACCTTGGTACGCTCCCGGCTGAGCCTGTCCCTTCCACCCATGAGCGTCGTTGATAAGTAGCACCTCCTTCAGCGTGGGCGAATCAAAACTGAAGCTCTGAGCCCGGACTGTCTCCTGAGGCATGCTGGTGATCCTCACCGTCTGCAGATTCTTCAGATCGTAGAAGGCAAGCGGCATCACCGAAGCACTCTCGATATGAATTTCCTAGAAAATAAATTCCACCAGTTCAGGCAAATCTGTACGTGTTATGAAATGGCGTTCGTGTGAAAATCATGATTCTTAGTGTACCTTTCCGTGGCATCCCTATATTTTATTTTGAAATGATGGGTATATTCTTTAATGATACTTTTCAACCAATATAAAGAACCAAAGTAAAGTAAATGAACCACAAAAGACAAAAAGCTGAAGTAAAAAATAAAGTCTAACCATAAAAACAAAGAACAAACATGCATTCACGACCCGCAACTTACCTGAAGACTCCTCATGCCGCTGAGAGCAGACCGACTCACTGTCATGGTCGTCGGCTGAATGATCGTGACCTTGGTCACGTGTGGTGCAGTGAGCGCCGGCATCTCCGTCAGAGCATTGCCGTAAAAGAGGATTTCCTTCAGAGTGGCACTCGAGGCTCCCGTGATGTCCTCTACGCGACTCAGCTTCGGGCAAGACGTTATCCGGATCTCAGAAAAGCGGAGGTCGGCCAACAGCCCAGCCGGGAGATATTGGATGTTAGCATTGCTGTCGATTCGGAATATTTTCAACTCTTTCAACCCGGTGGGGGGTTTTATTTTTCAGGCCCCGGGGTTTGCGGACCTGGTCCCGGGCAGAAACCCGGGGTTCGTCGGGTTTAAAAAGGAGTTTTTCAGAGCATTTTGGTTTGAGCCGCCTCAACGGGGATCCCCGGGGGAAAGGGACGTTTCGGTACCCCGAGCCGCCCCCACCGGGGAAGGTTTGTGCAGGGCCCCTTGGAATTATTTTGCCCTAAAGGGTCGTGGGTTTTCCAAAGAACCCTATCACTGTTCCGGGCAAAAAGCGTTTGTTCGGTTTCCGCCGAAAATTGCAGAAGAAACTTTCCCAAAAAAAAAAAATTTTTTTCGGGTTTTAAGAAATTTCTTTAAATTTTCAAAAAACCCCAAAAAACGGAATTTTCATTGCCCCTATTTTTTCCAGAAATGTTTGAAATTAAAAAAAAAAATGTTTCCAAAACCCAAATTAAATCCTTTCCCTGAAAAATTTCAGGAACACATCATGAAAAATCATTTTTTAATTTTCCCCCGAAAAAAAAAATTTTTCCCCAAATTTCGGGGGGAATACATTTTTTAAAAAACTTTTTTTTATTTTAAAGAATGCCATAATTTTTTTTAGGTAATCTTTCAACTAAAAAAAATTTATTTTTTCTTTTAAAAAAACCAAAAAAACCCCATACAAATTAATGTTGGAATATTTTTTTGGGGTTTTTTAAATAAAAATTTTTTTTTTAAAGGGGGAATAAAAATTTTTTTAAAATTTTTTTTATTTTATAGCGTTACAAAAAAATTGAAATTTTATGGTAATAAAATATTGTTTTTAAAAAAACAAACATAAAAATATAAAGTTATGTATAATATTAATTTTTTAATATAATAAAAAATTTTTTAAATATATAGACAATAGAGATGTTATCATATTTTATATATTGAGTTTTTTTGTTTTGTGTTTATAATAATGGAAAAATTCCATATTCAATTTGGGTAATTAAATAGGGGATAAATATGCAGGAAATAGGATGATTAAACAAATTAAAAAGGGAAAAAGGGGATACTTTGGGAATAAAATGGGGGGGGTTTTGGTGTATAAAACAATGAAGATCACCCCAATTTTTAAAAAGGTGGATACAAGGAAGGGTTTAATACAAAAACAAAATTTTTTTGAAATTTAACCCCCAAAAGGGCCAAAAAAGCGGGAATATAAATCGATTATCCCGTTTCAATGATAG
>NC_051406.1:12093410-12093620 GCF_015228065.2 Penaeus monodon
CGAAATTTTTTACCCGGGAATTTTTCCAAAAAATTTTCAGGGGGAAATAAAGGGCTTTTTTAATTTCATTTTTTCCCCTTTTCGGGAAATTTTTTTAGGTTTTTAAATAAAAATTTTTGGGTTGAATTTTTCATTTTAAATTGATGTTTTGAATGGGAACCCCAAAACATTTGTGGGTGCATTTTTTCTCCCGGGACGTTTATGTTAAAT
>NC_051406.1:12093732-12094836 GCF_015228065.2 Penaeus monodon
GGGGTGGGGGGTGATGCAAAAAAACCAAAAAGTGCAAAAACAACAGGGTTTTTTATATAAAAATTTTTTATATTAAATTCCATCAGGGGGCCCCAAAAAAAAAGGGTTCACATTTTTTCATTAATTTCTGTATTAAAATTTTGATTGTTTTAAATGGATAAAAAAATCTAAAAACCCAAAACCCCAATCAAAACTGACCTTTTCCTTTTTTTTCAACAAAAAGCTAAAATTTCAGGTCTGCGGTTTTTCAATTTAGTTTTCTCATTCTTTAAAACCCGAAATCAGACTCCATCTCGGCCTAGGGGGGGGGGTGGGAACAATTTTTTTTTTTTTTAATGGGAAAACTATTTTATTTTAAAATTTTTGTACGAAAAAAGGTTGAAATAAGATGAAAAATTGACAAAATAAGTTTTGGATAAAAATGAAAAATTTGAATAAGGTTTGGGGAAAAAAATTTTATTTAAGGGGTAATATATTATATTAATTAATAAAAAAAATATAATAAATACTTATATATTATTTATATAATATTTTAAAAAGGTTTTTTCATTTATTATAATAATATATATATACCTAAAATATATAGAAATTCAATTGTTAGATTATTTATATCAAAAATTTATTTTTTTAATTATTATATTATCTTTTTTTTATTTGAATAATTAATTTTAAAAAAAATAGTTCCAATTAAAAAAAATAAATTTAAGAATTCATTTGAAAATAATCTAACCAATATTTTATTTCTTTTAAAATAAAAACTCCTTAAAAAAAACCCACAAAATTTAATTTTATCTCTTTTTCGAAAAGGGAAAATGGAAAGGGGAATCATTTTAAAGATTCCGATGGGTTTTCGATTATTTTTGGACCCAAAAAAACCCACAACATATATTATTAAAAAGGGTTTAAAAAAAAATAAAAAAACGTTTTAGACCATTTGTTTTAAATTTGTTTGGGGATGTTTAAAAATTTAAAATATTTTAAAAACAAATTTATGAAATAAGAACTTTTGTGGGGGTTTTTTTATAATTTTCGCTATTATTAAACAAAAAACCCCCCCCAAAAAAAAAATAAAACCCCTTTTTTTTTTTACATTTTCCCATTACG
>NC_051406.1:12094868-12095389 GCF_015228065.2 Penaeus monodon
TTTTATTTAAAAATTTTAAAACATCAAAGAAGGAAAAAAAAAGACGACCAAACCCTTTTTCTCGCATGGGGTTTTTTTGAAAAACCCGGCGTCTGAAGAATAAATTTTTCAACCATTTTATATTTTTAATTCTAAACCATAAAATAAGAAAGGGGGTAATAAATTATAAAAACCGCCTTTTCCATTCATAAATATTCAGGGAAGATGCCGTAAAAATCTAAAGGGAAGAATCGTATGCAATAGTTGCAATACGTAAACATTTTTCTGGATTCATACCCCGCTTTTGCCGCGGTATCAGAAATTTACAGAATAAAGTTTGATGTTTCTGTATTAAACCATTCCATTGTAGTCCAGTCCTTTTGTTAAATCCCGAGTGTAGTGTATGCATCTGGTTATATCGTCCAATGTAGTCCCAAAGTTGCCATGTTTTATCTGCCCAAATTTGTCCCCTGTTTCCCGTGTTTAAATTGGCTCCAGCGTTTTATTGCCCCTATTTTTTCCCTGTCAAGTAAATTTAGTTT
>NC_051406.1:12095409-12095700 GCF_015228065.2 Penaeus monodon
AAATTCCCTAATACCAGTAGTATATTATTTAAAATTTTCATTAGTGATACCCAAAAAAAACAAATTTTAAAATAATACAATATGTAAATTTTTCCCAAAATTTTATATGTTTAAAAATTAATTTTATTAAAAACCTATATAAATTAAAGTGATATTGTATAATAAATAATTAAAAAATTTCATTTAAAGCATATTTTAAATAAAAATGGAATTATTTTATACACAAAAATAAATTTAATCTCCCTTAATATTTATTTTGGGGATAAACCCCAATACAAATTTTTTGTACTT
>NC_051406.1:12095750-12097582 GCF_015228065.2 Penaeus monodon
GTTTTTAAAAAATTTAACCCCTCATAAAAGTTTTTTTTGGTTTAAAAAAAACTAAAAAAAATGACTGATAATTCCCAGGGAATGAAATTAGGGATTTTTTAGAAAAAAAAAATTTATGTAGGTTTTAGTGGAAAAAGAAATTTTTTTTAATTTTCAAACTATTTAGGGGGAAAAGAAAATGCAATTTTAAATTTCATGTTGTAATTGGATTTGTTTTAAAGAATTGAACAAATGTAAAGATTATTTATTCGTGAATGTTGTTGTGCCCAGATTTCTTTTTGACGGGAAACTTTTTCGAATTCACCATACGCGTTTTTGCCCGAGTAAAGGAGAGGTTTCTTGGGAAACCAACGATCCGTTGACTGCGACAAAAGGGAACTTCCAAAGGGGTCCTCGCAGCCAAAGCCCCTTTCCCCGGTGCGCCGCGCTCGAGCAACATGCAGCCGAAATCTCCTTTTTACTCTCGCCCCTATCCCCCGTTGAGCGGTCAACAGCCCCGTGTGCCCGCACAATCATCAGGCTGTGAAACAAAACCCACGAACCCGGGGATTGTCTGTCCCGGGGACCCGAGTGTCTGCAGATCCCGGAGTTCCTGAAAAAAAACAAAACCCCCCACCGGGTTGAAAAAGTTGAAAATATTTTCCCAATCGACAGCAATGCAACATCCAAAATTCCCGGCTGGGCTGTTGGGACCTCCGCTTTTCTGGATCGGATAAACTCTTTCCCGAACTAGCGCGTAGAGGACATCACGGGAGCCTCGAGTGCCACTCTGAAGGAAATCCTTTTACGGCAAGCTCTACGGAGATGCCGGCGTCACTGCACCACACGTGACCAAGGTACGATCATTCAGCCGACACCATGACAGTGAGTCGGTCGCCCTTTAGCGGGATAGGATTTCAGGTAAGTTGGGGTCGTAATGCAGTTTTTTCTTTGTTTTTTTTGGTTTTGACTTTTTTTTTCTTAGCTTTTTTTCTTTTGTGGTCATTTACTTTATTTGGTTCTTTATATGGTTGAAAAGTATCATTAAAGAATATACCCCTCATTTCAATAAAATTAGGGATGCCCCGGAAAGGTTTTCACTGAATCATGATTTTCACCCGAAAAGCCATTTCATAAACTACAGATTTTCCCCGAAATGGTGGAATTATTTCTAGGAAAATTTATATCAGAGTGTTCGGGGATGCTTGCCTTTACGATCTGAAAAATCTCAGACGGTGAGGACACCCGCATGCTCAGGAACGTCCCGGGCCCCAAAGCTTCGTTTTGATTCGCCCAGCTGAAGAGGTGTATTATAACACCTCATGGGTGGAAGGGACAGGCCCGCGGAGCGTACCAAAGGGAAAATGAGCTGATTATGTTTTTATTGGTAAATATAAGCAGGTTAAGGTTTTTTTTTTGATTTGTAATTACGTTTTTTCTTCACTCTAAAGTGTTTTTAAAAAAAGGAGATTAAAAAAATACCCCTTTTTATACCATATGCATTTACTAATAAACAAAACTCATAAAACACGTCAGAAATGATTTTTTTACAGTGGAAAAAGAGGCGAAAAAAAAATGTCCCTTTTAAATTTTCGTGTCACAGGCGATAATCGTGCACCTTTTAAACAGTCCAGTCTTTCTTTGTTTGGTATGTAATTAAAAGGGATACGAGATTCACATACTCAAAATATAGCACTTGCCATGGGGGGAGTGGAAAACATCCCATTATGTATGAGTGCCCAAGAAAGGAAGGCTGGGTATTACCGGCGCCCCGGGTTTGCTTCTTGCCCGTGAAAAGCCCCTTTAAGATCTATTTTCTTTTAATTTTTCCCTTGTAAAAATTGTGCTGATTG
>NC_051406.1:12097659-12097751 GCF_015228065.2 Penaeus monodon
AAAAATGTACTTCCTTTGAATCCCTTTTTAAAACAAACGTTAGAGTGAAAAAGCAATAATTACCAATTTAAAAAAAAACCCAAAGAGCCGAA
>NC_051406.1:12097803-12097909 GCF_015228065.2 Penaeus monodon
TTGTGCATTTTTCGACTATTTGCCCCCTTGGATGGGAGTAGTGACGGTTTAAAGCGTTTTTTTTATTTTTTAATTAATTGCTCTGTTTCTGTTTTTTCTTTGGTTC
>NC_051406.1:12097941-12099013 GCF_015228065.2 Penaeus monodon
AGAGGTATATTAAGTAATATTTTATAAATGTATATATACTTTATACACATACCCCAAATATAAGCATGTTCGTTTGGTTTGCACCGTTTTCCATCTGTCTCCAGGTTCCCAAAAGGGGGTCTCCCTCAAAATCGTTTTAATCCAGACGATCACCAAGGAATGTACATCGGCGTGTCACGACGGGGCATTTGGAAATATGGTAAATACAGAGGGGAAAAACAACACAAAAGCTTATTTTTTATATCTGTTTTCTAGGCAAGTCAGTCGGCCTTTAGTTAATCTAAAGAACTAATTTTCTTAAAGGGAATTTGAAATTATACAACATATTAAGTGTTTGGGAAACCTAATTTCCATGCTTTCAAGTACTAGTTAATTCATTTACCCTGTTTTTTTTAATTAAAGTAATGTCTTGTCCATACCTATTTAACCGTTCTGTCTTAATTCTTTTTTTTTCCCCCCGACCCTACACTGCGACTGCGTTTGCCTGGCTCGTTTTGTCTCCGTTTGAAAAAGGCCCGGTCCGTTGCCACACATCAAACCCACCCAGACGACCTGGAGAACACCCTGAGTCCAACTACAGCAACTGCAACTAAAGCGAAGATGAATCCCGTGGAAGGCCCTTTGGTTTTTTGTTTTTGGGTTTCTCTGGTTTTATTTTTTGGATTTATAACGTTTTTTCTTTATTAATTTTCTTTGTTTTCTCCTCCCCCCCTTCTCTATTTTTTCAATGTAGTTCAAAACGTTGTCCTTTTTTTAGAAATAAAAGATTTTTTATTTCATACTAAAATGAGAAAAGCCAAATCAAAAATTTGTCTTGATGCTAGAAATTGGTTACTTCGAGAATATTGGTGTATTGAAACTTGCGTTTTTGCAATTTCCCCCTTTTAAAAAGTTATAGCATTGATTTTTATGCTACAATGTTTCCCCAAAATAAAAAATTTTTCAGTCAGGGGGAAAAAACCCCTACTTTCTACTTTTCATAAGGGAATGCGGTATCCATAAACCTACCCGTTTAAAGAATAAAAAATTAAGAAACCCCCGATACTATCCTTTTTTTACTTCATTTCCTGCA
>NC_051406.1:12099069-12099397 GCF_015228065.2 Penaeus monodon
TTGTCGTTAAAAAAAAAGGGGGGGGGGTTTTTTTTTGGGGAAAGGGGGTAAACCTGAAAATGCTGTGTTAATAGGCATCCCAAATTGATACTCGAAAACTCAATCGGAATCTTAGAAACCATGATTCCCTTTCCGTATTTTCCTCTTTAACGAACAAATTTTGGAGTTAGATTTTTGCAGTGTCTTCCATTTCTTCAATTTGGTCTAGTTTTCTATTTATTAAAACCCGAAAATAGATATTGGCCATAAAAGATATTGGTAAATAGAATTGCCCAAATTTTCATTTATTTTTCATCAATTCTATTATTTTGAAATTAATTACGCCCCC
>NC_051406.1:12099706-12100023 GCF_015228065.2 Penaeus monodon
ATCATACTTGACTTTGGGTGCAAGTACATCTAATTTTCAAAATGAAACTAGATTCCGAATGTAACCGAATGAAATGGTAAGAATTCTAGTTCTCGACCAATGACATCGTCACTGGGCCCCGAGATGGAGTCTGTTTTCGGATTTTAAAGAATGAGAAAACTACCTTGAGAAAACCGACAGACACTGAAAATCTATGCTTCTTTTGTCGTTAAAGGGAAAATAATAGGAAGGGAATCAGGTTTCTAGATTCCGATTGAGGTTTTCGAGTATCAGATTTGGTATGCCTATTACACACACATATGCATATATTCATATAT
>NC_051406.1:12100295-12100897 GCF_015228065.2 Penaeus monodon
TGGTAAATCAATAGACGAACAATGACAGAACAGAACAAATATATTTAACATAAACAGTCAAGAGAGAGAAAAAAAGATGTTCACCGATCAAACCTGTTCCTCTGCGCCTGCTCTCATTGCAACAGAGCAGTACAATGTATGATGAATAAATGTACAACCATCTTTATATACTTACACTTCATAAACCATAGAAGATTTCAAGACAAGGGGATAATGAATATTATAAACAAGCCGTTCTACTGTTCCATCTCATGAAATGATTCAGGGAAGATGCACGTAGAAAATCTGAAGGAAGAATCGTATGCAATAGTTGCAATACTGTGCAACATTTTTCTGGATTCATATCCCGCTTTTGCCGCTGGTATCAGCATTTACAGAATAAAGTTTGATGTTTCTGTATTAAACCATTCCATTGTAGTCCAGTCCTGTGTTAAATCTGCCGAGTGTAGTCGTATGCATCTGTGTTATATCAGTCCAATGTAGTCCAATGTTGCCATGTTATATCTGCCCAATGTAGTCCCATGTTCCTGTGTTAAATTTGCTCAATGCAGTCCTATGTTCCTGTTCAGTATAGTCATATGCCCCTATGTTGAATCTACCCA
>NC_051406.1:12101369-12103423 GCF_015228065.2 Penaeus monodon
CACATTCTTATACGAAATAAAACAATAAAGTTTTTAAAAATGTGTAGGATTCCCCTTGCAGGATGGGAAAGATTTTTTTTAGGTTTCAGAGGAAAACTATAAGAAATGACTGATAATTCCATACAATAGCATGTGTATCCATGTAAATTAGGATTTCAGGGTTAGAAGAAAGAATTTATGTAGGCTTATATAGTAGGAAAGACAGATTATCTCTCAATTTATTTATATTGTCAATTTACTATTTCATGGAATATGAAATAGTGCAATTTGAAAATTTCACGGTTGTATATTGGATTCTTTGGATCTCTGAAAAGAAGTATGAATTCTGTAACAAGGTAATATGATTATTTATTCGTGAATGTTGCTTCGTGCAGATTCCTCTTTTGTGACGGAAAGCTTTCGAATTTCACCATACGCGTTTTTGCCCGAGTATACACGTGTATGAGGTGTTTTTGGGAAATCCACACGATCCAGTTGACGTGCGACAAAGGTAACTTCCAAGGCGTCCTCGCAGCCAATGCCATTCCTCGGTGCGCCGCGCTCGAGAAACCCATGCAGCCGAAATTCGTCCTTTTTCACTCGTCGCCGTATCCGCGTTGAGCGTGCTCAACAGCCAAAGTGCTCCCTGCACAATCATCAGGCTGTGAAACAACCGACGAACCCGCATTGTCTGTCCCGGGGACCTGAGTGTCTCGCAGATCCAGGAGTTCCTGAAGAAATACAGCACCGCCACCGGGGTTGAAAGAGTTGAAAATATTCCGAATCGACAGCAATGCTAACATCCAATATCTCCGGCTGGGCTGTTGGCCGACCTCCGCTTTTCTGAGATCCGGATAACGTCTTGCCCGAAGCTAGTCGCGTAGAGGACATCACGGGAGCCTCGAGTGCCACTCTGAAGGAAATCCTCTTTTACGGCAATGCTCTGACGGAGATGCCGGCGCTCACTGCACCACACGTGACCAAGGTCACGATCATTCAGCCCGACGACCATGACAGTGAGTCGGTCTGCTCTCAGCGGCATGAGGAGTTTCAGGTAAGTTGCGGGGCGTGAATGCATGTTTTGTTCTTTGTTTTTATGGTTAGACTTTATTTTTACTTCAGCTTTTTGTCTTTTGTGGTTTATTTACTTTACTTTGGTTCTTTATATTTGGGTTGAAAAGTATCATTAAAGAATATACCCATCATTTTTAAATAAAATATAGGGATGCCACGGAAAGGTACACTAAGAATCATGATTTTCACCCCGAACGCCATTTCATAACACGTACAGATTTGCCTGAACTGGTGGAATTTATTTTCTAGGAAATTCATATCGAGAGTGCTTCGGGGATGCGCTTGCCTTCTACGATCTGAAAAATCTGCAGACGGTGAGGATCACCAGCATGCCTCAGGAGACAGTCCCGGGCCCCAAAAGCTTCAGTTTTGATTCGCCCACGCTGAAGGGGGTGCTACTTATCAACGACGCTCATGGGTGGAAGGGACAGGCTCAGCCGGAGCGTACCAAGGTAAAGTTTTATGCTGAAATTATGTTTTATATTGGTAAATATTAAGCATGGTTAAGGTTATTTTTGTATTTGTAATTCACGTTTGCTTTTTCACTCTAAAGATGTTTTAAGAAAAGGAGATTAAAAAAATACCCTATTTTTCATATGCCATATGCATTTACTAATAAACAAAAACTCATAAAACAGTCAGCAAGATGATTTTACAGTGGAAAATGAGGCGAAAAAAACAATGATCCTTTTAAGTTTGCGTGTCACAGGCGATAATCGTGCACCGTTTTAAAACAGTCCAGTCTTTCTTTGTTAGGTATGTACATATATAAAGGGATACGAGATTCACAGTACTCACTATAGCACTTGCTCATGGGGGCAGTGTGAATCATCCCATTATGTATGAGTGCCTAAGAAAGGAAGGCTGGACTACTTACCGGCGCCGGCTTTGCTTCTTGCCCGTGACAAAGCCCCTTCTAAGATCATATTTTCTCTTTTAAATTTTTCCCTTGTAAACAATTGTGCTGATTGTATGCTTTATGATTTTCTGTTTATTTGTAA
>NC_051406.1:12103469-12103553 GCF_015228065.2 Penaeus monodon
AACAAAAAAAAAATGTACTTCCTTTGAATCCCTTTCTTAAAACAAATCGTTAGAGTGAAAAAGCAATGAATTACCAATTCAAAC
>NC_051406.1:12103624-12103736 GCF_015228065.2 Penaeus monodon
TTCGATGCATCTATTTCGACTATTTGCCCCCTTGGATGAGGAGTAGTGACGGTTTAAAGCGTTTTGTTTATTTTCAATTCAATTGCATCTGTTTCTGTTTTTTCTTTGGTTC
>NC_051406.1:12103827-12104877 GCF_015228065.2 Penaeus monodon
CCCCACATATATAGCATGTATCAAGTTTGGTTTGCACTCAGTTCTTCCATCTGTCTCCTAGGTTTCCCAACGGATCTCGCCTCAAAATCGTTGAATCCGGGGACGATCACCAAGGAAGTGTACATCGGCGTGCTCACGACGGAGGCATCTTGGAAATACTGGTAAATACAGAGGGACAAAACACACTACATAACTAGCTTATTTTTGATATCTGTTTTCTAGCGCAAGTCAGTCGCTGCCTTCCAGTTAATCTAAAGAACTAATTATTCTTAAAGGGAATTTGAAATTAGTACAACATATTAAGTGTTAGGGAAACCTAACTTTCCACTGTCCCTTTCAAGTACTAGTTAATTCATTTACCCTGTTGTTTAATTATAAGTAATCGTCTTGTCGCATACCTATTAACTCGTTCTGTTTTTAATTCTTGTTTTCTCCCCTCAGAGCCATACCCCTGCGACTGCCGTTTGGGCCCGGCTGCGTTTGTCTCCGTATTTAAACAGGCCCGCGTCCGTTGCCACACATCAACCTACCCAGACGACCTGGAGAACACCCTGAGTCCAACTACAGCAACTGCAACTAAAGCGAAGATGAATCGCCCTGGAAGGCACCTTTGGTCTTTTTGTTTTTCGTTACTCTGGTTCTATTGTTTGGATTTCATAACGTTTTTTCTTTTATTAATTTTCTTTGTCTTTCTCCTCCCCCCCTTCTCTATTTTTTCAATGTATGTTCATAACAGTTGTCCTTTTTATAGAAATATGATTTGTATTTCATATCTAAAATGAGAAAAGCCAAATCAAGATTAGTCTTGATGTCTAGAAGACTCTGGATTACTTCGAGAAGTATTGGTGTATTGTATAACTTGCGTTGTTGCAATTTCCTTTTAACAAGTTATACGCATTGTATTGGTATGCTATCAATGTTTCCAAAAATAATAATTTTTCAGTCAGGAAAACACTATACTTTCTCACTTTATCATAAGGGAATGCGGTATCTTCATAACCTACCCCCTTAATAGTAATAAAAGATTAAGATAACCAAGATACTATCCAT
>NC_051406.1:12104974-12105050 GCF_015228065.2 Penaeus monodon
AGGGTTAGGGGAAAGGGGAAACAGTTTCTAATTTCGATTGAAGTTTTGAGTATCAGATTTGGGAGTGAAAATTCCC
>NC_051406.1:12105546-12107549 GCF_015228065.2 Penaeus monodon
ATATATTGCTTTTTCACTCCACATATGCTGTTTTAAGAATGGGAGATTCAAAGAAAGAACATTTTTCTCTTATATGTTATATGTATTTACAAGTAAACAAAAAAATCAGAAAGCATAGTCAGCAAGTTTGTTCTGGAGTACTGTGAACCTCATCTCCCTTTATATATGTACATACCTAACAAAGAAAGACTGGACTGCCTTAACGGTGCACGGCTTGGATTATCGCCTGTGACACGCAACCTTTTAAGGATCATTATTTTCTAGCTCTATTTTCCATTGTAAAATCATCTTGCTGACTAGATGCTTTATGATTTTCTTTTGTTCGTTTGTTTATTTACAAATACATATGTTAGGTAGGAAAAGGGTATTTTCTTTCAATCCCCCTTTCTCAAAATAGCATCTTTAGAGTGAAGAAACAAGGGTGAATTACCAATACAAAACTAAACCTAAACAACCGACCATGCATATATTTACCAATATAAAACATAATTCAGCATACAACTTTACCTTGGTACGCTCCCGGCTGAGCCTGTCCCTTCCACCCGTGAGCGTCGTTGATAAGTAGCACCTCCTTCAGCGTGGGCGAATCAAAACTGAAGCTCTGAGCCCGGACTGTCTCTTGAGGCATGCTGGTGATCCTCACCGTCTGCAGATTCTTCAGATCGTAGAAGGCAAGCGGCATCACCGAAGCACTCTCGATATGAATTTCCTAGAAAATAAATTCCACCAGTTCAGGCAAATCTGTACGTGTTATGAAATGGCGTTCGTGTGCAAGTCATGATTCTTAGTGTACCTTTCCGTGGCATCCCCATATTTTATTTTGAAATGATGGGTATATTCTTTAATGATACTTTTCAACCAATATAAAGAACCAAAGTAAAGTAAATGAACCACAAAAGACAAAAAGCTGAAGTAAAAAATAAAATCTAACCATAAAAACAAAGAACAAACATGCATTCACGACCCGCAACTTACCTGAAGACTCCTCATGCCGCTGAGAGCAGACCGACTCACTGTCATGGTCGTCGGCTGAATGATCGTGACCTTGGTCACGTGCGGTGCAGTGAGCGCCGGCATCTCCGTCAGAGCATTGCCGTAAAAGAGGATTTCCTTCAGAGTGGCACTCGAGGCTCCCGTGATGTCCTCTACGCGACTCAGCTTCGGGCAAGACGTTATCCGGATCTCAGAAAAGCGGAGGTCGGCCAACAGCCCAGCCGGGAGATATTGGATGTTAGCATTGCTGTCGATTCGGAATATTTTCAACTCTTTCAACCCGGTGGCGGTGCTGTATTTCTTCAGGAACTCCTGGATCTGCGAGACACTCAGGTCCCCGGGACAGACAATGCCGGGTTCGTCGGTTGTTTCACAGCCTGGTGATTGTGCAGCAGCACTTTGGCTGTTGAGCACGCTCAACGCGGATACGGCGACGAGTGAAAGGACGAATTTCGGCTGCATGTTGCTCGAGCCGCGGCGCACCGAAGAATGGCATTGGCTGCGAGGACGCCTTGGAAGTTACCTTTGTCGCACGTCAACTGGATCGTGTGGATTTCCAAGAACACCTCATACACGTGTATACTCGGGCAAAAACGCGTATGGTGAAATTCGAAAGCTTTCCGTCACAAAAGAGGAATCTGCACGAAGCAACATTCACGAATAAATAATCATATTACAGTGTTACAGAATTCATAATTCATTTCAGAGATACAAAGAATCCAATATACAACAGTGAAATTTACATTGCACTATTTCATATTCCATGAAATAGTAAATTGACAATATAAATAAATTGAGAGATAATCTGTCTTTCCTACTATATAAGCCTACATAAATTCTTTCTTCTAACCCTGAAATCCTAATTTACATGGATACACATGCTATTGTATGGAATTATCAGTCATTTCTTATAGTTTTCCTCTGAAACCTGAAAAAAAATCTTTCCCATCCTGCAAGGGGAATCCTACACATTTTTTTTACTTTATTACTTTATTTCATATAAGAATGTG